>NC_138754.1:35231313-35644209 GCF_965113315.1 Podarcis vaucheri | reverse complement strand
TGAGAGAGAAAGGGAAGAGGGGCAGAAAATGGTGAGTCCTGTGTGATACTTTTCAACTGAACGGCGATTCCAGAGACTTATACACAGAGCTTTGTGACCCGTGGGGCTAGATATGGATCCCTTTTGAGGAGAAGCAATCCCACTCACCTCAAGTCATGTGACTTGAAGGGAGCATGAATTTGGAACACCTCCAGGGCTGTCTTTAGCATATGCGCTGCTGGGGTGCAAAGATCCACCCAGCGCTCCTAAATTTAGTTTAGCCACTCCTAAATTAACACTTTTATTGAGCTTTTTTGGGGAAGGGGGAAGCCAAAGTTGTTGACCTTTTTTAGGGGGTGAACTCAAAGTTGTCAGCTTACAGATTTGAAAATAAGGGACCAGCAGCCTTGAAAATAAGGGATCAGCAGCCAAAATAAGGGATTTTCCCAGCACAGGTATGTTCAACTTCTGAGCTCCTCCAAGCCAAAGGCAGAAAGCCCAGCCAGCAGCCAAATGAAGCCTCAAGCGGTGGTTCCCACAGCGCAGCAACCTGGCAAAGGGGATGCAGCAAGAAAAACCACCGTCACCTCTCCGCTGGGAAGCGCTGAGCAAAGGCAAGTCCCCAGGCAACGCAGCCAATTTGATCAGCACAAGGCATGCAAGCTCCACCCCCCCCAGTTGTTCTTAGACTCCTTATTGGGTGAGCATCACAGTTGGAGCCTTCCTCCTCCCTGGTCGGCAGGGAGGGAGGGAGAGGAGCTGCCTCCCTTGAAACCTGGGACATTTAAGGGACATCACCAATAAGGGACTGCAGAGGGACACAGCACTGGGATAAGGGACTTTCCCTCCAAATAAGGGACGATTGACAGCTATGTTCCTGACTCATCAGGAATATTTGACACTACGGAGTAACAGAGCGATGGAGGGGGCGAGGGAGGACTTTCACTCCATTGCTTTTCACTGCCGCCAATCAAGAGGGACCAGTATACAGTAGGTATACATTTGGTATACATTTGGCGCCCCCCAGAATTTGATGCCCGGGTGCCCAGCACCCCCTTCACTCCAGGGTAAAGACGGCCCTGAATACCTCCCTCCTCTCCTCAAGGGTCTGGTGGAGGGAAATGGGCTGGGATGACCAGCTTTACTCCCTGCAAGATAGGCTCACCAGTCATGGTAAGCTTAGAAGCCTGAGACGGGGCATTAAAAAAGGAAAAAGAAATAGTGCTTTTAATTAAATAAAAAATATACATGGCTCTGCTTTTAGCAACAACAACAAAATCATCCAGAGTTCCACAGTGCTGTGTAGGCAGGATTCAGATGGCCTCTCCTCTTGAAAAGGCTGGGACTTAGAGTAGAGAAATACTGAGACATGGGAAATAATAATAATAATAATAATAATAATAATAATAATAATAATAATAATAATAATATATTTATACCCTGCCTATCTGGCTGAGTTTCCCCAGCCACTCTGGGCAGCTCCCAATCAAGTGTTAAAAACAATACAGCATTAAATATTAAAAACTTCCCTAAACAGGGCTGCCTTCAGATGTCTTTTAAAGATAAGATAGCTGCTTATTTCCTTGACATCTGATGTGAGGGTGTTCCACAGGGTAGGCGCCACTACCGAGAAGGCCCTCTGTCTGGTTCCCTGTAACCTCACTTCTTGCAATGAGGGAACCGCCAGAAGGCCCTCAGAGCTGGACCTCAGTGTCTGGGCTGAACGATGGGGGTGGAGACGCTCCTTCAGGTATATCAGGAAAACACAGTAAAGAGGATAGAAAAACACAGAACAGTGCTTCCTTCCACACTTTCCTTCCCCGGCACAAAAAGCTGAGCATGGAATATTGCTTCCTTATCCTGCCCTCTATCCCACAGAAAGATGAAAAATGAAAGACAACGTGATATAGATTGCAAACTGGTCTTTCTCCTTCCCAGTTTCATGCACAGTTTACTGTAACGATAGTAGGTGATAAAAGAGAGCTCAGGTTACGTGTTTCATTCCTCCTTTTTTATGTCATCTCTGAAACTTCCTACTAGGCTTTTTTGAGAAATGAGAGTGCGCTAAGATATGTCTTTCTACATAGGACCACAGTTCTTACAGTATTATTTCCACCTGTTTCCACCTCTGGAAGTTATAGAGCAGGGCATGAAGAAAATGGCACTTTCTGCTCCCAGGCCGGATTTAGGTTTGATGAGGCCCTAAGCCACTGAAGGTTATGGGGCCCTTTATATGTCCAGCTGTCCTTTGTCAACAACAAATTGTCACTTTTTTGTGTTGAATATATGCTATATGGTAATTTATGGACCTAATAGGTATCTAATGCCATTTGCACATGCAGAATGTAGGCACCCTATATATAGAAATGAGTAAACCAGTGATATTTTAGGGAGCAGGCTAGCAGGCAGAGCCCATTGCGTACATCATAGGAACCTACACAACACAAAACACTGTTGCTGTATGTAGGTTTTATTTTATTTGTTTTTTATATTATATTTTGGAAATGTACATCCAGGTTTTTTTCCCCTTTACATTTTTTGGGGCCCCCAAGAGAGTGGGACCCTAAGCTATAGCTTGTTTAGCTTATACAGACCTGGATACATTCTACTCATGTAAAAACATGCTGATTTTCGGACTGCCCGTGGGCCGGATTTAGAAGGCAATTGGGCTGGATCCGGCCCCCATGCCTTAGTTTGCCTAGCCATAGTTTAGACCACAGCGCCACCCACTCCCCAAGGCATCTTTACTACCAACAGAGAACGGCACCCAATGATGTAACTGAGTTCTGCTTCTGCTGAGACATTAAATCTCTCTCTCTGTGTGTGTGTGTGTGTGTATGCACACGCGTGCAAATGAGAATGAACATCACAATATATAAACATAGATCAGTTGCAATGTTATTGCTAGGTTTATATGCCTTTTGTATTATGATGCTTCTTCAAGATTTAGATGCCTTTCACTTCTGATTTGTTCCTTTTATTGGCTGCTGCTATAAACGCGGCAGCTCTTTTTATTAGTTTTCTCTCCTCTTATTGCCATGGCGGCGTCCCTTGAGCATTTCGTCTGTTGCGAGGGCCATTATCATCGTTGTCTAAATGGCTTTGCCATGTCGCTTTTTGATCATTAACATTATTGGGGAGGAGAGCCACAGCAAATTGGTTTTTGTTTTTCTTTGTTTCTCCTCCTCTTTGACACCTTCAGCGTTCCAGTTTACAATCGTTTCGTTGTTTTTCGAGATGTGGCATGAGACGTTTGCGCCCAGGATTTAGCTTGCATTGATCTATCTTTGAGCATGAACTCTTTTAGATGTCCAAGCCTCACAAAATTAAAATTGTGTGCAGGGAAGGGGAGGGCATGCTTGCTGGTTCTGACCCCCTCTGTCACATTTGTCAGAGCCACCCATCAACTGGAGTCAGGAAGTCTGCTGTTTGCATGCAGGCAGTGCTTTCCCCCCCCAGGGGGGTACGCAAGGGTACGCATACCCCTAAACATTTTGTGAATCTAACGGGAGAGGAAACTAAAATTTTAAATTTTTTTAGTTTATTCTCTAGAATGTCAGTTCTGATGAATAGCACAGTGAATCATCAGTTCCTTTGCTACTCCCAATGGCGGCCTCCTTTCCTTTCCCAGTGTTTCCTGAGTCTCAGACAGAAGTGAGGGGAGAGACTCCATCAGGCAAGGCTTCTTTCCACCTGCCTTGCTCCACCCTCTAATCTCTGCTTCTCAATTTGTATTGTATGATTTTATGTACTGTGGCTTGCCGTTGTTTTATTGATTATAGTTTAGAAATTATTTATTGTAACTGTTGAGTGGATTTCTGTTTAACTTTTATATGCTATTATTATTTAATACTATTCTAGTGATTGTTGAATGTTACTTTTTTGATTGAGGTTGCCTATTTAAAAGTTTTATTACCACATTTTTGTATTGCATTAGATTGTTATAAGATGTACATTTTTGTTTCTTCAGCTTGTAAACCGCCTTGAGTATTGTAAGATAGAAAGACGGTATACAAATTAAAAAATGACGAAAATGATGATAATGTGCCAAAATGATATTACCTCTAAACATTTTTTTATGGGGGAGAGCACTGCATGCAGGCATCCAGCATGATTTAGAACCTCGACAGCTCAGGGTTCTATATCCCTGGGGGAGCTCTTTCAGATCTTCTGGCAGTACTGTGGGGACTGATGGGATATGATGGAGCGACAGGGACAATAAGCAGGACCATACTCACCTCCTCCCACTAATCTAACTGTGTGAGACTTGAACAACCGAACATATCTTTTCTGTACTCACCATTTCAGTAAACTAAACTCTTGTTCATGTGCCTTCCGCAGAGCATGTGTTGTCTTTGATGGTATGGACAACCAGGCACTTGTGTTTCTTGTTCAGTGGGGGTCACATTGCCAGTAAACATTTTAGCACCTTTCATATATAGCCTGCCAGGGTCAACTGGGACTTGAGCCAGGGGCATCCGGGTCAGAATGTTGGTGTCCCTTAGGGATGAACATCTCAAAGTAGTAGAGGAAAAGAAGAATGGTGTAGCATTGCCACCCTTCATCCTGCCTAGGCTCATTAGTTGGGCTGAAGTTCAGACCTAGATGTCTAGGAGTTCAGGGGTTGGAATCTCACGATGGTTGCCAGGTATGGACAGTGATTGGCCTGTCAGATCACTTAGATCACCTGGGCAGGTTCTACTAGTGTCATCGCAACCTACAGAACATCACAGGGCCGTGACTTGTACTTTCTGCCCTCTATTGAAAGTGGCCATCCATCCAGAGCCAACATAACCTGAAGTACATCTGTAGCCTTATTGGAGTTCACCGATTGGGTCTGTGTTGCTCCGGGACAGGAGGAAGGAAGTCAAATGACACCGAGGTTGGTTCAAAGAAAGAGTTTATTCTGCTCTCCGGATAGCAGAAGGCACTTGCGTGGTGAGTCCACAGCAAGTCCAAAGAAATCAGAGATTACATGTAGTATATATATCCTCCAGGCACCCTCTCCCTCCCTCCCCAGGAATCCAACCACGTCAGCCTATGTACACAGGTTGACATCACATATGTCCTTGCTCTGGTATTCTTAACCATAAAAGCATATTCCTTCCTGTACTTCTGACCATAAAAGGATCTTCCTCTTCCTACTCTTATCTTGGAGGAAGAGGTCGTCATCTCCGAGAACACGCTCTGGTGTTGTTCCTGTACTTAGGTCTGTGCGTCTTTTGTGGTCAGGACATAAGATAAGGCACAGGCGTGTCTTCTCTGTTCCACTGGTACAGTCAAGGCCATCCCTTGCCGTGACTGATAAAGGAGAGAGTTTGTTTATACAGCTGTGTCCTTGTTATGCATTTGCTCAACAGCTCAAGTTTTATATATTTTATAGTGCTCTCTTGGAGAAACAAGAAAAGGGGGGGGGGTTGAGTCATTTTTAAACTGACTGCACAGAACCCCATTCCTTCACATCTAAAGTGTAAGGAGCATAGGAAGCTACCTTATGCCTGTAACCAGCTAATTGGTCCACCCATCTCAGTATTGTCTACACTGAATGGCAGCAGCTCTCCATGGTTTCAGACAGGTGGCACTCCTAGCTCTACCTGGAAGTGCCAAAGATTGAACTTGGACCTTCTGTGTGCAAAGGAGATGCTTCACTGCTGAGCTACAAGCCCTTATTCTATATCTTTTGACAGGCACATGGCGAGACATGAGCTAAATGTCCTTCGTATTGATTTAGTTCCCATTAAACCAATGGGACAGGATTGTAGGCAATTATTCTGAACAGCGTTTACATGAAATAATTTACAGAAGGGTTTTGATCATTATAAATACTGAAGACAAATGTTTCTTTTTGGGGCTCTAATGCTCTAGTGTGTAATCCAGATGTTGTTTGTGTGCTATTAAGTTGTACAAGATATTTATTGAGAGATTTATTAAGCGACTCAAATGGAAGGATCTGGAAATATTGCAATGGAGCGTAACACATCACAGTGAAGAATGGCTTATTTGTTCTTCAAAATAATCATAAAGCAAGCCTCCTATTACTGATGGGAAAAACGAGGGATGAGAGAGGGATAAATTTGGGCAATTTAGTGGTTTACATGATGGTGCTTTTGAGTACATCTGTTTGCTGGATTGACAGCTGGATTCGTATCTTGGAGCAGACAGGATGGTGGATGCAAGCTGACAGATAAGCAATAAGAGATTTTAATTTCTTGATTCTGGAAGACTTTGTGATGCTTTCCTTTCAGGCAATTTTTAACAACCAGTCAGTGTGCTGGTTTTTAAAGCCAGACAATGAAAAACACCCTTCCTTAGCCTGTCCTCACCAAATTGTATGGAATAACTGCTTATGGAAGACTGTTCACCTAGAACACTTCTAAAGTAGGTGTGCTTGTAATATTATATTTTCAAGTCTGGAAGGACATTTTTAAATAATAATAATAATAAAGCTAAGCTGTTGCAATATAAATGAGGGGCATTTGACTAGGACATGAGGGATCAGGCCTGCCTTAGATGAATTAGTCTGAATCGGAAGTATGAAACACCACTCAGATTGCCACCCTAGAGTCTAAATAAGGGGGGAAATGTAGTAGCATCAAAGTCAATGATTGAGGGGAAGATGCTAATCCAAGGAAACACCAGCAGTTAACAGGAGTTCAGATGGAAACAATCCAGGAGTTAAGATGGAAACAGGAATTAAGATAGAGGCAATCCAAATGGGTCAAATAATGATTAAGAAGCAGGATGAAGATAGGGAATCAGGGCCACTGGCAGAGGAATGGCAGGGCAGGTGGAGCACCCCATTACGCTTAGCACCATTGGGGAGGGGGGTACCATCATGGCCGCCACCCCAGACACACGCTGCACACTCCCCCATTGTGCCTGGTGCCATGCCCCTGTGGGCGACGTGGCGCACCACGCCCCCAGGACGCACGTCACACCCACATGGGCAGCGCACTATGCCCCTGGGACACATGCCTAACCCCCACGGGTGGCATGCTATGCCCCCAGGATGCACATCACACCCGTGCGGGCCCCCGGGATGCACACCACACCCCGCAGGATGCGTGCCAGCCACACACCCTCCTTCTCTCCACCCCTGGTACCATAGCATGCAGCTTCGCCACTCAACGGAGCTGGGAAACAACAGAATGCAGGGAAAAGTATAACTGGAGGCAAATATATAGTCATGTTAGATTTTCTATGTGTTTCAAACTTGAGTCTCCAGATGTTGTTGGGCCACAATTCCAATAATCTCTGGTCACTGGCTAAGCTTGCAATGGGTGATGGACACTGTAGTGAAACAACATTTGGGGACTAAGGGTTGAAAAATGTTGTTCGAAAGGAATAATCAAATATGTAATTCCTCTTTCCATACTTTGAGACCTTGCCAAACAGTGTGTGTGTGTGTGTGTGTGTGTGTGTGTGCATGTTTCACTAATATGGGGACTGGGTAGAAGGCTTCCCACACAGAGTATGCACCAGGGGTGTGAAACAACCACAAGAGATGGTTGACACTCAGTTTGTTGCTTTGTCAAACCCCCCAGTTCAGCTCAGCCCTTTCTCCACTTCTGACAGAAGTGGATGAAATTTGCTGGTATAGTTGCTCCAAAGTGAATAAAACCTGTCAAATTATAAAGACACCTAGTTTTTCTCAACAACTCTAAAATGCCTCCCACAATAAGTAAGTAAATAAATAAGTTGTCCATTCTGAGGGCATGAATTCTGCCAAATTCGAGAAGGACATCTGCAATAGCTTTTCTTCCAAGGAGACTATGATGAAGTATTGGGATGGTTGAAAAGCAATTCCTAGTGTTTTGGAGGAGTAATGCATTGGGAAACTGTAGGGCCTGAGACAGGTGTCCCTGGGAATAAACCTACCAAACTGCACAGAAATAGGCCCAGAGACTTTTCAACTAGGCCCCTTTGAAGTTAATTGTGTGGTGGGGAGAACTAAAAAGGAGTTCCTTTGGGGGTAACATTATTCTCTTTGGCTACAAGGTAGATTTGTCAGTTATGAAACCCTATCCTCTCCTCATCCTGGTGCAGTTGCACAACTGCTCCCTCTTCCATACCACTGGGATTGGAGAGCACTGGTAGCAGCATTCCCTCAGATTATAAGACAGTTGCACCAGTCACATCAAATCTCTACACTCTGGGGCTTAATGTTCTCCCCCACGCCCAAAAAAACACACTGGCTTTCTGCCATTTTGTTAAGCTTTGGAACATTATATTCTCTTTCAGCAGAAGCTTGCCTGCAGCTTTTTTAACAACAACAACACATGGATCACCAAGGTGGCACAAATTAATTATTATTGTTCTATATTGATTTATACTCCACCTTTTTTCCTTGATGAGATACAAGGTGCATTACGGATAAAAATGAGAACTGCTAAAAACATAGAAGAAAAACATTTTTTTAAAAAATGATAGAATTAGAACTCTATACATATATCTCCCTGGAAAAGACCCTGATGTTGGGAAAGATGGAGGGCACAAGGAGAAGGGGACGACAGAGGACGAGATGGTTGGATAGTTTTCTCGAAGCTACCAGCATGAGTTTGACCAAACTGCGGGAGGCAGTGGAAGACAGGAGTGCCTGATGTGCTCTGGTCCATGGGGTCACGAAAAGTCGGACACGACTAAACGACTAAACAACAACAACATCATATATAAAATCTATTAAAACCATACTAATGACTACAATAAAAACAGCACAGCACCTGCCCTTTCATCAAAAGGAGTCAATTCGTTCTGCTTCACCTCAAGATTTGGGATTCTTTTCAATCTGATGCAGAGCCCTAGTATGAACACTTCCCGCCTTTGGGCCGGATTAAGATGCATGGGGAGGGTGAGTGCAAATGATTCATGCTTCCTCTTTTGCCACATCCTTGGAACATCTGAAGTGACTTTCATCTATGGTCAAATGCATTCATTAGTGGAAGTACATAGCCCAGACATCCTCCCGTAGGGGGGAAGACCACAGCCCAGCAATTTCTACATCCTGCGGGTCTAACTACAATTTCTGCTACCTACCTTGAGAGGGTTGGGGAGGGATCAGGAAGCAGATGATGTAAAAGAATTGTGCCTGAGATTCGAGGGAGATCAATTAAAATAGCTTGGCAGATTCCTGTGTTGGGTGTATGGCCTCCAGATCAAAAGATTTTTGCAAATGGGAGTTCTATTTGACTCCTACTTGGCAATATTACTTCTTCTACTTAAAAGAAAAATGAAAAATGATGAGGAAGAGGTGCTGTTACACTGGGATTAGTATTTCCTATGGCCTTAGTGTGTGTTGGAGCAGGGGTAAATTGCTCTGGGGTTAGATTCCATCTGTGAGTTGCCAATTGGCATTGCCTGCCCTTGAGGAGGAGGGGAAATGATGTTATTATTGCATCCACACTTAAAAAAAGAAAAGAAAAAAGACATACCTGGAATCCGCTGTGGCAAAACAGCAGGAAAGAAATATCAGTTCCAAAAAGGGAAGCGATAGTGTAAGAAAGCTTATTCTGAACAGGAATCCTATGGTGAGGTATCAGGCAGCACTTAACAATGGCTCATTGTGCCAAGAATGCTCTTTCACAAACCACCTGTGTCAGTAATTTAATTACCTAGAAGTGGGTTAGAATTAGTGACATGTGAGCTCGCACTAACTTGTCACATTGTTACCGGAAAAATCCGAGGGCTCCCTTGGACAAAAACAAAGACACCAACCAGGATAACTTGGAGCAAAACAGCAGCCTGTAGGCTTGGCCTTTATTGAACTGTTGCAACAGGGTGTTCCCCTCACTCGCAGGAGAGAGGAAAAGACCCAGAAAGATGGTGTGCAAGACCTTATAAAAACTTTTGAAATTCCCATCCTCTAGGTCAAGCCCACCCCCAGAAACATCATGCATACATTACAGAAAGGAGGGGTTGACATCATGCATACATTACAGAAGGGGTTGACATCATGCATACATTACAGAAAGGAGGGGTTGAGGGAGGAGTTGTGGTGGTAACCTGAGTGTCCTGTCACCTGGCTGGTTCTTCCTTTCCCCCTGCCCATGAGTCACCTCCAGGAGACAAAGGGGAGTTTGCAGTTTCCTGCCCCCAGAGGAAAGATCTGATCATTGTCCTTTGTTTCAGTCCATGCTGAATCCACTCCCATATGCAAGTTCTTTGTGATCCTGATTGTCTTCTGTCTGGGATCATCAGGGTTGACATAGCAACTGGGCAGGGCTCCTGTGGATGTGCTGGGATGGTGAAGGGATTATGGCTGACCAGAACCTTTGATAGTCCTTGCCATATGGAGTAAAATAAAATGGAACAGTGCAAATCCGATGTATGGTTGATTTTTCTATGAGTTTATAACAGAAATGTGGCGTATGTAGTGTGTGAGTGTGAGTGTGTGTGAAGTTTGTACAAACAGAATGATTGGGGGGGGGGTTCCTGCTACACACATCATCTGTTGGGTTCTTGCTGAGCTTTTATGGCCAGAAGAATCCCTTGTTACCCAGGACATAGAGCTTCCATGCCCCCCAGGCCAGTCAACGAAGGTCCTAGGAACTCTTAATTCCCATGCTTCCCGGTAGCCATCTCTGCATGCTCAGAAGAAACTAACCAGCTGTGGTATTTAAAGTATGGTTACCAAATCCTTTTCAATGAATCCGGGGATACTTTTTTTTTTGGGGGGGGGGGAGCTGAGCAGCAACAGGGAGTCAGTAGTGGGGATGGTGAGGCAAAAGACCCTGGGCCCAAGCACACATGCATATTGTATAAAGGTGCTAAACCCTTCTTTCATACCCTGTGAAACATAAATGCGCAGAGTTTTTTAAAAACTGGGCAATGGTGCGGCATGCGCCCATGACTCCCAAGCCTCCCCTGATCTCCTGCCCCCTTCCCCCTTTGTTTTGACTGATCAGGGGAGGCTCGGGAGTCGCAGGCGGCCGGCCGTTGCCCAGTTTTTAAAAAATCCTGTGCATTTATGTTTCACAGGGTGCAAAAGAAGGGCTTTGCACCTTGCCTGGCAGAGAAACCGCACACCTTGCGCCCCTCCTGGGCAATGGCTGCCTGCCTGCAACTTCCGAGCCTCCGATCTGTCAAAACAAAGGGGGAAGGGGGCAGGAAATCTGTACCGCCAGACGTTCCTGGTTCCCCCCTGGCAGTGGTGGTGGCAGCAAGCAGCGAACAGCTCCTGAAGCCAGCCAGAGCCAACTGCGCTTCCAGGCTGGCTCCGGGCTGCTGAGGCTGCCACTGCCACATTTCCCGGGGACAGATTTGCAAATCTGGGGACTGTCCCCAGGAACCGGGGATGTCTGGTAACCCTAAAGATTAAATGGGATGGTGGTGTAAGCTCATGGCACCAGTCTTTGCCCACTTATCCCAAAAGAAAGACTTGAGAGATATGAACTGTGGTGGAAAGGTCACAGCTTTATGGGTTATAAAGGGCCAATCTTTCACTCTCAGCCTTACCTACCTCACAGGAATGTTGTGAGAATAAAATGGGGGTGGTATATTGCATTGAGTTCCTTGGGGGAAAAGGTTGGGATGTAAATGTAATAAAATAAATAAAAGGAGAGAATGATCTATCCATCCAAAGCTGTAACTCAGGCTCGATACAGGAGCTCACATAATTGTATCACCGTGATACAGAAGCTCACATAATTGAAAGCTCCACCTTTTAAAAACAGCTCCCTGAGACTTCCCCAAAGCTAGAACACTAGATCTCCAGGAGAAGGCTGCTAGACTAGCTCTCTCCCTGACAAGTTAGATTTCTATGCAAGGGGATTAGCTTGTTTTTCACTTTGCCCTGACACATTCTGGCCTCTGCCAGTTGCTAGCAGACCCCTGGGAGGCTATCTTCTGCCTCCCAAGAAGGGCATCATAGCTTGAGGGAGACCAACCTGGCTCCATCCATCAGGCATGCAGTGGTTCTGGTGCTTGCTGTCATATTCCTTCCTCATTCCTTTTGTATCTTATCTATTAGATTATGAGGTTGTGGACAGGAACTGTCTATCACTTAATGATTGTTTGGTGCTTGGAGTCCTGGGGTCCTGAAGGTGCATGTTTCTGAATTTCTCCTTCCTTGGCTGGAGGAGTGTGGTGAGGAGGCAGGCTGGGAGGTGAAATTAAGGTCATCCTCTCTCTCTGCAGGGTAGGCTCACTCAATCACAAAAGGTCTGGGAGTCTGAAATATTATTTGACTGTTTCCCACACATGGCCTCCTTTCCCCTATGCACTTTCTTTTCTTTTATTTTTTCTTTTATTATCTTTATTGCAAAGCATACAATACAAACAGACAAAAACAATACCACAATAACAAACTAAGCATTTATTGACTACACATTGTCTAACATCACACATATTTTTGACTTCCTGATCACCTCATTGTGCTTTCTATTCTTAAGCTACAGTGTATGCACTTCCTGTTATATCTATTACATACCAATTTTTTCTCATGTTTATAATTTTCTTTAATATTCAAGATTCAATCTATTCAAGATTCAATCAGGAGATTTGCATTTTCACAATATTGTTTAAAATATTCTTTAAATATTGTCCATTCTTTGCTCACTTTCTGATTTGAGTTTCCTCTTATTTTCCCAGTCATTTTCACAAGTTCCAGGTATTCTATCATCTTCACCTGCCAGTCAAACTTTGCACTTTCTAAAAATTTCAAGTTGTAATTAATAAAGCCACTCTGGTTAAATACAATTCTTTGTGTCTGGCCAATTTATTTACTAAATCTCCTAATGCAACTGTGTCTGCAAAAAGGAAGGCACTGCATAAAAGGATACACAGAACCAGAGAAGGTATATCCGTTTCTCCACATCTTGCAACAATGCTCTGAATTATGCACTGATAAATACCTGGAGCAGGCAAGATGGGGGGAGATTGACTTCTGTTTCCTCTGCGGCAGAGGAAGTTAATCCAAATGTATCAGACCGCCACTAACTCTGAGTGAAGCAGAACATTACGGGACCACATTTTCTGCTTGGTTACAGGATCACCTATCATTTTATCAACACTACAAAGAAAATTAGATGGGGCGGGGAGGTTTGACAGCTTATCTTGCCACATCACTCTTGGTACCAGAGCTTGTCTTAGTTTCTTCCTCCCTAGCAAACTCTCTGCCCTCGCAAAAAAGAGAGAGAGAGAAAAGTCCCCAAACAGGTCATATAAGCATAAAAACACTCCCTTATGGCTTATGTGTGTGGTACGGAAGCTGTACTACCCAGGACAGGATGGGGTTGTGCAGGGTTGTTAAGGCAGCAGAGGGCATTGTTGGCTGCCCACTCTCCACCTTAGAGCATATTTATGCCACAAGGTGCCATAGGAAGGCACTGGACATAGTAAAAGATCCATCGCATCCTGGTCACTGTCTCTTCGAGCTCTTGCCGTCGGGACAGAGATACAGGACGATAAAGACAAGAACGAGCCGTCTTAAGAACAGCTTCTTCTCCAGAGCGATCTCGGCCCTGAATGGGAAGCCCGGACTTTGAAAGTCATCTAATCTCCCTTGCTGTATTATACTGTATTGTTTAATTAGTGTTTTTATGGAGCAGTCAAGTAATTTCGTTGTCCCCGAAGGCGGCAATGACAATAAAGATATTATTATTATTATTATTATTATTATTATTATTATTATTATTATACACTGTACAGGCTATTCTATGGTATGGGCAAGCCTGAGAGGGCTGACTAGAACCTGTTCTGCTGGGTGGAAGTGGGCATAATTAGGCTACAGAGAAGGACCACCAGGTGCAAAAGGGGGAAAGTCTCCCACACCTTTAATAATTTTAGAGAAGAGGGGGTTTCAACCAGCATGGCTTGTGTGACAAGCTACATCTGCTGGAATTCTGTCTTCTGCAAAGTGCAACATCTCTCTCCTCTTTAGAATCTTGCTACCTCAAGGGAAGCCAGTAGGGTGCCTTTCATGTGTTCCTGAATGGCAACTCCCATCAGCCTCTGCCATCCTGGTCAATGGTCACAGACAATGGGAGCTGTAGTAGAGGAACATCTGGGGAGCACTAGGTGGGCTACCCCAGATCTAGGCCTTTGTAGGCAGCCTGGTGGTCCTACCTGCCAACTTCTTCCTCCTTAGCCTCAACTGTTGCCCTTGTAGAAGTCAGCAATGAGGAGGGGAGGAATGGGGACAAAACTAGAATTCGTTGGCTCATCTATAATTGTCTCTAGTTCTTCCTACGGTTGGTCTCCCTGCCTGGCCTCCCCTCCACCAGTCCCAGTGGCCACCAGACACACTGAGTGATCCAGGTCACAGAGAGTAGACCTCTCTCTCTCTCTCTCTCTCTCTCTCTCTCTTTAATGAGTAACACTCTTCTTTCTTTTTGGTATTAAAAAAATGACCTCCTCTTTCCAAGGAAGAGATTTTATCAGTGGTGTGTTATTTTCTAGGCTTTATACTCTCCTCCCCCACCTTCTCAAGGTAATCAGTCCTGAGATCCAAAATTCTCACCTGCGGTTCCTGGCTACACAGAATACAGTACTGAAGATCAAACTCTGTCAATAAAAAAGATCAAACTTTGCCATTTGAAGGTAAAGCCAACAGATGCCGTTTAATCTTTCGCTTTGGGTCCAAGGCAGATGGCAAATACTAGAGACGGAAGCATCAAGACTTTAAAAAATGTTACTGATCGTCACTTCTCCTTCCATTCCAATGTGCCTCTACCATCTGTGGTAAAATGTTTGCCTTCCAGGCAGAAGAAAAACATAATCAGGGGAAAGATATGTAGATTGGTGCAATTAGGGACTAGGAAGAAGAAGGGTCCAGCTCCATGGGCCTTCTGGTGGTTCTCTCACTGCGAGAAGTGAGGCAGAGGACCTTCTCGATGGTGGCGCCTGCCCTGTGGAATGCCCTCCTTTCAGATGTCAAGAAAATAAACAACTATCTGACTTTTAGAAGACATCTGATGGCAGCCCTGAATAGGGAAGTTTTAAATGTTTGATGCTTTACTGTGTTTGATGATTTAATTTGTTGGAAACTGTCAGAAAGTTCTTCCTGATGTTTAGTCAGAATCTCCTTTCTTGTAACTTGAATCCATTGGTTTGAGTCCTCCCCTCTGAAGCTGGGGAAAACAAGCTTGCTCCATCTTCCATGTGACAGCCCTTTAGATATTTGAAGATGGCTACCATACCTCCTTCTTTTTCTCCTCTTCTCCAAGCTAAACATGCCCAATTTCCCCAACTGTTACTCATAAGGATTGATTTACAGACCCTTGAACACTTTGGCTGCCCTCCTCTGCACACCTTCCAGCTTGTCAATATCTTTCTTAAACTGTGGTGCCCAGACAAAGGCAGAATTACTTCCCTTGATCTGGACACTAGACCTCTGCTGATGCAGCCTAAAATGGCATTAGTGTTGTTTTTTGGGGTTTTTTTGTTTTTTGGGGGGGTTTTTTTGCTGCTGCATCACTCTGTTGACTTCTGTTAAGTTTGTGGTCTGTTAAGACACTTAGAATAGGGACACGGGTGGTGCTGTGGTCTAAACCACTGAGCCTAGGGCTTGCCGATTAGAAGGTCGGTGGTTCCAATCCCCACAACGGGGTGAACTCCTGTTGCTCGGTCCCTGCTCCTGCCCACCTAGTAGTTTGAAAGCACATCAAAGTGCAAGTAGATAAATAGGTACCGCTGTGGCGGGAAGGCGTTTCCATGCACTGCTCTGGTTCTCCAGAAGTGGCTTAGTCATTCTGGCCACATGACCCGGAAGCTGTAATCTGGCTCCCTTAGCCAATAAAGCGAGATGAGCGCCGCAACCCCAGAGTTGTCCGCGACTGGACCTAACGGTCAGGGGTCCCTTTACCTTTACCTTTTTAGGACACTTAGATCTTTTTCACATGCTCTACTGGCAAGGCAGGTGTCGTTTATCTTATATTTCTGCAGCCGGTTCTTCCTGCCTTAGTGCAGAACCCTACATTTGTCTCTATTGTAATTCATTTTTTTAAGTTTTGGCTCAGTTATCTGATAAGGTCAGTGAACCAACTACAAATCCAGCCAACACTTACCTCTTCCAGCCCACATTTTACCAACTTCTCCACAAGAATATAATATAACTCTATCGGAAGGAAGGAAGGAAGGAAGGAAGGAAGGAAGGAAGGAAGGAAGGACATTCAGCTGGCATGACTTGTCTTTGAGAAACCCATGCTGGGTCTTAGTAATCACAGTATCCTTTCCTAAGTGCTCAAAGACTGACTGTTTAATTATCTGTTTTAGGACCTGGTATTGATGACAAGCAAGCTCACCAGTTAGTAGTTACTTTGAACTCAATCCCCCACTTATTCTCAAAGATGATAGAGTCTCTGAGGTTATATCTATAAGCTCCTTTGGTACCCTTGGGTGCAGCTCATCAGACCCTGGAGATTTGAATTCATTTAGAGTAGCTAGGGGTTCCCTTACCACCTCTTTTCCTATCTTGGGCTGCAGCTCACTCCTTACATCATTTATTCTGTTATTACCGGGTTGAGCGGAGCAAGAAACCACTTCCAGTTTCTGATTATGATGATTGCCAGCACTGGGGCAGAGCAGGCTATAAAAGGTCTTCTCACCTTCTCAGCCCCTTTCTTCTTTGGAGGTCATCAAGACACCCAGCCCACTCTCCCTCCTTCCCTCCTTCCCTCTCTGTATGAAGTGTGAAATTAGCTGGTCATGATATTTGGGGCCGAGTAGGAATTGTTTGGCTTCAACTGTGACTAGGTTCAGCTAGTGAAGTTTTTTTTGGGGGGGGGGTTGCCTACTCCATACTGTACTACAGGTTTGGAGCAGTTAGAGGCAGCTCGGTAAATAGGTTGATTGGTTTAACTGGCTTTTGGTCACTTAGCAGGTGTGTGTGCCAGGAGAAAAGAGCAGAACAAGAAATGGTGATTACCCCTGAGGCACTTTTCAGGTGAATAGTGATCCCAGTGACTTGCACACAGGGCTCTGTGACTAGCCGGAATTAAGATTGCCAGAAGAAATACCAACAACCTCAGATATGCAGATGACACAACCTTGATGGCAGAAAGTGAAGAGGAAATAAAGGTAATGAGGGTGAAAGAGGAGAGTGCAAAATATGGTCTGAACCTCAACATCAAAAAAACGAAGATCATGGCCACTGGTCCCATCACCTCCAGGCAAATAGAAGGGGAAGGAAATGGAGGCAGTGAGAGATTTTACTTTCTTGGGTTCCATGATCACTGCAAATGGTGACAGCAGTCACAAAATTAAAAGACGCCTGCTTCTTGGGAGAAAAGCAATGACAAACCTAGACAGCATCTTAAAAAGCAGAGACATCACCTTGCCAACAAAGGACCATATAGTTAAAGCTATGGTTTTCCCAGTAGTGATGTATGGAAGTGAGAGCTGGACCATAAAGAAGGCTGATCACCAAAGAATTGATGCTTTTGAATTATGGTGCTTGAGGAGACTCTTGAGAGTCCCACAGACTGCAAGAAGATCAAACGTATCCATTCTTAAGGAAATCAGCCCTGAGTGCTCACGGGAAGGACAGATCCTGAAGCTGAGGCTCCAGTACTTTGGCCACCTCATGAGAAGAGAAGGCTCCCTGGAAAAAGACCCTGATGTTGGGAAAGACTGAGGGCACAAGGAGAAGGGGACGATAGAGAACAAGATGGTTGGACAGTGTTCTTGAAGCTATGAACATGAGTTTGACCAAACTGCGGGAGGCAGTGGAAGACAGGAGTGCCTGGAGTGCTCTGGTCCATGGGGTCATGAAGAGTCAGACATGACTAAACAACAACAACATTGAGGTTAACCTATGTCACTCATTCTAAGTTTTGTAGCTTGGAAGCACCGTCAATCATGAGCAGGAGGCTAATGTATTGGAAGGTCTTCCTGCACATGGTCTCATTCTCCTTATGCAGCTTAAAAGTTTGTAAGTTATTGAGTTCTAATGTTCTTAAGTTCTCAAGCTGAATTTAATAATGTGGTCCTGGTTTATCCCACACCTTGCATCTTGCCTTTGTATTTTTGCTTTCCTGATGCAAAACAAATCATTGGTATAATCTCTCCCCCACACACACACACAAACACACAGAGAGAGGGGAGAGAGAGAGAGAGGCTATAGGTCTGCCAACACAAAAAAGGCAACAGTGGTTTAAAAATGTTGACTGCACATATTTAGGACTGCAACTGCAGAAAGCCAGCACAGCATGAGCAGAGCAGCTTAGCCAAGCTCAAGCAAGTGTGTCATCCAGCTATGGTCGAACTAATACATCTCCAATTCCCCGTGGCTTTAGTTCTGCAGGGAAAAGGACAGCAAACAGCCCTTGTTTGTGAAATGCACCAGCCTTTTTGGAATTTGTCTGCAGAAGAGGGCTGGGGACAGCAAGAGCTAACTGGGAAAGAAATCCTCCCTGTACATTTGTCGCTATCAAATCATCTTCTCCAGCAACACATACTAAAGCTGTCCACCAGCTCTGTGTATACAGTATTTCAAATAAAGAGGTGGCTCAGGGTTCTACAGGCACAATCTCATGTACTCGAATTGGATTGCACTGTTAAGAAGGGGTGTCAAGGCAGATGAGGGAGCCCCCAGCATTCTGTTGCCTTCTTTTTTCCAAAAAATTAAATACACAATTCTCCCTCACCTTTTCTTTTCTCTGTTGCAAGTTTGGTCTTGGAGTTCAAAATGAAGCAGGGCAAAGGCTAATAAAGTTCTGCCAAGAGAACAAGCTGGTCATCACAAACACTCTTTTCCAACAACACAAGAGACGACTCTACACATGGACATCACCAGATGGGCAGCATCGAAATCAGATTGATTATATTCTCTGCAGCCAAAGATGGTGAAGCTCTATACAGTCAGCAAAAACAAGACCTGGAGCTGACTGTGGCTCAGATCATCAGCTTCTTATAGCAAAATTCAAGCTTAAACTGAAGAAAGTAGGAAAAACCATTGGGCTGGTAAGATACAATCTAAGTATGAATACACAGTGGAAGTGAGGAACAGGTTTAAGGATTTAGATTTGGTGGACAGAGTGCCTGAAGAACTATGGATGGAGGCTCGTAACATTATACAAGAGGCAGCAACTAAAACCATCCCAATGAAAAGAAAATGCAAGAAAGCAAAGTGGCTGTCCAACGAGGCCTTACAAATAGCGGGGGAGAGAAGGCAAGCAAAGTGCGAGGGAGATAGTGAAAGATACAGGAAATTGAATGCAGATTTCCAAAGAATAGCAAGGAGAGACAAGAAGGCCTTCTTAAACAAGCAATGCAAAGAAATAGAGGAAAACAATAGAATGGGGAAAACCAGAGATCTGTTCAAGAAAATTGGAGATATGAAAGGAACATTTCGTACAAAGATTACCATAATAAAAGACAAAAGTGGAAAGGACCTAACAGAAGCAGAAGACATCAAGAAGAGGGGGCAAGAAAACACAGAGGAACTATACCAGAAAAAAATGGATGTCTCGTACACCCCAGGTAGTGTGGTTGCTGACCTTGAGCCAGACATCCTGGAGAGTGAAGTCAAATGGGCCTTAGAAAGCACTGCTAATAACAAGGCTAGTGGAAGTGATGATATTCCAGCTGAACTATTTAAAATTTTAAACGATGATGCTGTGAAGGTGCTACACTCAATATGCCAGCAAGTTTGGAAAACTCAGCAGTGGCCAGAGGATTGGAGAAGATCAGTCTACATCCCAATCCCAAAGAAGGGCAGTGCCAAAGAATGCTCCAGCTACCGCACAATTTCACTCATTTCACACGCTAGCAAGGTTATGCTTAAAATTCTTCAAGGCAGGCTTAAGCAGTATGTGGACCAAGAACTCCCAGAAATGCAAGCTGGATTTCGAAGGGGCAGAGGAACCAGAGACCAAATTGCAAACATGCGCTGGATTATGGAGAAAGCTAGAGAGTTCCAGAAAGACATCTACTTTTGCTTCATTGACTATGCAAAAGCCTTTGACTGTGTTGACCACAGCAAACTATGGCAAGTTCTTAAAGAAATGGGAGTGCCTGATCACCTCATCTGTCTCCTGAGAAATCTCTATGTGGGACAAGAAGCTACAGTTAGAACTGGATATGGAACAACTGATTGGTTCAAAATTGGGAAAGGAGTATGACAAGGCTGTATATTGTCTCCCTGCTTATTTAACTTATATGCAGAATTCATCATGTGAAGGCTGGGCTGGATGAATCCCTAGCCGGAATTAAGATCGCCGGAAGAAATATCAACAACCTCAGATATGCAGATGACACAACCTTGATGGCAGAAAGTGAAGAGGAATTAAAGAACCTTTTAATGAGGGTGAAAGAGGAGAGCGCAAAATATGGTCTGAAGCTCAACATCAAAAAAACGAAGCTCATGGCCACTGGTCCCATCACCTCCTGGCAAATAGAAGGGGAAGAAATGGAGGTAGTGAGAGATTTTACTTTCTTGGGCTCCATGATTACTGCAGATGGTGACAGCAGTCACGAAATTAAAAGACGCCTGCTCCTTGGGAGAAAGGCGATGGCAAACTTAGACAGCATCTTAAAAAGCAGAGACATCATTTTGCCAACAAAGGTCCGTATAGTTAAAGCCATGGTTTTCCCAGTAGTGATGTATGGAAGTGAGAGCTGGACCATAAAGAAGGCGGATTGCCGAAGAATTGATGCTTTTGAATTATGGTGCTGGAGGAGACTCTTGAGAGTCCCATGGACTGCGAGAATCAAATGTATCCATTCTTAAGGAAATCAGCCCTGAGTGCTCACTGGAAGGACAGATCGTGAAGCTGAGGCTCCAATACTTTGGCCACGTCATGAGAAGAGAAGACTCCCTGGAAAAGGCCCTGATGTTGGGAAAGATGGAGGGCACAAGGAGAAGGGGATGACAGAGGACGAGATGGTTGGACGGTGTTCTGGAAGCTACAAACATGAGTCTGCCCAAACTGCGGGAGGCAGTGCAAGACAGGAGTGCCTGGCCTGCTCTTGTCCATGGGGTCATGAAGAGTCGGACATGTCTAAACGACTAAACAACAACAACATGATCTCTTCCCCTCCCCCCCTCTCCCTCTCTCTCTCTCTCTCTCTCTCTCTCTCACACACACACACACACACACATACACACACACACACAGAGAGAGAGAGAGGCTATAGGTCTGCCAACACAAAAAAGGCAACAGTGGTTTAAAAATGTTGACTGCACATATTTAGGTCTGCAACTGCAGAAAGCCAGCACAGCATGAGCAGAGCAGCTTAGCCAAACTCAAGCAAGTGTGTCATCCAGCTATGGTCGAACTAATACATCTCCAATTCCCCGTGGCTTTAGTTCTGCAGGGAAAAGGACAGCAAACAGCACTTGTTTGTGAAACGCACCAGCCTTTTTGGAATTTGTCTGCAGAAGAGGGCTGGGGACAGCAAGAGCTAACTGGGAAAGAAATCCTCCCTGTACATTTGTCGCTATCAGATAATCTTCTCCAGCAACACATACTAAAGCTGTCCACCAGCTCTGTGTATACAGTATTTCAAATAAAGAGGTGGCTCAGGGTTCTACAGGCACAATCTCATGTACTCGAATTGGATTACACTGTTAAGAAGGGGTGTCAAGGCAGATGAGGGA
Organism: Podarcis vaucheri; assembly: GCF_965113315.1. NCBI lineage: Eukaryota > Metazoa > Chordata > Lepidosauria > Squamata > Lacertidae > Podarcis > Podarcis vaucheri. The sequence continues at coordinate 35,622,695 of NC_138754.1, read as the reverse complement.
GCCCCCAGCATTCTGTTGCCTTCTTTTTTCCAAAAAAGTTAAATACACAATTCTCCCTCACCTTTTCTTTTCGGAGAAAAGAGAATCAAGCTCAAATATTAAAAATTGTGGCGGTGACACATATTCATTTGGTTCCAAAGTTGGATCCTGGATTGAGGTTTCTGACCATCTGTGCAAACTAACATTTGGTTCACACTCAGAATTTCTGTGAAAAACAGCATAGTGTCCTGAAATAGGGTAGCAGACTTCTTGAATTTTTTTAGCAGGTGGTTTTTTGTTTTGTTTTTTGTTCCACCTCCAACACATTCATTCATTCAGGAAGTGCTTCTCGTTGCTATGGCAACTACTACTCTGCATCCTCCGTGCTTCTTATCCCCCTTGCAATATCATGTTGAACTATCTCCAGTAATTTCATCAAGTTGCAATAATCTTCCCAATGGGGGGAAAGCGATGCCATCTGAAGATTCCCACCCCCTAATTCTCATATGCATGAGAGAACAACAAGCTGTTTGTTCAACTATCATGACTACAAATCCCATTACACAATGCACTGGTGAGTAAAGCATCCATGTATGCAAATTGCTGGAACTTTTGGGAGTTCAGGCAGCAGAATTAAAACTGGTTGGAGGTATCATTTAAAAAATCTGCTGCTTGGTCCAGCGAAATTGAAAGGGATGTGTGAGTGTGTGTGTGTGCATGCGTGCGTGCGCATGCATGCATGTATAAGCAGGATCGTTGTCAGAACCCAGCTGCTGAGGCCCAAATACCCTAACAGGCCCCATAAGCACTGACATCTCCTGGCTGCCTGTGGACAATATGGGAAGGGCATAGAAAGCTGTCTCAAGTTAGACCATTGGTCCAACTAGACTACATTATCTTCAGTGGTGAGCAGCAACCAGACCAGATTCTTTCCCATCCCTTCCTGGAGAGTCTAGGGATTGAACCTGGGTCCTTTTCAAGCAAAACTTCTGTTCTCATCCATTGGTGGCCATCGGTGAGGTGGGAGCAACTGCAGATTTAGCCAATGACCAAAGCCACCCACTTGGTTACAGTGCCTCACAGTGCCAGACACTGTGTCTATGTCAGTTGCTCTGAAGCACATAATTAGAGCATGGCTTCCTCCAGCTCCAGCCATTGCGACCAATTAAACCCATGGCCAGGCATCTCTGAGCAATAGCCACCCTGTTAGGGGCCACTCAGACTTGCAAATCTGACTCTGCCAGGAGCTGAATTTTAATACAAGAGTAGGGATATTCCTAGGGTCGCGGGTGGCGCTGTGGTCTAAACCGCAGAGCCTAGGGCTTGCTGATCGGCAGGTCGGCAGTTTGAATCCCTGTGACAGGGTGAGCTCCTGTTGTTCAGTCCCAGCTCCTGCCCACCTAGCAGTTCAAAAGCACATCAAGTGCAAGTAGATAAATAGGTACCACTCCAGTGGGAAGGTAAATGGTGTTTCCGTGCACTGCTTTGGTTCGCCAGAAGTGGCTTAGTCCTGCTGGTCACATGACCCGGAAGCTGTCCGCAGATAAACGCCAGCTCCCTCGGCCTATAGAGCGAGATAAGCATGCAACCTCAGAGTTGTCTGCGACTGGACCTAACGGTCACAGGTACCTTTACCTTTACCTTCCTATTTTCATCTGTCCTGAGGTTGGCACTCCTCTTCAGCCCAAAGGCTGCACTGCATCCTGGGAAACCTTCCAAGGGCTACATGCCATTTTACCTTTGCATGGGGGGGGGTAGTCTCTACACACACTCACACACCAATCCCTAGCCTCCATCCATCCAGACAAGCAAGGGGTGTTATCAGAATTCCAAGACAAATTCCACCCAGACGAAAATACTCTGGGGTAGTGTGTGAAGCAGAGCCTGTGTGATGCAAGGTAAGTGAGGGTGTAGCCAAGAAAGGGTCCGAAAGGCCACATACAGGGGCCTGAAGAGTTGCATTTGGCCCCTGGGGCTGAGGTTCCCAACCACTACTGGAGGGTATGCACACACACACACACACAACCCTACAACAACCTGAAAAGTGGTTTTGCCAACATGCACCTCAATACTGATGGAGCCACATTGGTGGCACTGTAGCAGAAAACTTCACTTTTAGCTCATTTCCTTCAATTGAAAAGTCTGCAAGGTTGGCGGTCTTCCAGCGCCATTCCATTATCATGTGCGTAATACCATTGGACAGATGGCAGAAAACAGCGCAGGGCTGAGACGTCAAAGTTTCCCTGAGGGCTTGGCCGAGTAAGTAATGTTTCCTTTGTATTTGATGTGTAATTGAAAATCCAAGGGAGCTTAATATTGCAAATGGCTGCATTAAGGAACCCGCCAGCCTTCCTCCCCAGGAGCAGCAGCTGGCAGAAAGGCCTTGATATTCATAATTCAGTTAAATTAAATTAATTGCTTGCATGGAAATGGAAAGGAATGCAGCCTGATCAGGCTTTGAGGTGATTATTTGCTGCGGAAGGGCTGAGGAGCATGGTCTGAAGGGGGCTAAGGGGCAGGCATCTCTCCCACGTTTATGTATCAGGCCACATGCAGCTATTACACTGGCCAAGGCTGTGTCAAAAGGCAGCTGCAGCCAAGTCCAGAACTGGACTTTCCAGTTCTTGAGTGGACCTTCCACTCAAGTTCCCCAGGATCAGTCATCTTGAGCTGGGTGCCAGAGCAATATGTTCTGCTCTGTAGTTCAGGCAAAGGCCAAATGGCAGAATCCTAATAGTTAGTCCAGACTGGTTCCTTCCTTATTGTTCTTCTGCCAGCAAGTGAAGACTTTGTTGTTCCAATGGGCTTTTGGGAACTGACTGCTTTTAATGGTATCATGCTGTTTTTTATTGTAAGTCCACTCGCCATTTCTGGTGGGTGGTGCTGTGGACTGACCACAGGCCCTGTGGTGATCCGGCCAGGGGGCCAGGAGCTTGACTGACCACCTGCCGGTGATTGGCTTGCACCAGCAGGTCTTGGGCAGGCTTCCCCAGGGGAACTCCTGCAGCCAAGCTGGTGCCAAACATATTGCTCTGCTTTCCTCTGGACCTTATCAGTGAGACCGAGAGGGAGGACTTCTTATTTGGGCAGCCCAGGACCTCTATACACACACTGCCCAGGCTTGTGCCCAGGGGAGGTCACTTTGGTGCTGCTAATTCAGCAGTTTGACTTCACCCCCATAGGTGCACTCCATTGTCTCTCGAAACATATGCATTTTAATGCACATTCTTGGAAAAGCATTAATCTGAAATACACTGTTAATTGTGTTACAAAATGCATATTAATTGTGTTTTGATTTTAATCAACATTTTAATTGCTTTGCTTTGGAAGGTATCCAGAGAACACCTGTTCTGGGAGGTGATATAAATGTGGTTAACAGATTAACCCCACTTACATAGGAGTAAGCTCCACTGACTTCAGCCAGGCTCATTCGAGAGTGGACATGGTTGGAAGTGCAGCTAAGGTAGCCACCAACAGAATTGGCTGGTTCATGTTGCTACCGTTCCATGACCAGATATTCTGTGCTGAACCAATTAATTCAAGTGAGCCTGGTGTCCTTTCATGACATTTATGATTATCCCCTTCCACACTTTATCCTCACAACCCTGAGACATGGACTGACAGTGAATAGCCCAAGGTCACTCAGGGATCTTCACAGATGAGTGGTGATTTTAACCCTGATCTCTTACACTCTAGTCCATTTAATATCCCTCCACATTCTGCAAAGAAAGATTAGAAGTGACTAGGTTGGGGTGGTGCGATAATCTTTTTCCATAGGGCTTCCTGTTTACAGATGGCCTTGTTAAAAGCTCTGTGTGGCACCCTTAATACTAACCAGTTCAGGCTACAGTCCTATCTGGGAGCCACCTAAACCACTGGGCCTAGGGCTTGCCGATCGGAAGGTCGGCGGTTTGAATCCCCGCAACAGGGTGAGCTCCCGTTGCTCGGTCCCAGCTCCTGCCCACCTAGCAGTTCGAAAGGACGTTAAAGTGCAAGTAGATAAATAGGTACTGCTGCGGCGGGAAGATAAACGGCATTTCCATGCACTGCTCTGGTTTCGGCAGAAGCGGCGTGGTCATGCTGGCTACATGACCGGGAAAAACTGCAGACAAACATCGGCTCCCTCGGCCAGTAAAGCGAGATGAGAACCGCAACCCCAGAGTCGGTCATGACTGGACCTAATGGTCAGGGGTCCTTTACCTTTACCTTTACTTCTAAGTAACATGTGGTTATTGTGACATTAACTCATGCTAGAAATTGTGAAAGCAGGGATCCCCTTCTAAAGCAAAATTAGACACGTTTCAGTTTAGTTAGGCACCAAATACTTATGCAACACCAAAGATTTAGTGTCCACACCTTTGCAGGGAGGAAGATGGGAAGAAAACCAGAACACCTTGGTCCTGCCCATGTGACCTCCTTGGTCCCACCCATGTGACCTTATCGAACCCACTCACATTACCTCCTTGGCCACAGGCTGCCCTACCAGGTCCAGGGGCTACCAGCCCCCACTGCCTGTAACTCAGGTCCAAAAGAAGAACAAAGGTATCTATTTTATACCAAGTCAAGCCATCTGGCTCAGTGCTGTCAAGACGGATGGACAGTAGATCTCCAAGGCTAAGACTGGGGACAGGTGCCTTTCCCTGTTCTACCTTGAGAATTCAGGGATTAAACCTGGGACTTTCTTCATGCAAAGCCCCTAAAAGGTGAATCCCTTTGGTCATCATCTATCACAATGGTTCCACAGAAACCTGTTCTGTTTTGGGTTCACGGATGGCGATCCCAATGCAAAGAAGAAGACATGTTAAAAAGAAAACCCCAGCGACAAGGAAGGCAGAAGAGGAACTCCATCAGTGATCTCTAGTCTTCATTGACACTAGGTGGCAATGTTTTCTGTCTTTTGCTTTGTAGAAGCCTTGACATTAGCAATACAGCTCATGCCCCTGTGGCATCAAATTCATATATATCATTATTTATAATCACCCCTCATTCGTTCATTCATAAATAATGCAGAAATACTCACACAATTCCCAAATACCTGGGTATCATTGTTTTCCATTCATTCATACTTTTCATTATTGAGAAATGGTTCCACTGAGCATTCTTAGGAATTAAAACAAAATCCCGAGAATGTCTTAAAATACAGCTTTCCAGGCCTTGCCATTTATAATGGAAAGCACTGACAAACACACATCCAGAATAAACAAAGAGGCCAGTGGCATTCTGACATGGTGAAGGAATCCAGGAGTCCTCTAAGGTTCAACAATTCTTCTGAAACTCAATGGCAATAGATTTTGGATGCAAAAGAAACCAGGGCCAATCCTTGGCATGTCCTGATACGGCTGGGAATGACCCCATCAGAAATCCTAGAGAATAGATGCCAACCAGTTTAAGGCTCGCCCACACTCCTGTCTGTCCTGTGCCTAGAAAGCAATGGTCTGAGTGGTTTTGCCTTTGCCCCATTGCTTACCCTTGGAAAACCCACTCTTTAGTGCTAAATCTGAACAGACAGCAATCCACAGAAAAACTGGTTGCCATTTGTTCCAATTCAGTGCTAAACCATGGATTTTCCCAGGGGGAAGTGGTGGGGCAGATGGAAGTGTGGATGAAGAAGAAGAAGAAGAAGAAGAAGAAGAAGAGGAGGAGGAGGAGGAGGAGGAGGAGGAGTTTGGTTTTGATATCCCGCCTTTCACTCCCCTTCAGGAGTCTCAAAGCGGCTAACAATCTCCTTTTCCCTTCCTCCCCCACAACAAACACTCTGTGAGGTGAGTGGGGCTGAGAGACTTCAGAGAAGTGTGACTAGCCCAAGGTCACCCAGCCCAAGGTCACCCACCTAGCCAAAAGACTAGCTTTTCCCACTAGGTGGGGGAATCTCTGGTCCTGAAGATGTTGCTGGACTATAGTACCCATCACCATCTGCCAGCATGGACAATGGTAGGGATACTGGGAGTTATAGCCTACTAACGTCTGGAGGGCCACTGGGACCCCGGCCCTGAGCCTTCCCCAACCTGCTGCCTTCCAGCTACTTTGGACTACAATTCCCATCAGCTCTGGACAATATGGTAAGTAGCCAGGGATGATGGTGCTTCTAGTCCAAGACATCAGCCAGGTATAAGATTGGGGAAGGTCAGTGTAAACTATGTTGAGCTAAATGGACTGCCTCCGCCTATTAAACCTGACATCCAAATGGATGAATCCTCACTTTTAATTGGTGAGATGCCTGGAAACAAAGGGTTCAATCCAATGTTAATCCCACTCAGAATACACCCATTCAAATGAAGGAAGAGGACTAATTTAGGTCCATTAATTGCAATGGGTCTACTCTGAGTAGGACTTAGTTGGAGACCACCCTGAGTTGAAATTTCTCAATAGACTTGCTGGAGGAGGAACCTCACAGGTTTTCACCTGGTGGTCCCAGGGATTGAAGCTGGGACATTATGCATGCAAAGTAAATTTTCTACTGCTGAGCTATAGCCCTTGCCCTAATAAGAAGCTGTCTTACCCAGAGTCATACTATTAGTTCATTTAGTTTGGTGTTGTCTACCCTGACTAGCAGCACCTCTATAGGGTTTCAGGCAAGGGTCCTCTCCTAGACGTACCTGGAGATGCCAGAGATTGAACTGGGAACTTTCTGCATGAAAAGCAAGTGCTTCTCCCACTACCACCCAGTTCTGCCAACGAATTCCACCCCAACTGTCCAGAGCAGTTACAAGTAGAATTCTGGACTAGGTGGACTTTTGGTTCAATCCACAAGCTTATTCTCCCACCCCTGGACTTTTAGTCCAATCTAGCAAGGTTCCTCTTTTGCTCTGAATAACAGCCCCTGCCAGACCCATGGCACTGAGATGCTCCTTTCTCCTGAGGTTCTCCCCACTCATTAGCTGTGATAATATTTACAGATACCTTTGAAAGAATGGAGCATTCACACAGGGGTGGGGGCGGAAACCTAACAATTGGTGGGCGGCAGTTGCTGGGTGACAGCAAAGTTATGAACAGTGTGGGTGTGGAAACATAAAGCAAAGAGCTATCCTCTTCAACAAACTGTTGATACAGTGCAGCAATAAACCCAATTTGTACTTTTACCAAGACTGGGGTTTTTGGAGGGGAGGGAGTCACATCTGAATGGGCTGGCTGGGTACAGAGGAGTGCTGGGAGGCACCAACCGGGGAACCCCCAATGGAAACACAGAGAGAGCCCAAGAAAGGAAGCTCACAGCCCAGTGGATTAGTGGTGGGACTACAATGAGTGGTCAGAGGGAGAAGAAGCAGAAGAGGTGGAAGGATTTCGTGAACAGGAATCTCCCCTTCCTGCGGCAACCCGCTCTGCTCTCCCCAGTTTCCTAGAACGCAGAGAGAAATGAAATGAGCAAAGCCAATTGTCTGCACTGACAGTAAGAGTGGTGATCAGAAGTCGGAAGCTTGTGGTTTTTAACACTTTCCTTCAGTATTTTTGCCTTGCTGGGTTGTGTTAATGAAATCTGATGTCATGAATGAGCCAGCCCCCAGGGAAGGTTTGCAGCCAACTCCCAGTGAAGGAAGTAGCCAGGAAGAGAAAGGGTTAACTGCCAGGCAGGATGAGCATAGGCTAGTGCCAACTTCCCCGCCCCTAGGAATGCTGGTTGATAAGGGGGTGACTGAGGGAGAGCCAGAACCCTGCCAACGCTCTCAAGAAGTGCAAAATGCCGCAAACGCAGAAGGAAGCAGTTTTTTCAAGCGGAAAAGAGCTAAGAGACAGCCTCTCTGAGAATGGGGGAAAGGCGAGAGCTGAACCTCCCAGTCCAAGGTCTCGGTGAATGGAAGGGCTACAAGACAGGAAGCAAAACAAGAGAAATCAGAAGTGAAAGTTCAGTTGCTTCTGGTCTCGGAGGAAGCAGTCGTTAGAAGAGTCATCGTGATTGATGAGGCTGGTGGCTTGTTGGAGCCATCCAGCGAACTGTTTGTTTTTGCAATAAATCTTCCTTTTTAATTAACTACGTTTGCTGTGTTATCAAGGAGGGAACAGGGACTCCTGACATCTGATAATGCTTTTTTCCTTCCTTAGGTGGAAAGAGGGGACATGTGACTATGTAAAGAAGGACTGCCTACTGTACAATTGTAGTGTACAAATGGCATTCATTGTTCCACCCATTTCATCTCTGGCCCAACCACCACTGGGATGTGGGCCCCAGGACACACCTGGACCACTGATCAGGCAGGGTGAGGAACCCGCCTGGAGCAGCGAAAAACCCAAGAGCATACTCTACAAACATTTCTCCAATGAAAATAGGGATGTCCTGTTCATAATAATAATAATAATTTTATTATTTGTACCCCGCCCATCTGACTGCAGCTTCCAACATATACAAAAACAGAACAGAACATTACACATTAAAAAAACTTCCCTATACAGGTCTGCCTTCAGATGCCTTCTGAAGGTTGCATAGTTACTTATCTCCTTGGCTCAGAGGTCGTATAACTCCATACCTTCCAATGAAAACAGGGAGGTCCATACCCTCCAACATTTCTCTGATGAAAATAGGGACATCCTAAGGAAAAGGGGGGCATTCTGGGATCAAATCATAAACTGGGGCAGCTTCTGTAAATCCAGGAGTGTCCCTGGAAAATAGGGGCACTTGGAGGGTCTGCAAGAGGTGGGGTCCGTCTTGCCTCCACCTCTCGCTCTGCCATATCCACAGGCATTGGAGAAGTGGCGCTTGCAAAAACAGCTGCACTTTCTGGAGAGGTCTCAACGAAACCTTGTGAGATCTCATGGAGCACATGAAATCTCACGAGGCTTGGGCAAGATCTGGTTGTGTCTAGAATAACCCTGCAAAGGTAAAAAGCTCCCTGATACCAAGGTGAGGGATGTACTGAAATACAGATAAGTTGATTTCAATTAGGAATAATGAACTATCGTGAGCCTGACAGAAGTCCAAAAAACAAAAGAATATGAAAAATGAAATACCTACGAAGTGTTAGTCTCTTAGGGAAACAGACGATATGTAAGAGGTAACTGTTTAAAGTGTATGTATTTGGTTTGCAAAGTCTTAGTTTAATAATGATTGAATCTATGATTTTTTCTTACAGCATCTTCATTAAGATTTAATTGTATTACCTTATGTAATTTATTTAGATTTCTTGTTTTCTTCTTCTTTCTTTTTCTTTTTTTCTTCTGTTCTTTGTAACCTTTTAAAATCTTTTTTCTTCTTTTCACATTTAAAAGTTTTGATTTGTATGTATTTGCAATATAACTCGATAAAGAAAAAAGAGAGAGATCTCATAGACCACATGAGGCTTGGGCAAGACCTCACCAGAAACCACTGCTGTCGTGAAATGCAGGTAAGAAAGGCATGGCGCCGGTGGAATGGCAGGACAGCAGAGAGGGGGTGGGAAGACAGTGGGGTGGGGAACAAAACGGGATGGTTGCTGCCCTGCCCTAGAAGGCTGTCCAGAAGAGCATGCAGCCCTCAATCCAAAAATGGTTCCCTCAAACTAGTACAGGATAAAGGATAGTTGGGTAAGTGGAGTATAGAATAAGTTTGCATTGGCTTTTTTAGCTGCCGCGTCACACTTTTGGCTCAACTTGACATGAGCCAACAGTGTGACGCGGCAGCTAAAAAAGCCAATGCAATTCTGGGCTGCATCAATAGGAGTATAGCATCTAGATCAAGGGAAGTAATAGTGCCACTGTATTCTGCTCTGGTCAGAACCTCACCTGGAGTACTGTGTCCAGTTCTGGGCACCACAGTTCAAGAAGGACACTGACAAACTGGAACGTGTCCAGAGGAGGGCACTCAAAATGGTCAAAGGCCTGGAAACGATGCCTTATGAGGAACGGCTAAGGGAGCTGGGCATGTTTAGCCTGGAGAAGAGGAGGTTAAGGGGTGATATGATAGCCATGTTCAAATATATAAAAGGATGTCACATAGAGGAGGGAGAAAGGTTGTTTTCTGCTCCTCCAGAGAAGCGGACACGGAGCAATGGATCCAAACTACAAGAAAGAAGATTCCACCTAAACATTAGGAAGAACTTCCTGACAGTAAGAGCTGTTTGACAGTGGAATTTGCTGCCAAGGAGTGTGGTGGAGTCTCCTACTTTGGAGGTCTTTAAGCAGAGGCTTGACAACCATATGTCAGGAGTGCTCTGATGGTGTTTCCTGCTTGGCAGGGGGTTGGACTCAATGGCCCTTGTGGTCTCTTCCAACTCTATGATTCTATGATTCTAAGTTTGTGGAATCTGAGAGTAGGATAAGGCAGTAGTACTGCACACAGATATTGTAGTCCCAATTGTATATAGTTCACTGCCCAGAGAGCATTAATTCTTGAGTGGTATATAGATGTTGTTAAGGAATAAAATAAATAAAAATAGGGTGCAGTATGCGGTTATTTCTGGCTTGGAAGTGGCACGTCGTCCCCTCAAAAATCACTGCTCAAGACCTCCTTCTCTCTCGCCCGACAATGCTGAATTGTTGCCTTGCCTTTCAGATGGCAAGAAAGTAATTACAGCTTTTCACAAAATACAATGGAAGAGGAAAGAGAATTGCAACCATAATATCGACCTGACACAAGAGAGATGGGCCTCTCTCTCTCTCTCACACACACACACACACACACAATCTCTCTCTCCCTCTCCCTCTTTGAGTATTACAGTAATTTTCCAATCAAATGGGGTCAGCATGTGCTTAAAGCGTGAGAGGAAACTTTTTGGCCCAGATCACATAGTTATTGGGCAAACACTCATGCGGACAGGCAGGTGAACTGACCAGTTAAGAGTATAGATGACAGTGGACCTTTATCACTATTTTCCTATGGGTATTTTATATTATATTATGCAAACAGAACATGTGTGCAGGCACACAAACACATACACACACCTCCTCCTTATTTTTGTTGCTGTTTTAATTCCGATTTATAAGTAGTAGTAGTAGTACAGTGGTACCTCGGATTAAGAACTTAATTCGTTCCGGAGGTCCGTTCTTAACCTGAAACTGTTCTTAACCTGAGGTACCGCTTTAGCTAATGGGGCCTCCCGCTGCCACCACGTCACCAGCGTGCGATTTCTGTTCTCATCCTGCAACAAAGTTCTTAACCCGAGGTACTATTTCTGGGTTACCAGAGTCTGTAACCTGAAGCATCTGTAACCTGAAGCGTCTGTAACCTGAGGCACCACTGTATACCCCACTTCATCTGAAGGTTTTCTCAGTGGTTTTTCTTTTTAAGTGTCCTTCCCCCAACCCCACATCATCATCATAAAATTTTATTTATACCCCGCCCTTCCCAGTTAAAAAAAAACGGGCTCAGGGCTGCTAACAACAAATTTAAAACACTTAATTGATGCAACAAAAAACAGCATAAAATACAGTATAAAACGTGAATAACAATAAATTCAGAATTCAAAAATCAATTTAGGGGGGAAATCCATCCAGTAAACATTAGATGATCACCAGGGCTAGCTTGCTAAATTAGTCCTATTTGGACCAGCGAGGAGGCCAGGGGAGAATTAGCTGTGGGATCTCAGAGTGGGTAATCTTCATAAAAAGGGGAGGGGGAGGGAAAGAAGGGGAATAAAAGATCAGGCTAAGTTCAAATTGAAAGCCAGGGGGAACAGCCCTGTCTTACAGGCCCTGCAGAAGGAAGTTAAATCCTGCAGGGCCCTGGTCTCATGGGACAGAGCATTCCACCAGGTTGGAGCCATCACTGAGAAGGCCCTGGCCCTGGTGGAGGATAATCTGACTTCCTTAGGGCCTGGGACCTCTAAACTATTGTTATTCATGGACCTTAAGGTCCTCTGCGGGGCATACCAGGAGAGGTGGTCCCATAAATATGAGGGCCCTAAGCCACAAAGAGCTTAAGACTCCTCAGGGCTGTTGCACCAGGCTGGATATAAAGCAATAGTTCATAGTCTCTCCCCCCACTCTACCTAACTACAAGTTCCTGGTTCCTGCTTCATCTATCCTGTCTGCAGCCAAGTCGCCAATTGCTTCCGTGGATTCTGCATTTACTCTGCTAGGTCTGGCTAAGGTCCTGCAACTAGTCAGAAAGTTGCGAAACACCAAATACGTTTTGCCAATAGTCATAATGCCCAGACAGCTGTTGTGTTCATATCCAGCTTTCAGGCTTGCCTCAGGCATCTGGTCTGCCACAGTGAGAACAGGTTGCCGGACTGGGCCATTGCCCTAATCCAGCACACTTTTCACGAGACATATGTTCATATGTACAGAACTCCTGTGTAACAAATAGCTTGACGCAGAGATAAGACTTGCGCAGGGCTTTCACCAGCACTTCAAAGGACATCAATTCTAAGATTAGTGAAATAATCTGTGTTGTGACTGGGCAAATCTCTAGTTTTGTTTCTGTATGACAGGAGTGAGTGGGGAACCTTCACCCCCTCCCCCTGAGCCTGAGAGACATGTTGCTCCATGGACAACTTTCCAGGAGCCAGTTGCCAGTGATTGAGGTGTAGGATGTGAAACACAAGAGCAGTCAAGTACAACATTACTAGAGTGAACATGTTTACACATGGGGAGGGATGTTTGTCCAGCCAGCAGGTAAACTTCCTGTTTCCTTCTGGGCTGGGACAGACTTCCTCTGCATGTGACTGGAGGTGGGTGTGGCCTCACCTGTGCAGGTAATGACAAAAACACAGAGTAGGGCAGCCATCTCTCTCTCTTTCACCACATGCATCGAAGACACAACATCTACTAAGCCAAATATGCCCTCTTGGCTTCCAGCCAAGAGAGGACAAAGAGACTGTCTTCTTATGAGATAGATTCCAAGTGTATGTTACTTCATTAAGCTAAGTCTGCCTTCTGGGATCTGATTGGGAAACAGAATGTGAGTAAACTCTTTTTATACTTTTGTAAAAGACTGTGTTGTCTCTTATATTTTATGAGGGAATAAGGGGAAAATATCAGAACAGTTATTATAGAGGCTTTAGCGAGCCTGAGAAGAAGAAGAAGAAGAAGAAGAAGAAGAAGAAGAAGAAGAAGAAGAAGAGTAGTAGTAGTAGTAGTAGTTTGGATTTGATATCCCGCGTTTCACTCCCTTTAAGGAGTCTCAAAGCGGCTAACATTCTCCTTTCCCTTCCTCCCCCACAACAAACACTCTGTGAGGTGAGTGGGGCTGAGAGACTTCAGAGAAGTGTGACTGGCCCAAGGTCACCCAGCAGCTGCATGTGGAGGAGCTGGGAAGCGAACCCGGTTCCCCAGATTACGAGACTACCGCTCTTAACCACTACACCACACTGGCTCTCAAACGCATCCGTTGCAAAGTTTAAAATAAGGGGACTGTTACTCTGCTGAAATTGTGGAACTTGTTAACACAAGTTGGATAAGGATATAATCAGACAATATATCCTCTCCAGCATCCCTGAACATTCCCACATGAGGAAGGGGGCACAGGCAAAAACTGAGTTTGATTGTTACCTTTGTGCAGCAGGCTGTGCTGAAGTCCGATGTTTCTACACTCCTGTGCACATCTCCCCAGGCAGGAAAGCAAAAGGCAATGTCACTGTTAAGTTGTGGGTGAACATATCAGACGACACAGCGATTCTTCAAACAGCTCTTGTTTATTCACAGGCCCAGAACAGAACTGAACTGAAGGGTTCAGCCAGCCTGCTTATATAGAGCTCCACTACAAGGCAACAGTAACAACTTTCTGTAACTATCCAATCACTGAACGTCACTTTCAAATCCTTATTTGCATATGTGGACCTGAGTGAAAACTATCTACAGTATCTCCCTGCTGGTCCAGGGTGAGAACTTCAGTACATAACAGTCACAGTTCAATCCAGCCAAGAAAAATACAGAGTGGAAAGGAACGGAGTGGGGTGTGGCCTGTGGGGGGACGGGACTCTTGGGGGCCAGAGGATGAGGTCTGGAGGGTGACAATTGACATGAAATCTTTCACCTAACCCTGCTTCTTAAAACACATTTTTCTCATAAGTTTCATTACGCTGGGAAAATATCTCTGTGCCACAGAAAATGTCAGCGATCTTCCTCAGCAAACCACCAAATCTAGTCAATATTCATAACATGAATTCAATTTCATTGAAGAAACTGTTATTGTTGGTACTCCTTTTCTTCGAAAAAGAAAAAAAGAAAAACCCAGAACAATGTGTTTGCTTAAAGGTCAGCAAGGAATAAAGAGAAGACTGAGAGTATATTAATAAAAATAATAATTGCTTTTCAGGCCTAAGAGGTGTTCTCTTCCTTGCTATGTCTTCTGTACCTCCCCTCCCCCTCCCCCGGTGAAGTTATGAGCCTTTAAAATCTCTAGGAATGAAAAGCAATATTTTTAATAATGATCGCCTGGTTCAATTATTATTCTTTTATGAGTTTCTGTTGTGACAAAAAAAATATATTCAACCCCCACACCTGTGAAGCATTTATCTAATGTAATCTTGACTCCAATGTCTCTATGCATAAACCATTTTTCCAGGCATGTGCATAGGTCCTTTGTGTGTCTACTCAGATGTAGGTCAATTGAGCTCACTTTGGGCTCACAAATAAAAAAAATGTTTTAAAAAATGTAGCAAAACAATAAATAAAATTATATATACCTTTTTACATGCATTTGAGGGGGTTGGAGATTTGCATGACAAAATTAAGAAAAGTGTAAATCCCAAAGAATGCTCAAATTTCAGTTCACATCTTGTTTTGGGGAGTACAAATTAGGTAGGTGTGCATTAAAATGTGAGCCAAACAAATTTCTCCTTAATTAATTACCTTAATGAATTTCATCCTTAATTAACAACTTTCATACCAACATCTCCATGTTTGAGACAATCGTTGCATTGCAAGCAGAATGTGAAATGAGGGAATCCAAGCAACGTTCCCACTCTCCTCTGCCAAGGACTGCAGATTTTCAAAACGTCTCCCAGCCACTGAGAAAGGAAATGTTTCTTTTCTCTGTCACCTGTCATCATATCAGCAATCAAGAGATAACCAGTAAGTTATTGACCCTCAACCCTTTTGAAAACAAGGATCTATTGAAGCAGTTCCCATGGAAGCTGGGAACCAACCCTTCTGAAATATACTTGGAGTCCTGCAGTGATTTTGTGCTCTTTATTGCAGCTTGTGCAACAGTGATTGAATCCCACCCACCCCCCCAAAAAAACCCTCAGGCTTTTATATACATTATGTATACAACGAGTACCATCTGATTGGCTGATTCCGCTTCCCTCCTGGAGCCTGATTGGTCTTC
Organism: Podarcis vaucheri; assembly: GCF_965113315.1. Lineage (NCBI taxonomy): Eukaryota > Metazoa > Chordata > Lepidosauria > Squamata > Lacertidae > Podarcis > Podarcis vaucheri. The sequence continues at coordinate 35,607,538 of NC_138754.1, read as the reverse complement.
TCCTGCAGGCCAATCAGTTGTTGCATTCTACGATCCTACCATCCTAATAGGCTGATTAACATCCTCCTGGAGCCTGATTGGTCTTCTCCTGCAAGCCAATCAGTTGTTGCATTCTACAATAAAAGGTAAAGGTAAAGGGACCCCTGACTATTAGACCCAGTCGTGGCCGACTCTGGGGTTGCGGCGCTCATCTCACTTTAATGGCCGAGGGAGCCGGCGTACAGTTTCCAGGTCATGTGGCCAGCATGACTAAGCTACTTCTGGCGAACCAGAGCAGCGCACGGAAATGCCGTTTACCTTCCTGCCGGAGCGGTACCTATTTATCTACTTGCACTTTGACGTGCTTTCGAACTGCTAGGTTGGCAGGAGCTGGGACCAAACAACGGGAGCTTACCCCATCGCGGGGATTCGAACCGCGAGCTTCTGATGGCAAGTCCTAGGCTCTGTGGTTTAACCCACAGCGCCACCACATCCCTTGCATTCTACGATCCTACCTGCCTATTGTTCTAGGATCCAAGCTTAGTACATAACACCTTCCCTGCGTTCTCTACTTCTATTACTAATGCGGTTTCACTTTTCAACTAAATTCCCATTCCCAAGTAGGGTTTTGTTTTCCCTCTAGCCTTGTATGAATTATTTGTAATTAATTACAATGAAAGCCTTACTCTTTACAGGTCCATTAGCCCCTTTAATTAGCAGGAAAGTGGGTTTTGTCAGACCCCAGTACTCCATATGCGAGCAGGATTTTTATCAAAGAGGGGGCCAGGCCCCCTCAATATTCTGCGGCGGGTCCCAGTGAGCCTTGCCACAGCTGTGGCAATATTGGGAGATGCTGTGCAGGGACCAGTGCAGCCTAGCAGAAAGCTGCACTAGCCTGCGTGGCATCGCGAGACACACATGATGTCATATCACATGTGCATGCCGGGCCGCTGTGGATGCAACCTGGCACCTGTGTATCAGAGTATGTTAGGCATTTCTGCCTACAAAGTGTCTGTGATAAAAGGGACCAAAGATATAAAAGAAATAGGTATATCATCACCCAGCAAAGTAGATCAACACATCCAAGTCACTTCTCAATGTTGCTGTTGTTTAGTCAATTAGTCGTGTCCGACTCTTCCTGACCCCATGGACCAGAGCACACCAGGCACTCCTGTCTTCCACTGTCTCCCGGAGTGTTGTCAAACTCATGTTGGTAGCTTCAAGAACACCGTCCAACCATCTCGCCCTCTGTCGTCCCCTTCTCCTTGTGCCCTCCATCTTTCCCAACATCAGGGTCTTTTCCAGGGAGTCTTCTCTTCTCATGAGGTGGCCAAAGTATTGGAGCCTCAGCTTCAGGATCTGTCCTTCCAGTGAGCACTCAGGGCTGATTTCCTTCAGAATGGAGAGGTTTTTTTTCCAGAGAGTCTTCTTCTCAAAGTAGCTTCACTCAAATTGGGAAGCAGGTGCATAAATTGGATGCAGATGTGCATTTGAAGTTTCTCTTTAGAGGACCAACTTAAGAACCTTCCAGCAAACCAAATGGGTAAAAGCAAAGCTAAAGAAATATTTTCTGCATTCTTTTTGCTAAATGGTCCTGTGGTTACCTTTGAGGCCAGACTAACTCATCTGCCTGGAACTATGGTGCTCTGGTTGGTGGTGAGGCAGCAAGACCTTTCTACTCACCTTCATGTGTGGTCTGGTAGGAGGAGTAGACTAGACAGCAGTGCCTCCATTGCCTGCAAGCAGGTACAGTGGTGCCTCGCAAGACGAAAAGAATCCGTTCTGTGATTCTCTTCTTCTAGCGGTTTTTTCATCTTGCGAAGCAAGCCCATTGAAGGATTAGCGGATTAGCGCTATTAGCGGCTTTTAGCGGCTTATCTGCTGATCGGATCAGCTGATAAGCGGCTTAGCGGCTTAGAAAAAGGGGGGAAGGGAAAAAAACCAGCAGGAACTCGCAAGACATTGTCGTCTTGCGAAGCAAGCCCATAGGAAATTCGTTTTGTGAAGCACCTCCAAAACAGAAAACTCTTTCGTCTAGCGAGTTTTCCGTCTTGCGAGGCATTCGTCTTGCGGGGCACCACTGTATTTGGATTGCCTTAGCGGCTGCAGTTTTAGCTGGTGGGAGTTGGAGTCCAACAACTTCTGGAGCATCAGAGGACATGGCCTAAATGCTTCTTTCTTTTCTTGCCTGGATCAAAAATAACATTGCCAGTTAAGCATTTGCAAGGAAGATTTGGGTGATGAGGATTTAATGCTCATCTCTGTGATGGCATGACAAATGCTCCTAAGTGTCAGCATGATCTTCTGATAAATTGGTCCAGAAGTCAAAACATCTATTTCTCTACAGCTTGAATAAAATTGCAGTATGTTTCTCTATCCTTTTCTCCTGTCTGCGGCTCTGAGGTTTTGCTGTTGGGATGCCCAGATAACATCTTAACATCATTACCATCATCCCTGGAGTCAGCTGAGCTTCAATTAAGGCTTCTAGTAAACCTTTCTATAAAGAGGTGCTTCCCTTGCACAGACCCACAGCCTGGATGTAAGTGGAAATGACACCTCTTTTGTTGTGGACACAAGCTTTGCAGAGCATACGCAGCTTTCAGGAAGGAATCCAATAGACGTGGTCAATCTAGCTGCAGGCTTAGTACTGAGTACCTGGTGTGCTTCCTGACTGAAGCCTGCAGTCATTAGAAATGAAGGTTTAATCGATAACTTGCATCCTCATTAGCTAGGTCTTGGGAGATTTCTGTTTCCAATAAAAAGGTTTATTATTATGGCTTGGTGAGGGTTCTATTTCATATATTTTAGAAATGTAAACACAACCTGACGGAGGGGGGTGTAGCTCAGTGGTAGAACACAGCTTTTGCACGTAAAAGGATCCATGTTCATTTCCTCCTTCTCTCCTGGAAGATGACCTGCATAGACCTATAGGTAGCTTTCCCAGCTAACTCCAGTTGAAGACTCTGAGCACAGGACCAGGCTATGAAACACAGTGGCCTAAATGGCATTGAGAAGTTGGTAGGGGCGAAAGAAGGGTCAGAAAGGCCAACTTCAGTTGCTCATTTAGGAGAGAAAGGCTAGGAAGGAATGCTGGAAGATCAACTTGTGCATTTAATGCATTTTCAGAAATTTTACTTTAACCTTCTCAACTCTCTGTGACAGCCACTAGTGAAACTGCAGCTCAGATTTCCCTCTCTGCTGGAGCAACTATGGAGCTGTCCAACAGTACAAAGAGTAGGTTTCAGAGAAAGGGTGCTTAGACAGTAGGGGGGCTGCCCAAGGAGCTAAGCAGAACATGTTGTACTATCAACCACAAGGCAATGAGCGGGTGCTTTCTTTTCATAGCTAGCCTGGGTGTCCCACACTTTCACAGAGCCCCAGTTTGACGTTGATCCAAGGTATAACCTGATTCATTGCTGGTCTTAAATAGGGTTCAGAAACAGATGGTTTTCCTGCCACCAGCCATGCCATGAGTCTCCTGGTCTGGGATTCAGCTTAGATTTATCATTTTTCAGCATCTGAGGTTCTAAGTGTATGTGTAACCAGTGGCATAGCGTGGGGGGTGCAGGGGGGGCCGGCCGCACCGGGCGCAACATCTGGGGGGGCGCGCTCACACTCGCAGCTCTCTGCCCCCTGCTAAAATCCACGGGTTAGGGGGCGCAAATTACTTGCCTTGCCCTGGGTGCTGACAACCCACGCTACGCCACTGTGTGTAATGAGGGAGAGAGGGAGAGTTGAAGGGTTTTGCATTAAACTGAGCAGGATTTAACCCCACCCAGAACAGGCACATCCAGCAAATGCAGGATTTAACCCTGTCTTTCCACCCATCAGCTGACATTTTGAGTGATGAACAGCTGGTGAACAGATAGGTGTGGCTTGGGGAATATGGCATCACCAGCCACTGGGGCCCCTGGTGGACCATGAATTTCTCCCCCGTCCCTAATTCTGAACCTTCCAAAATACAAAGGGTCATTGGTGCTGAAACTCTCCCTTCTGTCTGAATTTCAAGTGGATTAGGGCATAAGTCCCTCTAGCCCAGCCCTTTGCTGACAGTGAGGGAGAAAATCATAGGCTGTCTTAAATCTTCTTTGCTGAAAACTTCTAGGTAATCAATAACATTATGAGAATACTGAAAATGGCATATGAGGCCAGTGCCTTGACAAATTAAATTACCTTTTCTTAATTTTATGATCTTTACAGGGGAGAAACAAGATAAACTGTGGCTCCATGAAGCCTTAAAAAAAGAGATTTACCACAGTCACATCAAAATAAATTAAATTATAAAGATTTGTAGCACAAAAGGCAAATGCAAAAGAGATGGAGCCAGAGGTAGGAGTGTAGTTTTCCTCACTTTAATTAAGAAATGGTCTTTTGTGTCTCTGAAATACCAGGGAAATTCAGGTCACTGTTAACTCTTAAGGAATTTAAAGCCCTGGAGAGTTTGCTAATACACAAATCCTACAGATTTGAATAAGTGGTGTTTTCTAAGGCTGTGCACAGGATTCAGATGAATCCTGAACAGAACAGAGCAGATTTGGGAGGGATCCAGGTTTTGCCTGAATCAGGTGGAGACAGCCCTGAGTTTGGTTGGGCTGCCCAGAGCAATCCAAGCTTGTTGAGGGAGGAGTGTTGGGTAAGAAGGCAGCCCCAAGATGCTTCCCTACACAGGAAACAGAACCCAGAATGGCTGAATACTCCACTCACCAGCTGATGAATGGAGGATTCAGTCCAGTGTAGACTGCATGGTGGTGCTTCGCAAGTGCCTTCCCCGCTTGTGAAACAGCACCCTGCAGGATTGAATACTCCTTGTAGAGGAAATCTGTTTAAGGATAATTATGAAAAATGTTGGACGGAAGTTAAAAAAGATTTAGAAATTTGGTCAAATCTGAAGCTTTCCTTGTTAGGCCGAATTGCTGTGATAAAGATGAATGTATTGCCAAGAATGTTATTTTTGTTTCAATCATTGCAAATTTTGGACAAAATAGACAGGACAAGAAGTGGCAGGGAGACATTTCTAGATTTGTCTGGCAGGGCAAGAAGCCTAGAATAAAATTTAAAATATTAACCGATGCAAAGGATAGAGGTGGATTCGCCCTGCCAGACCTTAAACTTTATTATGAATCAGTGGCATTTTGCTGGCTGAAAGAATGGCTGCTTCTTGAGAACACAGATATTTTGGATTTAGAAGGTTTTAATAACGTTTTTGGGTGGCATGCATATTTGTGGTATGACAAGGTTAAAGCTCACAAAGCATTTAAAAATCATATCGTTAGAAGAGCATTGTTTAATGTTTGGATAAGATATAAAGATTTATTGGAAAATAAAACCCCAAGGTGGCTGTCACCGATGGAAGCAAAAGCCCAGAAAAAGCTCAATATGGAGGTCAAATGGCTAAAATATTGGGAAATTTTGGAACAAGAAGGAGATAAATTGAAACTGCAGAGTTTTGAGAAACTAAAAAATAAAGTGAGAGATTGGCTCCATTATTACCAGATAATGGAGGCTTATAACTCCCAATTAAACACTAGCCCTCACCTGAACTCAGATTGCCCTATGTTGCAGGCAGTGGGGGGCTGCGCACAGTCTGAGTGCTTTCACATTAAAGGATGCTGTGGAGAGGTGAGACCACAGGGACTTCTCTAACATTCTGAACAGGACAAGTTGCCAGTTGGCTTCTCCCTTCTCAGAGCTGTTTCCATATCTTTCCAGCCCTGTACCGGTTAAGTTTTTAACGTTTGATGTTTTAGTGTGTTCTGATATATGTTGTGAGCTGCCAAGTGGCTGGGGAAACCCAGCCAGATGGGTGGGGTATAAATAATAAAATTATTATCATTATTATTATTATTATTATTATTATTATTATTATTATTATTATTATATTCCCTATCTGCAGCCAATCCAAATGGCCACCTCAAAGAGACCAGTGGGATAGCAAGGACCCCTCTATCAGCCTGGCTGGACCAGTTGGCACTGGGCTTCTGCCCACTCAGAACTATATCCCTTGGTAGCCTTTCTACCAGACTGCAGCAGAGGGTGCAGTGAGATAATCAGGTTCCTTACCTATGTCTGGTTGATAACAGGTACTGGTTCCTCAAGGTCCATTATACTGGTTGTTACACGAGCGGAAAGTTTTGCTACCTGCAATTGCTTTCCCCCACTCTTCCCTATCCATAAAGGTAAAGGTTAAGAGACCCCTGACAGTTAAGGCCAGTCGTGAACAACTCTGGGGTTGTGGCGCTCATCTCGCTTTACAGGCCGAGGGAGGCAATGTTTGTCCGCTCCGCATACAGTTTTTCTGGGTCATGTGGCCAGCATGACTAAGCCACTTCTGGAGCAAAGGAACACTGACACCAGAGCAATGCACGGAAACACTGTTTACCTTCCCGCCGGAGTGGCACCTATTAATCTACTTGCACTTTTGGCGAGCTTTCAAACTGCTAGGTTGGCAGGAGCTGGGACCAATCAACGGGCGCTCACCCCGTCACGCAGATTCGAACTGCCGACCTTTTGATTGGCAAACCCAAGGCTCTGTGGTTTAGACCACAGAGCCACCCATGTTCCTTTCCCGCTCCATACCCTTTCCTTATTGAACTTTGCCTCTTAAATTGCAATCCTAAGGGCAGGGACTTTGCCATTAAAAAAAAAATCCTCGCTCAGTGTCCAGAACAATTGTATGTGCAACAGTGATAGTGATAATGACAGATTACTGCAGGACAACATAACACTAGAATACCATGAATGGTGGTGGGGAAGGGTGCATGAGAACATGTGCCCAATATTCCACCATGCAAAGAGGATTGTCTTCTGAATGAGCATATCAAGCAGTTGGTCCCTTACCTTTCTCACCCTGATCTGGCCACAGTGATCCATGCGACGGTCACCTCCAGCCTTGATTATTGTAACTCGCTCTACGCAGGGCTGCCCTTGAAGCTGACCCAGAAACTCCAGCGGGTGCAGAATGCAGCGGCGAGGCTCCTTACAGGGTGTCATGGGGTCACATTCATCCAGTGCTTTACCAACTTCACTGGCTCCCGGTAGAATACAGGGTCAGGTTCAAGGTGCAGGTTTTGACCTTTAAAGCCCTTTAGGGCCCACATACCTACAGGACCGCCTCTCCTGGTATGCCCTGCAGAGGGCCTTAAGGTCCACAAATGACAACATTTTGGATGTCCCAAGTCGCAAGGTGGTTAGATTGGTCGCAACTAAAGGCCAGGGCCTTTTCAGTACTGGCCCCGACTTGGTGGGACGCTCTATCACAAGAGACTAGAGCACTGCGGGATTTGACATCTTTCCGCAGGGCCTGCAAGACAGAGCTGTTCCGCCTGGCCTTTGGTTTGGACTCCGTCTGACCCTTATGTTTCCCTCCCCTTATGGTTTTGATCTATGGCCTACTACTAAAATGAGGCTGCATTTTAAATTCTATTTTTAACCTGTGTTTTAAATTGGTTCCCCCCCCATTATGTTTTTATTGTAATTTTACTGGTGTTAGCCGCCCTGAGCCTGGCTCTGGCCGGGGAGGGCGGGGTATAAATAAAAATCTATTATTATTTATTATTATAGAAATGATTTGTACTTGTTTAGCAGAGAAAGCTGAGAGGCCTGAGGAGCTCAGTTCAGTGTCAGAGCCAGTCCTACACAGGGTGTCGCTGAGTGGGCATGGGTGGGTGGCTGGGGGGGGAGGCATATTCTGTGAACGTTTCCCATGGTACATTCTTTTCGGCCTCCCGTTTTCCTGGCGGAACCCTTGATATTTTCAGATGTTCATGTGAATTTGAATTACATTCTTGCAGCACTGCGGATTAACAGCAAGGCAACAAAAGTGGATTTTGCAAGCCCTTGTTGTTGCTAAGAGATTTCTACCTGGAAGGATAAACACTCAGGTCTGCAAAGTAATGGCCTGAGGACCTCGCTGCTCTGGCTAGATTTAGACATGTTCCTAATGAACAACTGCTTTGTGTCTGGCTGGCTTATACTGATCCATATGTGTAATGGGTATGGGGTTGCTCGTGCGTAAGTTGCCGCCTCTCCTGGCTATGTTGCCTTGTTAAACCTTTCTGTCTGGACAGCCCTTCAATTCGTGGCTGCCTCAGTCGCTAGCAGAATCCGTCAGGGGACGTTTCTTAAACCTCTTCCAACATAAAAGTTGTTTGACTCCCAGTCTCCTCCTACTTTCTCTGCGTGGAAGTCTTCTGCGCAGGGAGGGCGTGGGTAGCGGAGGACCCGTGCTCTCCCCGCTGGTGTCCAGTGAAGAGTCCTGGAGCCCTCTCGCCGATTCCCCCATCTGCCCCCCTTTATCCCTGGTGTAACGTTGATTTGCTTCCCCCTCTGCTGAACTGCCTCTCTCCCTGCTTGGCCCTTCTCCAGCATCATTTGAGAGCTTTCCCTCCGACTCAGGTTCCGATGTCAGTTCCCTGACAATATGTTTGGATGTGTTGTTGTTTATTCATAAAATCTAGTCCAACCCCCTGCAATGCAGGAATCACAGCTAAACAATCCCTGACAGCTGGCCATCCAACCTCTGCTTGAAAACCAGCAAGGAAGGAAAGCCTACCTTCGAAGGTAGTCCATTGTCGAACAGCTTCTACCATCAGAAAGTTCTTCCCAATGTTTATTGTATTCTCAATACAGAGGGTTAGACCAGATAGCCCTATGATTCAATGTCAGCTGATTGGTTTCCCTCTCATCTCCCTGCCTCCTTCCCTCTCTTCCTTTTTCTTTGCTAACTTGCTGGTATTTGTGATAGGGAGGTCTTGTGGACCACATCAGTCTCGTGGGCAGGAGGTTCTCCGATCCTGTCCAGGGAGTTTTTCCATTTCCCCTCCCAGTCATAAGTTCAACCAATTATCAAATATCATCCTACTTAACATTTTATAGTGCTTTCAAGCGTTCAGAGCACTTATATGTGCAATTGAGTTGTAATTAGATACTCCATTTCATTTGATTTCTGGTCTATGGAAACCTTGTCTGTATTCATTCATAAATCCCTTCCATCTGACTGCAGCATTGAGACACACAAGAACTTCAGAAGAGCCCTGGTGGATCAGGCCAAAGGCTCATCTAGTCTAGCATCCTTTCCTTTCACAGTGGCCAACCAGTTGTCTATGGGAAGTCCACAAGCAGAACTCTCAACACTTGCAGACCTTCCAAGTATCCCTATTTTCCAGGGACAGTCCTGGATTTACAGAAGCCACCCTGGTTTCTGATTTGATCCTGGAACGTCCCACTTTTCCTTAGGACGCCCCTATTTCCATCGGAGAAATGTTGGAGGGTGTGGAGCTATCTGACCCCTGAGCCATCTGAAAGCAGCCTTGTATTGGAAATATTTTTAATGTTTAATGTTTTATTATTATTTTTAGACTTTTATTGATAAATACAGTACTCACAAATGCAAAACGAAGCACAAAATGAACTTATTATACATACATGCATGCATGCATGCATGCATGCATACAGTGGTACTTCGGGTTAAGAACTTAATTCGTTCTGGAGGTCCGTTCTTAACCTGAAACTGTTCTTAACCTGAAGCATCACTTTAGCTAATGGGGCCTCATGCTGCCGCTGCGCCACCGCTGCCCGATTTCTGTTCTCACCCTGAAGCAAAGTTCTTAACCCGAGGTAATATTTCTGGGTTAGCGGAGTCTGTAACCTGAAGCATCTGTAACCTGAAGCATCTGTAACTTGAGGTACCACTGTATTATTATTTTTTCTTTCTGTTTCTTTTTCAGCTGCCACACCAGTAATTTCCCTGGCTTGTTGGCAAACTCAAACGCCCTTTGTTTCATCCACTTTATATTATTTTCTATCTCATAGTTTAATATTGATGAAATCTGCATTTGCAATATTATGAGTTTTTGTTTTGCAATTTCATTCTTTGAGTCTCTTGCTAAATTTTTTTTTCTAAGGGACCCCTGAGCCATCTGAAAGCAGCCTTGTATTGGAAATATTTGTAATGTTTAATGATTTATAATGTTTTTATATAGGTCGGAAGCTGCCCAGAGTGGCTAGGGCAACCCAGTTAGATGGGTGGGGTATAAAGAAAAACATTGCTATTATTAATATTATTATGGAATAGGACGTCTATATTTTCATTTGAGAAATGTTGGAGGGTACTTGTTTCCTGCTTGGCAGGGGGTTGGACTCGATGGCCCTTGTGGTCTCTTCCAACTCTATGATTCTATGATTCTCAGCAACTGGCATACAGAGGCATACTGCCTCTGACATTGGAGAGGATAATTGTGATTCAACTGAGTTTTGCGCAAAGCACAGCCAGTGATGGGTGTGGTCTGGGTAAAAGAGGTGTAGCTTGGCAGAATGTGAGGGCTTGGTGAGTCCCAAGGCCCAGCTGGAGAGGTCTGGAGGGCTGCATGGGGGCCCTGGGTCTGAGTTACCTGATCCCTGCTTTAAGCCACCTTGTTGATTAGTCGTTTAGTCATGTCCAACTCTTCATGACTCCATGGACCAGAGCACGCCAGGCACTCCTGTCTTGCACTGCCTCCTGGAGTTTGTCAAACTCATGCTGGTAGCTCTGAGAACACTGTCCAACCATCTTGTCTGCTGCCGTCCCCTTCTCCTTGTGCCCTCAATCTTTCCCAACATCAGGGTCTTTTCCAGGGAGTCTTCTCTTCTCATGAGGTGGCCAAAGTATTGGAGCCTCAGCTTCAGGATCTGTCCTTCCAGTGAGCACTCAGGGCTGATCTCCTTCAGAATGGATAGGTTTGATCTTCTTGCAGTCCATGGGACTCTCAAGAGTCTCTTCCAGCACCATAATTCAAAAGCATCAATTCTTCAGCGATCAGCCTTCTTTATGGTCCAGCTCTCACTTCCATACATCACTACTGGGAAAACCATAGCTTTAACTATATGGATCTTTGTTGGCAAGGTAATGTCTCTGCTTTTAAGATGCTGTCTAGGTTTGTCATCGCTTTTCTCCCAAGAAGCCTAGTAAGTTCGTATCAGAGGTGAGTTTTGCACCAATAACTTTCTGGTGTGCCGCTTAATAGCTTAGCAACTCTGCTGTACCAACACTACTGAGAACTCTTCACATTTACACACATTTTAACAGCAGCATGCAGGAGCACCTGCACATTTCATTCAAACGTTTTCATTTTCATGCAGTCCCCCCTTCCCGCTGATCATTTCCTGAAGGCTTAGCTTGGCTGTTTTAATTGAAAGAGAAAAGAGCAGCTGCTTATTTGGTCCAAATTATTTATGAAGAGAGTGATCAAAAAATGTGGCCCACAAGTAATTTGGTACCATTGTGGCCCTTTGATGGTTTTTTTCGTTTGTTGGTTCACAGCAGCTGTTCTTCAACTACAATCCAGGGATCACTCACCTAAGGCATTTTTAATGTGGTCCTAGAGACCAATAAATGAGTAAGAGAGGGGGGAAAGGTTCCTCTGTGATTTTTGCTACATGCAGAAAAGCTAGGCTGCTTTTCAGTTTATAAGCAGTGCTCACCTCACCTACTTTTTGTACCTGTAGCATCCCAACAGTTCTGTATGGTGTGATTTTTATGAACAACCTTTCCCTCTGAAGAATGGGGAATACACTCACAGGATCATGTCAGCCTGGATAGCTCAGCTGGTTAGAGCGTGGCGCTGAAAAGGTCAAGGTTGCAGGTTCGATTCCTGTATGAGACAGCTACATATTACTGCATTGCAGGGAGTTGGACCAGATGATCTTCAGCGTCCTTTCCAACTCTACAATTCTATGATTTTATGACAATCCTAGGGCAAGCCAGAATCCCAGAACAAAGAGCAATGGATTTCAGAGGGCAGGCTAGGAGGCAAAAACAAACAAACAAAAAACCAGCCCAAGCCATGGCCTAATGTGGTCTCTGCATTTACTTTAGGGCAGAAATGTGGGACCTCTTTCAGCCCAAGAGGTGTGTTCACTTCTGGACAGCTTTCCATGGGTCACATGCCAGTGATGGGTGGGATCAGAGACTAATGTGGGGAGAGCAATGGAGGTAAAGTTAATATATGCAAAGATGGCTGGTTTCTACACACAAACTCGCATACTTCTCTCTATAGTGGTACCTCAGGTTAAGTACTCAATTGGTTCTGAAGGTCCGTACTTAACATGAAACTGTTCTTAACCTGAAGCACCACTTTAGCTAATGGGGCCTCCTGTTGCTGCCGCGCCACCGGAGCACAATTTGTGTTCTCATCCTGAAGCAAAGTTCTTAACCTGAAGCACTATTTCTGGGTTAGTGGAGTCAGTAACCTGAAGCGTATGTAACCCAAGGTACCACTGTATTCTCAAAACAGGCAAATGAGAGATACAATCAGAGTTCAAGGACACATTCCAGTCAAGGACACAGTTCCTGGACTAGGGCTACAGTATATGTGTACGCATGTGTAAAGGTTAAGGTAAAGGGACCCTTGACCATTAGGTCCAGTCGTGACCAACTCTGGGGTTGTGGCGCTCATCTCGCTTTATTGGCCGAGGGAGCCAGCGTACAGCACATGTGGCCAGCATGACGAAGCCGCTTCTGGTGAACCAGAGCAATGCATGGAAACGCCGTTTACCTTCCCGCTGGAGCGGTACCTATTTATCTACTAGCACTTTGACGTGCTTTCGAACTGCTAGGTTGGCAGGAGCAGGGACCAAGCAACGGGAGCCAACCCCTTGGTGGGGATTCCAACCGCCGACCTTCTGATCGGCAAGCCCTAGGCTCTGTGGTTTAACCCACAGTGCCACCCACGTCCCTGTACGCAAAAGACCAAATTAGAAAAGTGAATAATAAACTTTTACTTTACTGCTTTACTGCTTACATCTTGCATTTCATGGGGTTGGGCCAGATGACCCTTGGGGTCCCTTCCAACTTTCAACTCTATAATTCTGTGATTCTGTGAATATATTCCTTCCATCTGTTTTTCCAGCCTCTGTCAAAATGTCCAGACAATCTGTTCAGCACCACAGATGGTCAGTACCATGTGTTTTCCTGATCTGGTGTTATTCCTGCACTGGAAAATACTGAGCAGAAAGAGAATTAAGACTGGACACATTACACTATTTCCCTACTGTTTTGCTGATGGTGTGTGTGTGTGTGAGAGAGAGAGACAGACAGACAGACAGACACAGACAGAGAGGCTGTCATATTGTCTTTCTATGTCTCTCTCTTCTGTGTGTTTTTGAAGAACTGGGTCAGGTACAAAGCCCCGTTTAGCTACTGAAGCAGCCCTTTTACAGTGGTGCTTTAAAACCAACTCTAGGACTTTGCTGTTTTAGTGTGGTTTGAAAGAAACCTCATGCTCACACTTTGTTTAATGTGGTTGTATGCTGAGCAGCAAACTGTTTTAAACTGTGTCTGCTAGAAGGCAAGTTTTATGCTGCTATTTTTATTGCTTTGCCTTATATTGATGTATTTTTAATATCGCATGACGTGTGCGCCTCTGCTTTGTAAGACACACAGAGAATTTCATTCGCGGGCAGCTGTATGAATTGAAACGACGGTCACAACTACAGCAGACAACTCTGTGCAAGTTTCAGCCAGACATGCTATCGCTAACCTCCCTCACAGGGCTGCAAAGGGGAGTGCCACATCTTCTGCCCTAAACTGCTTAGAAGACTTGGAGAAAGGATTGGAAATAATAATGATAATAATCATATTAATAATTACAATTATAATTCTCATGAGATTTGTACTACAGACTGCTCTAGTGAGCTATTCCTAGGCCCCTCTGTAGGGTCCCATGCCTTTTCATCCAAAGAGATCTCTCCAAGGACCAAGTGAGACAGGATCCTGACACTTTCCCCTGGCATACTAGCTCTCTATGAGCAAGGAACATCCTGAGTATTCACTCATGCAGTCTTTTCCTACTGTCTGAAACTGCACTGTCTTAGGAGAGCTGCGGAAAGTGATTTTCTGAGCAGGACAATCCACTCTCCCTTGGGTATTTTAATGTCATTTGCAATCAGGGTGGCACTGAGTAGAAAAAAGCGGAACGTTCTTCATCTTGCAATCAAGGCTGACCTTGCCTATGAATCAGGCCACTTTGGGAAGCTGAATCAAGACAGGCTCACCATTTTCCTGCCTCAAATTTCCATCTCAGCAGGAGATTTATAGGGCAAGCCTACCTATGTCTACTCAAAAGAATGCCATACTAAGTTCAATGAGACTTGCTCCCAGGTAAGTGCATATATGAGTGCAGTCTCTTCTGGTTTTAAAAAAAGCAACCCACCACTGTCTATAAAGTGGAGGGTCAGTATATTTTGATCTCCAAATACAAAAATGAGAAAAGTCAACATATGCTTGAAGAAAAGCCCCTCCCCCTCCACTCATCTCTCTCAGGATGCCCTTTTAAGGCAGAGATAAACTAACTTACATTCTCTAACTCATCTTGAGCAGAAATCAATGGGCTGGTTTCAGCAGTAATTTCTCAGCATGCTCTGAGGATTGGAGGGGGGGGGAGAGAGAAGACAACAGTGCACAGAGCTAATTCTTCTATATTATACTGAGCCTTCAGTTTCTGAAGACAATTTCTACCCTGTGTAGACAAACAACTCATAATGTGGCTAAACTGTTCTTGGGCTGTGCCACACCAGGCTGCTGGAAGTCAGGGTATATTACTTGGTGGAATGCTTCTATTTCTTTCTTTCTTTCTTTCTTTCTTTCTTTCTTTCTTTCTTTCTTTCTTTCTTTCTTTCTTTCTTTCTCTCTCTCTCTCTCTCTCTCTCTCTCTCTCTCTCTCTCCACACACACACAATTTTCTACTGGGCTGGATGGTTGCCATATTTTGAAGAGCAAAAAAGAGGATGCTATGACGACTCTCATTCATTTTAAATACGGTACCCCTACTCTATGTAGGCTGTAGGGACACAGGTGGCACTGTGGTCTAAACCACAGAGCCTAGGGCTTGCTAATCAGAAGGTTGGTGGTTCAAATCCCCGCGACGGGGTGAGCTCCCGTTGTTCGGTCCCAGCTCCTGCCCACCTAGCAGTTCGAAAGCACATCAAAGTGCAAGTAGATAAATAGGTACCGCTCTGGCGGGAAGATAAATTGTGTTTCTGTGTGCTGCTCTGGTTTCGCCAGAAGCTGCTTAGTCATGCTGGCCACATGACCCCGAAGCTGTCTGCGAACAAATGCCGGCTCCCTCAGCCTATAGAGTGAGATGAGTGCCGCAACCCCAGAGTCATCCGTGACTGGACCTAATGGTCAGGGGTACCTTTACCGTTATATGTAGGCTATAAAAGCTGTGGTATATTGCTGAGGGGGACAGGAGAAGAGATGAGGAAAGCAAGTCTTCAAACGCCAGTTACCTATGTCTATGTCTCATCCAGAAAGTATAGCCACATACATTTTGGCAAATTTAAAAATATGCACCCAGGCAGACATTTCACCCCTGAAAAAGAGGACGTGTCCGAGGAAAAGAGGACACATGGCAACCCTAGTTAGATATGTCAATTTTGGTTTTTCATTTTTCCAGCCTTAAAGTCAGTTTTTCGCATTTCCACACCAGTTTGCAATTTTATGAAAACCCCATGAAAATTCATCAGAATTTTTATGTGATTCCTATTTTCTTGTCAGTGGATGGTGGCTTTTTGTCTCCATAAACATCCACCCCCAAGGTTTGTTATGTAAGATAAATGTAAGCACAATATTCTCATCCTTTTCTTTTATTTTCCTTAATGCTCTGGCCAGATAGAGTTCTATCTAAACTGTGCAGCTCACAAACTCTCTATCGTAATGCATTGTTGGGTTCTAATAAAGGTTGCTTTTTACTCTCCTGGTTAGCTTTTGTGCCACTATCTTCTGTTGCCCAGACCTTTGAACTTTCTCTTCCAGCATTCAAGAGCAGCAAGCCAGCACATGCCAGCATTCATGCACAGAATTCATTTCGAGGGAGATATCAGCAAGCACTGCAAGGAGTGACACAAAGCACAGTTCCCACTGACATCTCAATTGATAGCATCAGCCTGCCGCATGCAACTTTTAAACTCCCAGCGGCTATGCCAAGGTGACTTCAGAATTGCTTCCTGATCGGAATATATTTTTCTGGGCTGGAGAATCCCTGGATAGAAAAGGAGCAGGGTTGCGACCCAAAAAGAAGAGTCAAAGAGCACAAAAAGAATGAAGAGCTATTCATCTTTCCTCTGCAGGGACCTTCTTTTCCCTGAGGAAAAGCTGGCTCAGTTTCTGGATTTCCTCTTTGTGATCACACCCTTGACAAAGGGATGGGGGAACCAGCCTAGTTGACACTGAAGTGCTGCCAGCCCATTATGTATTACACTGGGAATATTATGCAGTGGTAAAAAGGAACTCAGGTACTGACAGGCATCAATCCACAGTTTGACCTGGGAACCTTGGAATCTGAAGACTGGAACTAACTGGATGAGCTACCCAGACCTTTGTAGGCTTGGCTCTCCCAGCCCTCCTAAGGCACGCAAGGAAATTGCAGTGTGAAATGTTGATCCACAATTGGCAAGCTCAAGTTGCAGTATCAATATTGGGAGCCAGTCTTTCAGTCCTTGTCTAGTCAGTGGAGCAGAGCTCCCAGTTCCAGGATGAGAGAGCACACACTCTAGAGATTTCTCATAACTGCCTACAGCCCAGACCAGAGATAGCAAGCCCACGAAAGTTGAATCCACTATGTCCATATACAAACTACATGACTAAACTCTGGTCTCTCCCAGACCTGAGTACTCTAACCACTACAACACCATAGGCTTTTCTGTACACCCATTTCAGCCCATGTCTTCAGCTGCACCAGCGGCTTTGTAGCATACCTAATTTATTTCTTCTAATTAAACAAATAAAAGAACATAACAAACATGTACGAGAGAAGCAGCTCTCATATAGCCATCCTGTCTCTAGACAGATCAAAATAAAAGTCCTGGGGTACTAGAGACGAAAGTCTCGAAGAGTAGCTTCTGCCCCCTCCTTTCTCACAGACAGAAAGTAAAACAACATGATCAGGTGACCCTTGCAATGGGAGGGATGAAAATAATGACAAGGCTCAGGGTTCAAGGACATGTTCCAGTCAGGCAAAAACACCCAAGGGGTGGGTGAAGCAGGGCCAGCAGGCTGGGGAATTGGTGTGGCCTTGGGAGAGTCTCCAGAGCCAGGCAGAGAGGTTGGAAGGCCAAATTTGGCTCCTGTGTATGAGGTTCCCCATTCCTGACCTAGTGACTGTACCCAGAGCTGGTCAAGGCAGATAGTCTCCGCAGGTCTCCGGGTTCCACAAATCTTTCTGTCAATACAGAACGTTTGTGATTCCGGGTCCTGGTCCATGACATTGGATTTCCTGAGTGGCAGCCATTTTGCAGGATGCACCTCCCATGTTGTGATATTGGGCTGCAATAAAGTCAGCACACTAAATCGCCTCTCCCATGCTGCTGTGCCATAAGAGTTTAATAACATCCTAACATTATAGCTTCAAGTTGGAGAGTTATGCACATGGATCTTACAGACTGTGCATAATTATGATTTCATTATCTGTGAACACAGTGGATTTGTCACCTGTCTTTACTTTTTACAGGCCTGGGAAGACTAATGGAGGCAATAAATACAGCCACCTCATGTCTAAATGGCAGATAATTATCTTCGCTGGGAAGATATACTGATGGAGTGAATGAGGTGTAATTCCACCACCCCCCTCCCCAAAAGTGACAAAGCAGTGAAGAGTCTGGCTTTTAAAAATATGAACATTTAGGATATAAACCTGCAAATTACATCCTTAAAAACTATCCCAAGATTTTGACAGATGATACTCACTTGAAAAAACTAACTGGCTGGTGAAAACTGATGCACTTCTGCATAGATGTAGGCCAGGATTGGGCCCCCTTTTTCAGACTGAGGGCTACATTCCCTTCTGGAGATGCACCCCCGGGGACTGCTGACAGTGGTACGGAGAGCCAGAGGTAAAAGTGTGTGGAGCAATGAATGCAAACTTTACCTTTGTACAGTAGGGTAATTCCTACATCCACTCACACAGCTCTCTTCATCCTCCAGCTGGACAAGTAAGAGTCATGATCAGAGTCCCAGGACACATTCCATTGAGGCAAAAATAGTCAAGGAAGGTGTGGAGCAAGTCCAGTGAGGGGTGCGGCTTGGGGAGAGTCCTAATAGCCGTATAGAAAGACCTTGAAGCTCCCTGGGCCTGTGGCACCCCTAATGTGGCATCTTTTATTGGTCTTATGGGTGCCTGCACAAATGGGAAGCCACTTCAGAAAAGGCCCATTCTCATTTTGCCACCCTCTGGAGGAGGCACACGAAGATGTTCATATGGAAAGAGGTGGTCCTTGAGGTTGGTTGGTTGGTTGGATTCAAAGTGTTTGTAAACTGCTTTATTTTTCTTTGGAAAAAACTCTTAAGTGGTAGTTAAGGAGACTTAATACTGGGATAGGGGACACGGGTGGCGCTGTGGGTTAAAGCCTCAGCGCCTAGGGCTTGCCGATCGAAAGGTCGGCGGTTCGAATCCCCGCGGCGGGGTGCGCTCCTGCTGCTCGGTCCCAGCGCCTGCCAACCTAGCAGTTCGAAAGCACGTCAAAGTGCTAGTAGATAAATAGGTACCGCTTACCAGCGGGAAGGTAAACGGCGTTTCCGTGTGCTGCGCTGGCTCGCCAGATGCAGCTTTGTCACGCTGGCCACGTGACCCGGAAGTGTCTCCGGACAGCGCTGGCCCCCGGCCTATAGATGTGAGATGGGCGCACAAACCCCAGAGTCTGCCAAGACTGGCCCGTTCGGGCAGGGGTACCTTTACCTTTACCTTTAATACTGGGATAAAGGTACTCTTAAGTCACCTTCCATTGCCTTTGGCTTGGCTGGCCCTTTGCAGGTGTTGTTTTGGCCTGGCCACCTTGAAGAGTGCTAGACAGAGGGACCAGGGTGTGCATGTTAAGTGCACATGCCCAAGGCTCCCTTAGAACCAGTGATGGCTGGTGCCCCACAAGACCGATTGGGTGGAATGCAGGGAGGCCAACAGCAGGTGGAGCCCCAGCCAATGACAGGAGAGCCAACCAATTCCAGTTTTGTTCCCACATCCTGCACCCTGCTGGCTTCCACAAGGGCAAAACTGAGATGGAGGAGGAGCAAACTGAAGGCCACCACCCTCTGCACTGGTTGTACGTAAGAATCCCTGTGGAGATCAGAGCAAGCTGATTGGGAGCCTAGGGCAGCGTGTGTCCAGGGGCGGGCCAGCCACCCATGGGGTAGTGCCATATGGGGCAGGATGCTCTGTGGGGCCTCTGAGGAGTCTGCCTGCCACTCAGCTGCCCTACAGCTGAGGGGGAGGTGGCAGGCAGACCGTTTGGGGCAGCGCTGAGCCTGCAGGCATCGAAGCCACCGCGTCACTCCCAGGAGAGACGTGTGGCTCAGGCGCGCTGCAGGCCCCGTGGTGAGTGCTGCCCGGTGACAACTCAGTGGTGACACCTGGGGTGCCTGCCCCTACAGCACCTCCCTTCCTCCACCCCTGAGACAGGTCCCTCCTGTCCCTCTTGTCAGTAAGGAGCCTCCTCCTGGGGAGGAACCTGAGATTAAGTCAGATATTGAGCTGGCAACTCCACCAACAAGGACACAAGGAGGCCAGCGCAAACAAACCTCACAGAAGGCATGTAGCTTATCTTATCTGGTTGATGATCTCCGGCGGGCTAGGGACAAAGGAGAGAGCTGTTTCCTAGTTCTGCTGGATCTCTCAGCAACTTTTGATACCATCGACCATAACATCCTTCTGGACTGTCTTGAGGGGCTGGGAGCTGGGGGCACTGTTATACAGTGGTTCCCCTCCTTTCTCCTGGGCCATGTCCAGAAAGTGTTGGTGGGGGATGATTGTTCAGACCCCTGGGCTCTCACTTGTGGGGTGCCTTAGGGTTCCATCCTCTCCCCCATGCTCCTCTACATGCAGCCGCTGGGAGAGATCATCAGGGGGTTTGGTCTGGGTGTTCATCAGTATGCTGATGATTCCCAGCTCTACCTCTCTTTTAAATCAGAACCAGTGAAGGCGGTGACGGTCCTGTGTGAGTGTCTGGAGGCGGTTGGAAGATGGATGGCGGCTAACAGATTGAGATTGAATCCTGACAAATGTTTCTGGGAGACAGGAGGCGGGCAGGTGTGGAGGATTCCCTGGTCCTGAATGGGGTAACTGTGCCCCTGAAGGACCAGGTGCGCAGCCTGGGAGTCATTTTGGACTCACAGCTGTCCATGGAGGTGCAGGCTAATTCTGTGGCCAGGGCAGCTGTTTACCAGCTCCATCTGGTACACAGGCTGAGACCCTACCTGCCCGCAGACTGTCTTGCCAGAGTGGTGCATGCTCTAGTTATCTCCCGCTTGGACTACTGCAATGCGCTCTACGTGGGGCTACCTTTGAAGGTGATTCGGAAACTGCGGTTAATCCAGAATGCGGCAGCTAGACTGGTGACTGGGAGTGGCTGCTGAGGCCGTATAATACTGGTCCTGAAAGATCTTCATTGGCTTCCAGTACATTTCTGAGCACAATTCAAAGTGTTGGTGCTGACCTTTAAAGCCCTAAACGGCCTCAGTCCTGTATACCTGAAGGAGCGTCTCCACCCCCATCATCCAGCCTGAACACTGAGGTCCAGCACTGAGGGCCTTCTGGTGGTTCCCTCATTGCAAGAAATGAGGTTACAGGGAATCAGGCAGAGGGGCTTCTCAGTAGTGGCGCCTGCCCTGTGGAACGCCCTCCCAGCAGATGTCAAGGCGATAAACAACACTTTTACTTTTAAAAGACCACTGAAGGCAGCCCTGTTTAGGGACATTTTTAATGTCTGGTGCTGTATTGTTTTCAATATTCAGTTGGAAGCCACCCAGAGTGGCTGGGGAAACCCAGCCAGACAGGCGGAGTATAAATAAAAATTATTATTATTATTATTATTATTATTATTATTATTATTATTATTATTATTTCACACTTAGTCATGCTATTCACTTGCTGTGCCTCACAAAGTTCATTTGAAATGCAGCCCTTTTGCAGTTTTCATATTCATCCCCAAGAGTCTCCCACTACAGGCATCACATTTAAGAACCTCGGGGACTTGAAATGGATATTATTGGTGCTGTGTGCACTTGGCACAGCTTCAGACATGCTGGCTGAAATTCCCTTGAGGTTTCCTAGGATGATTAGATGAGAGCAGCGAGGTTCTTTTTCTCCAATCAAGCATTTTGCAAAGCTATTTTGCAAATCTAATGTCTTTCCATTGTTTAGAATGTTGGATCTTTTTTAAAGGATTTTTCTTTGAAAGAAAGTTCCTTCTCGGACAATCAAAATTACATTTACAAATTATCCTCACAGACAATCAAGACTTCTGCAAAATCCCGTGTATATAGTTTGCATGTTCACATCGCAATCAATGGTCCTGCATATTAACCTCCCTAGGACATTGATAATTTATACATAATTACCCAATGTGTGCTTTTCATAAAATATAATTTAGGTAACTAGACAAAAAGAAAAAAGGGGGCAATATGGATTGGGAGATCAGCCCCTCCCACATGGTTGCAAGTGAAGGTGGTCAGAGTCACTTTCATGAATATAAAAGCAGTGGGTAATCTAGTAAAACTGAGGGCCTGTAAAGTGGGGCAAAAAATCTGGGCTCTGTGTGTTTTTATGTGCGTTTTTTTATATCTATGTTTTTTTAAAAAAATAATAAAAAATAGTTACAAATCGGGTCCTCCCTTAAAGAGGGCACATATTGCGGTGAGACCTGGACAACCGACAGCCTGTGTTGTGGGTGGGTACATTGGTCAGCCACAACATCCAATTGGTAGGTCCCTCGAAGCTGGGTGCAATCTGGCCAATGGGACGCAGTCTAAACAGTTCGAGGGACCTATTTATGCCCATGCACATGACCCAGAGCTTCCTCTTTTGGTGTGTGCATTCAGAACACCCACCCACCTCTCCCTACTTTTAGGACTTGCTGCGCTTGACCTTGCTATGCCGTCGTGTGTCGTCTGTTGTTGGGACAGGGGCACAGCAGGAATTTCCCCCACTTGGCCGATTGGCTGTTGCCATTTGGGTTTCGCCTGCCATGTAGAAAATCATCACAACTTATAAGGTTGCGGATAGGCTCTGGTTCAGGTGATAGGGATGGGAGAACGCTCTTGCCATCCCTATGTGACGGGTATTCCGTTAAAGGAATCCAGGGACTCGAATGTAAGTCACCAGACCCTTATATATAGTGGGGTGGGGTTTTTTCTCAGAAGGGTAGTAGGAGATGGGTGATTGACTCAATGGGTATGGTAAACCTGTTGACGACTGTTAATGATTGCAATTAGTCACAGGGAAAAGCATGGGATGGTATGCAGGTGACCACAAATAGCTTTAGCATGTGTGATGAGACAAGACACAAAAGCTTATACCCAGAACAAACTTAGTTGGTCTCTAAGGTGCTACTTAAAAAGCAGAGACATCACCATGCCAACAAAGGTCCGTGTAGTTAAAGCCATGGTTTTCCCTGTAGGGATGTATGGAAATGAGAGCTGGACCATAAAGAAGGCTGATCGCCGAAGAATTGATGCTTTTGAATTATGCTGCTGGACTCTTGAGAGTCCCATGGACTGCAAGAAGATCAAACCTATCCATTCTTAAGGAAATAAGCCCTGAGTGCTCACTGGAAGGACAGATCCTGAAGCTGAGGCTCCAAGACTTTGGCCACCTCATGAGAAGAGAAGACTCCCTGGAAAAGACCCTGATGTTGGGAAAGATGGAGGGCACAAGGAGAAGGGGACGACAGAGGACAAGATGGTTGGACAGTGTTCTCGAAGCTACCAGCATGAGTTTGACCAAACTGTGGAAGGCAGTGGAAGACAGGAGTGCCTGGCGTGCTCTGGTCCATGGGGGTCACAAAGAGTCGGACACAGCTAAACGACTAAACAACAAGATGCTACTGGACAAAATATATATATATTATTTTGACTGCCTCAGACCAACACGGCTACCTACCTGAATCTCTGACACTAAGTGGAACTTTCTGACACTATTCAACAGCAGAATAGAATTCCACAACAAGTAGTGGATTCTGCTTCCTTGGAGATTTTAAAGCAGAGGTTGAATGACCATCTGTCCTGTATGATTTAGTTGAGATTCCTGCATTCCAGGGGGTTGGACTAGATGCCCCTCAGGCTCCCTTCCAACTCTACCATTCTATGACTTTATGATCCTTGCAAGCTGTTCTGAGGGCCATTTTGGCTAAAGTGGGGGATATCAGTGTCTTAAAGAAATGGACAGACTTGCCTGGAATCATTAGATATGGGTTCCTAAAACAACAACACTCAAAAACAAAACCTTTAAAAATGAAACAAATACAGAAACCATCTACCACCTCACAAATAATTCAGAGCTTCAGCTTAGTCCCATTCTGCCAATGTTCACAGCGAGTCTCAAGAGGCAGGTCCTGACAATTGCTCATTTGATTTGCATGAGGGGACCTCATTGGCCAACCATTCTGAATCCAATTACTTCACTTTAACTCCTTTGTGGATAAGGCTGCTGGGAAACTATGGATTTTTCATTTTATCAAATTTTGTGAGGTGATTTCCCTCCCCCCGACACCCTTTCTTTTCATTTCCTTCCCCACCCCACCCTTGGTGGAAATCAAGTAAGCATAGCCTGAGGTAATTTATTTCCTGAAATAAAAAAGGCCACCCAAGAGAGATTCTTCAACCCTAGCATACCTGTGGCAGAATGATTACAGCAGCATATTTTACAGAAAAGTTGGGTTTATCTGTATGCAATGGGTTCCTCCTGGCCACACTGGAAAAGTGCAATATTCACTATCTGATAGACCTGAAGCACTCATACTGGTGTCCTCTAGTTTTAATTACTTATTTTATTTTACAAAATGTATATACCACTTGCTTCCATTAAAACCTCTAAGTAGTTTAGTATCTATCTATCTATCTATCTATCTATCTATCTATCTATCATCTATCTATCATCTAGGACTCCAACTCCCATCACCCCCAGTGCTAATGCATAATGGGAATTGTAGTCCATCAACTTCTGGATGGCGAGGCATTGGCTATCCCTGCATGGTAGCTGATTATACTAAGTAAGATTTTCTCACAGATCAGAAATGAGGCTGGTTACATAGAATCTGGGTTTTTTTGAACAAGAACTCGGGGGCAGTGAGTTCCTTTACCTTTTTAAATTTAATAATTAATGGGGGGGCTGGAATGGATATACATCCAATGCCTGAGCCAAAAATCCACCTTGATCAGTAATCAATAAAGTTACGACCATTTCTAATCCAGATCATTGTCTGCTTGACACTGTCTGCTTGAGTTTCTTAATCACATATTACATTTAACCATTGTCCAGGGGAGGGATGGCATTGTGAATGGACCAGAAAGAAAGAAAGAAAGAAAGAAAGAAAGAAAGAAAGAAAGAAAGAAAAGCTTTGTGGTGCATCCCCCCCTCTTTTTTCCATAAAAAAGCACTGCATAGAATCATAGAATTGTAGAATTGGAAGGGACCCCAAGAGTCAACAATTCAGGAATCTCAGCTAAAGCATCCATGACAGGTGGACATCCAACCTCTGCTTAAAAATTTACAAGGAAGGAGATCCATAACCTCCAGAGGGAGACTGTTCCACTGTCGAAGAGCTCTCATTGTCAGAAAGTTCTTCCATAGCTTTGGTCAGAATCTCATTTCTTGTAACTTGAATCCATTGGTTCGAATCCTACCCTCCAGAGCAGAACCCTTAGAACATGTCCTACTTTGCAATGGACTCTTCTCTATTGGCCCATCATCAACACTTAGGCCCTCTCTCCAGCTGAAGCTGTCATTTGACCATGCGCAATGGCTGCCTCTAATGTACAAACCTCAGCTTACCCGTGCGGTGAATGTGTCTTGCGTTTCCAAATCGGATGGAAGCTGGTTTGAAGGAGAATGTATCAAAATCAAATAGCAGTTCTCAATAAACGATAGGACAGATATGGATTGTACCTAATGTCATGTGTACATGGCTTTAAATGCCAGCAAACTGGAGCCAGAGTAAATGGCAATGTGTACACAGCGCCAATGTTTCTCCAGAATGAACAGAATCTGCAGTACACCATAAGGCTAGTGCATGTTAGGTGATACTCTTTGACCCCTATAAATGCTTTTAGGTCAGGGAGGAGGACATTAAGTTGGTCCTCCTCCCTGACCTTTTGTCAGGGAGTTTGTGAATTTACTACAAGATAATTTTGTATAAAGAACATCAAACTGATAGATGCTCTGCTTTAATAGACACCACCACCACTATTTCAAATATGTATGATTAAGGAATCCTTTGTCCTTCAAGGCTTTTGTCATGTGGGATATGTGTGGGTAGATGTTGTCGGTTTTTCATTACAGGTTTTTTATACTCGTTTGTTTGATGTTCTGCCATTTTTCTGAACCTTTTATCTTCTCTTCCAGCCTGTTGCTCCTGTATCCTGACTGCTAATTTCTAGCCATATGTCTGAGTGTTTTTGAAGGCCTGCCAATCTCCCTCAAAGCTCCAATTCCTAATCATGGCCTTCCAGGGCTGTAAAGGTTCCATTCCAGCAATCTGGCGCTGCTTGGTTAAGGTGGATCTATCCCTTCTGCCTTATCAGGGCTCTTTCAAGGAGCAAAAGTACTCTTCGCTACACTTTCTAGAACTAACTCCCGGTCCTAGACAGAGTTTACCTACTAACCACGGTATGTACTGTGAATATATTTTAAAACTACTGTCTTTACTTGCATTTCGGCACATTTCTGCTGTTTTTAACTTTTGATTTTATCAGTATTTTTTAAAGGAATATTATATTTTTTTCATGTAAACTGCACAGAGGTTTTGGCAATCAAGCAATACAGTGGTACCTTGGGTTACAGATGCTTCAGGTTACAGCCGCTTCAGGTTACAGACTCTGCTAACCCAGAAATAGTACCTTGGGTTAAGAACTTTGCTTCAGGATGAGAACAGAAATCATGCTCCGGCGGCACAGCAGCAACAGGAGGCCCCATTAGCTAAAGTGGTACCTCAGGTTAAGAACGGTTTCAGGTTAAGAAAGGGGCCTCCAGAATGAATTAAGTTCTTCCCCCAAGGTACCAATGTATGTAGCATAGTTTTCCATGTATAAGCTGAGCTTTTTTATTATTAAAAAAACAGGTTAAAAATCTGGGGGCGCCTTATACATGGATTGTGCACAGTGGGGACATGGGATTGGTTGCTGCCATGAGCCGAAGACTGTAAATGACTACTGGTTGTGAAATTTGTGGCTGCAGCAAGGGCTGGTTTTGATTGGTGGTCGCTGCGGCAATTGGGCCTGATCCAGCAAGGCTCTTCTTATGGTCTCCTGTTCAAGGCAGCTCACATAACAATACAATTAAACCAAAACAGCATTAAAAAAAATATTACACAGCCCTGGGCTACACTCATAAAGTCAATGTAAGCAATGAAGAGGCTTTTTTGAAAACAACAACACAGCAGTAAACCCGTTAATAAAGTCAGAGGTAACATTTACTCATGTTGCGGCAGTCCTTTTGCCATGTGCTAGCAGGGACCATCTGTTGTTCTCATTCCAGCTTCCAGGCAGCCACCTGCCTGGGGCAAGGATCTCATAATAACAGACCAACCTTTGTGCAGGTAACTGACATTGAGTCACACCCCGGCTGGGGAGCCACAGACAAGAGCCCCTTTTGACCTGCCCTTCCTCTTCACAGTTGTCAATTGCTTCATCATTCATCTACTTCTCACTCTGGCCAGGACAATGTGGCGGGAGGGGGGATGGAGCAAGAAGGAAGCCCAGAAGATGAAACTGCCTGCTTGAATCAAGTAGTAACCATGATGAAAGAGCAGCAGAAGCAACTGGTGATAATGACTGTGAAGCTAAAAGCTGGGTACAGCCCACTCGCCCCACTCCTAACCAGGAAACACCTGGCCCAGATCTGGCCCTGGATCAATTTGGGGCCAGTGCTAATGTTTAAGTGAGGCTTTTGAAACCCTAATAACAACTACAGGTGGTGGGAATACGCTTTGTCTCCTCCCACTCCCGTAACTGAGAGCAGGAGGGTTCTGGGGTCTGTTTCCCCAGCAAGGAACACAGCAAGGACTCCCCAGCTCAAGTCTTTCAGCTTGGGATGTTGCAGGAAACTGAGCTCCAGCCCCACCTTTCCCCTCTAGCCTCTCACTCTGGATCCCTCCCCAGCTGTCAGGATTCTGTCAGTGGCTCCTGGCTGGATGCCCAAGAAAGTATAAAGACAAGGGAAAGTTTCTTACCTTCCTTTTTTATTTCAATCTTTACAGAGATAGGCTATAGAACCCAGCCTCTTGGATAATGGTGTTGTCCCAAGTGAATCTCCACCCTCTGTCTCTCCCACTTCCTCATTTGTCTCCTGTACGGGTGCTGTTACGTGCCCTCTGCCTTGGAGCTTTTGCTCTCCTACTTTTAAGGCTTGCCGGGTTCTGGGAGATGTGGGGTCTGGAATGCTTTCTTTTTTTTTAACTTCTTTTTATTCATTTTCTGTTACCAAACACCAACAACAGAAAAAAGAACAATAACAAACACATACCAAAAACAAAAGAAAACATCACCCAAATCAGAAACACCTTAACCAACCAAAAAACAGACATTACAATAAATAACAGTTGACTTCCCTCCATCTCGGTCTTGGGTTATGTGAATGTTAAGTCCAATCTGCAGTTTTTCATTATATAGCATCTACACATTGCAAGAGTTATATTACGCCTACTGTGATTTTTATATCTCTAAGAGATTTAGGGGTCTGGATTGCTTTCTAATGACAACGTGTCAGCTGGGTGTTGTTCCGGCTGTTCCATGATTTTCCAGCTTTTCCCCTCACCTGCCTCTGAGGTGCTACCTCCCTCAAACCCCTGTTGTAAACCTATACTGCCTTCCTGTTCCTCCTCCTTGGAAGGGTTAGGATGGGGAGGTGGTCTCCACCATTCCTCCTCTTCCCAGGCCCTGACATCAACAGATGTAGATAGCAATGGAGTGGTGAGCTCCTCCTCTGGGCCTGCCTGGCTCATTGCTTAGCAACATGGAAGGTTCTTCTACAGCAGGGTGTGAGAGAGGGAGAGACAGCAGGATTGAGGCTGTCCTGCTTCAGGATGGCAGGTGTAACCTCCTATTCCTCCCTACATGTGTCCTCTGACTCCTTCGCTCCACCCTCCTGCTTCCAGCACCTCCCA
Source organism: Podarcis vaucheri (assembly GCF_965113315.1). NCBI lineage: Eukaryota > Metazoa > Chordata > Lepidosauria > Squamata > Lacertidae > Podarcis > Podarcis vaucheri. The sequence continues at coordinate 35,579,440 of NC_138754.1, read as the reverse complement.
GTTCAACCCTTCCCCATTGTCCCACCACCAGGACCTGGGGTCTAAGTCCTCATCTTGCCTGTCTTCCCTGGAGGGCTCCTGGGCAGGAGGCTCCCCCCTCCCACTCCTCCTCAACCAACCAGTCCCTGACAGCAACCTCCCTGCCCCCATCAGCTCCATATCTCTCCAGAAAGGACAACACAGGGTGATTCAGGACTATCTCTACCCAGTTCAGATGAAGCCTGGATCCCACTAAATCTGCCAAATCCAGTGCATTATGTGCTTGATAATTTGTCACATGATGTTTCCTTTGGACTTATATCCTGCCTAGCAAGCAAACTCAGGACTGGCTAGTCTGTCAGTTTCAAAGCAATATTAGCTACAAAGGAAGAGATTTGTAGGACTTCAAAAAGGTGGCAAAGATCCCACATTGTTTAATGAAATGTTGAAACCCTGATGTTGGTAATTTGCTGGAACAAACAGCCAGATAGCAATAGGTTTGTGTGGGTGGAAGATAAATTTGGGCCTAAGTGAGTGATGTGATGCTTGTTAACGAGATGCAGCTGAGGCAAATGGGAGTGAGTCAGAGCTCTTGTCGGGGGGCTGCAGCTTGAAGATAAGTCTTCGGAGGAACACACACAAACAACGTATCTCCTGCAATTTGAATGCATGTTACTGCTGTGCTATTTCCCTTCACTGTCAGAGGCAGTGTGCCTCTGAATGCCAGTTCCTGGGAATCTTGAGTGGGGAGAGCACTGCTGTGCTTAAGCGCTGCTTGTGGGCTTTCCGTGGGCATCTGGTTGACTACTGTGAAAACAGAATGCTGAACTTTGGCCTGATCCCTCAAGGTTCTTCTTATGGTTCATAGTTTGGGTGCTACCTCTGAAAAGGCCCTCTGTCTGATAGCCATCTGTCTAATGTCCAGCAGCAGGGCGACTCAAAGATTTTACAGTCATACCTCGGGTTACAGATGCTTCGGGTTGCGCTATTTCGGGTTGCACACCACGCTGAACCCCGAAGTACCAGAATGGGTTACTTCTGGGTTTCGGCGCTTGCACATGCGCAGAAATGCCGAATCGCGACCTGCACATGCGCAGATGCACGGTTGTGAATGCTGCGGGTTGCGAACGTGCCTCCTGCATGGATCACATTCGCAACCCAAGCGTCCACTGTAATGGGCAGGCAAGTTCATACAGAAGGAAGCAGATTCGTGGATTGTTTCGGCTTTCAGACATCACCATTGTTGCACTCAGCGCTTGTGGGATTCCCATAAGTATCTTGTTAGCCACTGTAAGAACAGATGAGCCTTTTGACCTGATCCATCAGGGATCTTATGTTCTCATCAAGCCTGAGAAAGTCCAGAGATGCCTTTGATCAAGTGCATCCATTTCACTTGCATTCATTTTTTAAAAAATAATTTATTAAAGTTTCACAAACAATAAAAAGTTTCAAAATTTAAACGTAAGTAAATCTTCAAGAATAAAAACATACAAGACCAAAACATATAAAAAATGCACAGTAAAAAACAATTAGCAAAAGAAAAAAAGGAAAAAAGAAAGGAAGAAGAGAACAACCAAAAAACAAAACAGAGAACAACCAAAAAACAAAACAGAAAATAGGTTAATATTTTCATCTCTTATACTTCATTCGCTAGTTTCTTGACCTCCTCACACCTCCCATTTTGTATTCCAGTTCAAATATTAAATTCAGCAAATCCTTGCCCTCTAGCATTTATCCTTTATCAATCCCCATTTACATTTTCTTAAAAATCTTTTTACCAGTACCACTTCTTTTCAATCAGACATCATTTTAACATTCCTTAATTTTACAGTGCTTCTGCAAGTAGTCTTTAAATTTCTTCCAGTCTTCCTCCACCGACTCTTCTCCCTGGGCATTAAATTCTGCCAGTCATTTCTGCCCGTTTCACTTGCATTCAGACAGTCCATTATTAAGCAGGATGCCCTTGATACACTATAGCTGTCTACAGGATGGTTTCCATGGCATAGAGACTAGACAGACCAGATCCAAATCCTTCATCGAGGATAGGGATGTAGTGGAATCCAGAATAGCCCAGATCACCAATCAGATTTTGGCAAGGGTGTCAGTGGCGTAGCAAGGTCGTGTCAGGAGTGCATGCAGGAGCCAGGCCCTGTGACTGGTAGGGCTTCACAGGACTGGGGCTTTCCTAAGTTTGTTCTAGAGAGGCAAGGCGTGGCCGCACAGGTGAGGCCTACTGGTAATTCACTGCACCTGGTGGCAAGAGCCGGGAAGGGTTATAAGGTCAGCCTTTCCCTTTGGCTCTCTGCCACAGCAACACGCTTCCTGCCTTGGTGCATTTGGCTTCTTGACTCCTTGCTTCCTGATCCTCAGACCCTAGACTCTGGTTTCCTGACCCTCAGACCCTTGGCTTCTTGACTCACGACTCTCTGACCCTCAGACCCTTGGCTTCCTGACTCTTGTCCCTGCTCCCACCCCGCCATCTTGCTCCCAGTCCCGACATCCTCAGCAGGGACTTCGACCGCCCGTAAACCAAACAGTGACAGGTGAGGTGGTACCCAGTGCAGAAAACAGTGACAGGTGAGGTGGTACCCAGTGCCAGTGGCGTAGCGTGGGTTGTCAGCACCCGGGGCAAGGCAAGTAATTTGTGCCCGCTAACCCGTGGATTTGCGCCCCCTAACCCTAACCCCCAGATGTTGCGCCCGGTGCGGCCGGGCCCCCCTGCACCCCCCACGCTACGCCACTACCCAGTGCAGACTCCACCCCCTGTCAAAGAAAGCTGTGCCCTGCCCTCCTCCAGCAGCCCAGCAGCGCCGGGGGGGGCAATGGCACACTATCCACCTGTGACTCCCAAGCCTCCCCCAAGCTATCAGGGGAAGGGGGGAGCTGATCCGCTTTGCCAGCAGCCTTCCCCCCTTCCCCCTTTGTTTTGACAGCGCTCTCTCTCTCTCTCTCTTACACACACACACACACACACACACACACACACACAGGCGTGCTGCCTGCCCACAACTCCCAAGCCTCCCTTGAGCGGTCAAAGTGAAGGGGAAGGGGGAAGGCCATCAGCAAAGTACAGCTCCCCGCCTTCCCCCGACAGCTCAGGGTAGGCTTGGGAGTCTCAGGCAGGCGGCGTGCCGAATGTCACCCCTCTCAGTGTGTGCTCGTGCAGCCACGCTTGAAGCTGTTCTGCTGCTCACAAAGCAAGGCAGGGTTCCCCCAAGGGCGGGACATGGACAAGATGGGCAGGGAGAGCCTGGCTGGTCGCTGAGTAGTGGACGCTTCACGATACAACTCAGCCCTGCTCCGTTCCACAGGCAGCGTCAAGTTGCATTTTGTCACCCCCCTCATTGATGGCACCTGGGCGGTCCGCCCTTACCGCAGCCCCCACCCCTTCCTCCACCAGTGAAGGGTGCATTTTGGAATCCATACTGAGAATCTATCTGTTCGGAGTCAGTATGCCACTAAATTCCAGCTGCTGGGGTGCGACAGTGTGTGAAATTTGCTGCCCTCGTGGGCTAATGGGCTTTCTGGAGCATCTGTGTAGCCACTGTTGCAAACACTGGGCTGATCTAGATAGACCCCTGGGTGATGTAACAGGGATCTTCTTGCATTCTTATCCTTTAGATGTCCCTTAGACTTGTCATTTATTGAACTGTGAATGGGTGCCTCCCGTGTAAATTGTTTCAGGGAAATATAAAGCCTTTGGTGTTTTTCTTATAGAGCAGGGGCTAGGACCCTCCAGTTGTTGATGTCTTCCCTTCCACAGGCCATGGTGACTGGGGCTGATGATAACTGGAGTCCAACAACATCTGAAGGGACATTGCTTCTTCCATACCCCATTGTAGAGGATGATTTTAGCAGCAGAACCTCCAACTGGGATATATAGAGCAGCAAGAGCTGAAAGGAGCTAATGTCAGGGTCAATTTGATCCACAGGCCACTAAATTGCCACTGATAGGCTGGCTGATCCATTGGCTGCCTGACAATTCAATGAAAATCTGGCCAAAAGTAAATTAGTAGTTAATTCACTAAGAGTACAAAACATAGCTCAAAAGCAAAGCCTAAGACAGAATGTGTTCTGTCTTGTAACCAGCATCATGCTTAGATATCTCCATTGGCAATTCTCTCAATTAGGGGGGGCCTTAATATAATCAGCCTCTTGATCAAATTTACAAAGCCATATGGCAATGTTTGTGATGCCTTCTCGATATCAGGCTTTATTTATTCATCAAGTTGGATCCCTTGGTGTATTTGAAAGCACCATGGTGTGGTTTAGTGGAGCATGTGAGATCAGCTTTCGTTCATCTTTATTTTATGAAAGGGGGAAATCCATGAAATGAGATGAAGGGAGGGAAGAAAACGAGAAAGCTTCAGTGGGAAAAGAACAACGCATCTGGAAACTGACATAAACATAGCACAATGTCCTAAGAGCCCCAGCTCCCAATGAGGACACACAATTGGAAGTTTAGTTTTTTATTGGCAAAACACTTGATTGCATCGGCTCCTAAGGTGAAAGAATTACAGGTACTGCTCCTGCTAAATAGCTAGCCTTGCATCGTCTTCAGACTTCTTGGAGCAACAGCACAACCACACTTCCATCAGCACTTATATGTCGTGCACGCAATCAACTGGTGACTTACCCAGTTGCAGCTGCTCTTAACACTTTAACCCCCTCCTCATCCTTGGAGACAGTAGGGCAGTGATGGCCAAACGTGGCCCTCCAGATGTTTTGGGACTATAATTCCCATCATCCCTGACCATTGGTCCTGTTAGCTAGGGATGATGGGAGTTGTAGTCCCAAAACAGCTGGAGGGCCAAGTTTGGCCATCACTGCAGTAGGGGAAGGGGCACAGGATATTGTCTCTGTGACTGCCTCTTCCACCTCCACACCTCCCTGCATCTCTTCCCCTGCCTTCTCTTCCCCCATCTCTGACTGTCTGGACCAGGCTTCCTCAACCTCGGCCCTCCAGATGTTTTGAGACTACAATTCCCATCATCCCTGACCACTGGTCCTGCTAGCTAGGGATCAGAGGAGTTGTAGGCCAAAAACATCTGGAAGGCCGAGGTTGAGGAAGCCTAGTCTGGACTCTTACTCTTCCCCTTGCCTCATTGGTGCCACAAATCACTGGCCCCTCCCCCAGACCATCCTCCTGGGCCCCTGCCTCCTCTAACCACCATTTGGACTCCTCCCTGTCCCTGACACACAATTAGAGGCTGAGGACCAGGAATGGGGGAGAAATTCACTCCTACCTATTTCATACTTAGCAAAATAATACACAAACAGGCATCTGATCGGCCACTGTGAGAACAAGATGCTGGACTGAATGGGCACTTGACTAGATGTAGCTGGTTCTCCTTACATTCTTTTTTAAAAAAAAATATTATAGTGCATAAAAAATAATAGAAGAACACACAAAGACCAACAGCCACTTGCACATACAAAAAGAATCTTCCCACTCCCTTGATATCCCATGACCACACCTCATGACCTTCCTGCACTACAGCTTGACTTCCATATGTTTAGTATTCAATATCCACATTGCAATATTTTAGGTTTTATATTTTAAGCTTTGTATAGTCTCTCTTACTATTATCTCTTCTCCCCCTCTGTCCCTTTAATCTAGGCATATCAGTATGTTCTTCTTTGAACAGTGTTTGTCCATATGTGCTTCAAAACAGTGCCATTCTTGTCTAAGTTTTTTATTTGACTGCATTCTTATATATGCAGTTAGCTTTGCCATTTCGATAAATTCACTTACTTTATATATCCAATCATCTTTGGCGGGTATTGACTCATTCTTCTATTTGCTGGCAGATGCTATCCTGGTGGCGGCTGTAGCATAAAGAAAAATTCCTTTCTTTTTTGTGGTATATCTTTCCCCAGAAGGCCTAATAAGAATGCTTCTGATTCCTTTTGTATAGGTATTTTAAACTTTTTTTTAAGTTCTTCATGTATCTTGCCCCAATATGTCTTAGTTTTTTCACAGCTCCACCAGGTGTGGGACATTGTTCCCTCCACTTCCCCAAATTTCCTTTTGTTTATGAATTTTGGCAAGCTTGGATCGTGTTAGGTACTACCTGAAAAACATTTTCTTGAAATTTTATTTTATAGTGTAGCATGCCGTGAACTAATGTCAATACGCTCTCCTTCCATTCTTAGGTCAATATATATTTATTATAATAATACATATAACGTTGATGATGATAGCAATTTAATGACAAAATAGGCTTCTAAGTGGTTTACTAAGTATAAAGGTCAGTTTCACAAGCACTATTTTAACTATGACTGTTTAGATTTTAATCGGATTTTTAAATTGTGCTTTAAGTATAGAAGATTACTTTCTACAATAAAACAATCACATAAAATATAAACATCTATAATCAAAATATGCAATAAAACATTCTCATTAAAGCAACATCACAATTAAAACAGGAGACTAAGGTCAAGAGATCAAGGGGATGTCTGTATAAGCGACTGTGTCTTCAGAAGTCAAAAGAAGGTTCTTATAAGAATGCAAGACCCAGTCCCCCTTCCTTTTGCCAGCCGTTGGTCTTTCCTATCTTCAAGATCAAACTGGGCACTAAGAATTTTACAATATGAGTTATCACCCTTCAGAATTCCATATCCCTCACACATTCATAGAATCATAGAATCATAGAGTTGGAAGAGACCACAAGGGCCATCGAGTCCAACCCCCTGCCAAGCAGGAAACACCATCAGAGCACTCCTGACATATGGTTGTCAAGCCTCTGCTTAAAGACCTCCAAAGTAGGAGACTCCACCACACTCCTTGGCAGCAAATTCCACTGTCGAACAGCTCTTACTGTCAGGAAGTTCTTCCTAATGTTTAGGTGGAATCTTCTTTCTTGTAGTTTGGATCCATTGCTCCGTGTCCGCTTCTCTGGAGCAGCAGAAAACAACCTTTCTCCCTCCTCTATGTGACATCCTTTTATATAGTTGAACATGGCTATCATATCACCCCTTAACCTCCTCTTCTCCAGGCTAAACATGCCCAGCTCCCTTAGCCGTTCCTCATAAGGCATCATTTCCAGGCCTTTGACCATTTTGGTTGCCCTCCTCTGGACACGTTCCAGTTTGTCAGTGTCCTTCTTGAACTGTGGTGCCCAGAACTGGACACAGTACTCCAGGTGAGGTCTGACCAGAGCAGAATACAGTGGCACTATTACTTCCCTTGATCTAGATGCTATACTCCTATTGATGCATTCCCCCACAGAGAAATAAGAGTATCTGTCAGGAGTGCATGCAGGAGCCAGACCCAATGACCAGTAGGGCTTCGCAGGACTGGGGCCTTCCTAAGTTTGTTCTGGAGAGGTAAGGCGCAGCCGCACAGGTGAGGCCACTTGGTAACTACCTGCACCTAGTGGCAAGAGCCAGGAAGGGACATACGTTCTGTGGGAATGTTCTGGGGTGCAGGAGAGGATATATTGACTAATTATATCCTTATCCAACTTGTGCTAACAAGTTCCCAAAATATCAGCAGAGTTTATAGACATTCCCCTTTAAGTTCGCAACGGTAACGTGTGCACAGGTTCGCTAGAACCTCTATAATAATTACTCTGGTAATTTCCCCTTTGTTCCCTCTTAAAATACAAGACACAACACAGTCTTTATAAAAGTATAAAAGAGTTTACTCACGATCTGTTCACAATATGATCCCAGACGGCAGACAGGCTTAAAAAGGTTAAAATACACTTAGAATCTATCTTATAGGAAGATAGCCCTCTCCTCTCTTGGCTGAGAGCCAAGAGGGCATCCTGCTTCTTCGAAAGGTGATGGCAGAGAGAGAGAGGTGGCTGCCTGCCCTGTGCTTTTGTCATTACCTGCACAGGTGAGGCCACACCCACCTCTGGTCACATGCGGAGGAAGTCCGTCCCCAGGAAGTTTACCTGTTTGCTGGACAGACATCCCTCCCATGTTCTAACATGTACACTCTAGGAATGTTGTCATTGACTGCTCCTGTGTTTACATCCCACACGTTCAGCATTTCCCTTCAGCTCTTTGCCACAGCAACACGTTGCCTGCCTTGCTGCGTTTGGCTCCTTGCTTCCTGATCCTCAGACCTCGGCTTCTTGACTCCTTGCTTCTTGACCCATGGACCTTTGACTTCTTGACTCCCTGCTTCCTGACCCTCCGACCCCTGGCTTCTGGTCTCTCATTCCTGCTCCCACCCTGCCATCTTCCCCCTGGTCTCGACGTCCTCAGCCGGGACTTTGATCACCCATAGACCAGACCGTGACAGTATCACTCTATACTGCCTTGGCTAAATCCCACCTGGAGTACTGTGTCACAGTTCTGGACACCACAGTTTAAGGTGGATATCGACAAGCTGTAACATTTGGTTTCAGGAATGGTTCACAGAGTTGGGTGTGTTGAGCCTGGGGAATGAGAAGACTAAGCAATGATATGATAGCTATCTTCAAATATTTGAAGGGACTGTCACATGGAAGGTGGAGCAAGCTTGTTTTCTGCTGCTCTAGAGGCTAGGATCCTGGCCCATGGGTTCAAATTAAAGAAAGGAGACTCCAACTAAGCACTAGGGAGAACTTTCTGATGGTAATAGCTGTTCAAGCATGGAACAGACTAAGTCAGAAGATGGTGGACTCTCCTTCCTTGGAGATTTCTAAACAGAGGTTGGGTGGCCATCTGATAAGGTCCTTTGCAAGGGTTGGATTAGATGACCCTCGGGATCCACCCATGCATTTTATGATTCTATGCTTCCTCTCCTTATAATGAGTCTCAGTAATGGTATCAGTACCTAGAATCAACGCAATAGCTTAAAACAGTAATAATCAGCAATTGGAGAAGTTGTGCACGAACTGCTATAAATTCAATTTGTTCCCTCAGACACCTACACAATCATCCAAGGCAAATGGTGAGCTTTTTGAATCCCCCTTGGGAGCAGGAAATGATTCAGTATTAATTCCAAGAGGAAATGAACTGTAAATAATGCAGATCATGTAACCAACTTTGCCGGTGGCCAAATTCTCAGGAGAATATTTATCCCCGAGATGAATAGTGCTGTCACATTAAAAGCAAAGTTCACACCGGGGAGGAGTTTTGCCTGTATAAATATCTGTCCAGCCTTTTCTTCCTTAGATTGCATTGAACAATGGTAATTGTGACGCACCTGAGCAGAAAATTAGATTTCTTTTTGTTCTAAAAACTGATCATCAGAGCTCCACTCACATAGAGCAGATTTTTTAAAAAATTAATTCCTCAGCAGGCAGTGTCACGACCACATCCTGTAAGCATAGAATCAAGATCAGGGGAAACCAACATGCTGTCCTCCAGTTGTTGTTGGATCCCAACTCCTGCCACCCCATGCCAGCATGACTAATGGTCAGCGATGATGGGAGATGTAGTCCACAACATCTAGAGGGCAAAATAGCACCAAGAGAATATCGTTAAATGTGAAATTTCTTGAAGAAACCTATTCATAGGTATGTTTACAAAAGGGCTTTGTTAAGGTGATGTTGGGGAGAAATAGCCCTTGTTGTTGTTGTTGTTGTTGTTTAGTCGTTTAGTCGTGTCCGACTCTTCATGACTCCATGGACCAGAGCACACCAGGCTCTCCTGTCTTCCACTGCCTCCCGCAGTTTGGTCAAACTCATGCTGGTAGCTTCACGAACACTATCCAACCATCTCGTCCTCTGTCGTCCCCTTCTCCTTGTGCCCTCAATCTTTCCCAACATCAGGGTCTTTTCCAGGGAGTCTTCTCTGCTCATGAGGTGGCCAAAGTATTGGAGCCTCAGCTTCAGGATCTGTCCTTCCAGTGAGCACTCAGGGCTGATTCCCTTCAGAAGGGACAGGTTTGATCTTCTTGCAGTCCATGGGACTCTCAAGAGTCTCCTCCAGCACCATAATTCAAAAGCATCAATTCTTCGGTGATAGCCCTAGATAAAAATAAAATACATTGAGGTCTAGCAGCATGGCATAGTACTTTACAAAGTCAAACTATTGGCCCATTTAGCTCAATATTGCCTCTATACTGTCAGCAGCTGTTCTCCATGGGTTCAGACAAGGATATTTCTCAGTCCTAACTAGAGGTGCCAGGTTTTGACTCTGAAACCTGCATGCTAAAAATGTCCTCTACCACTGACCTATGGCCTCTCAACAACATATTTTGGCAGTGATTCTAAAGTACTGTTATATATCATTGTCCTAAGCCTGCTTTTATTTCAGCAGACTTTCAGTATTTGGCTGTCTGCTCTTGGGATGTAGGACCGTATATTTTGCTCTATAAGACTCACTTTTTTCCTCCTAAAAAGTAAGGGGAAATGTGTGTGCGTCTTATGGAGTGAATGCAGGCTGCACAACTATCCCAGAAGCCAGAAGAGGGATTGCTGCTTTCACTGCGCAGTGATCCCTCTTGCTGTTCTGGCTTCTGAGATTCAGAATATTTTTTTTCTTGTTTTCCTCCTCCAAAAACTAGGTGCGTCTTGTGGTCTGGTACGTCTTATAGAGCGAAAAATACAGTAGATGACACTATTTTGCTGTTGCTATGTTTTTATGGTTTTGTTTACATTGCCTTGTTCTGTATTTTTATACAGCTATGGCTGTATGCATTTCATTTTTGTTCTGTTGTTTACTCTGAGCGTACTTCTATAGTGAGGATGGGCAACCTGTGGTCCTCTAGATGATCCTGTACTACAATGCCCATCGTCCATAACATTCAACCCTTTTGGCTGGGGAGTAATGGGACTTGGAGTCTAACAATATCTGGAAAGACACAGATTCCTCACCCTGTTCTACAGAAATGTGACGTCTGAATAAAGTTATAACAATAATCATCCATGACCCTTTCATGGAGTCTGAGAGATTCCCAATTCTTTAGTTCCATACCTTTGCCTTCAAAACTTCCTAAAAGTATGATATATAAAACAAAAACAAAAAAACCAACCCCACACTGGTAGGACTAAATATTTAACAAATTCTTATCTTAACTGCTGCTTCAACATAAGGCAGTGATTGTGCTTTTAATTGAAAATGTGTCAGCATTGATTTATTTTTCTCAATTTACTTGCTGGGCTCAGAGTTCAATATATTTTTTAATGAAACCCCCAGTTTTTTTTTGGGGGGGTGCTAAATTTTTTTTTAGTGATTTTGGTGGTTTAAAACACTGCATTATTTTGCTGTTGTGGGTGGGTGACGAGCCTAAGCACAGGGATTTCATGAGCCCCTCTTTTGCTAGGTTTAGTGAAGAAGGGCTGTGACTAAGTGGGAGAGCACTTGCTTTCAACACAAAAGTTCCTAGGTTCAATCCCTGCCATTGGGAATGCCCCCTGTTTGAACCCCTGGAGAGCCAATACTGACAAGATGTGCCAATATTCTAACTCCGCATAAGGTAGGTAAAGGTAAAGGTAAAGGTAAAGGAACCCCTGACCATTAGGTCCAGTCGTGGATGACTCTTGGGTTGCAGTGCTCATCTCGCTTTATTGGCCGAGGGAGCCGGCGTACAGCTTCCGGGTCATATGGCCAGCATGACTAAGCTGCTTCTGGAAAACCAGAGCAGCGCATGGAAATGCCGTTTACCTTCCCGCTGGAGCGGTACCTATTTATCTACTTGTACTTTTGGGGTGCTTTCAAACTGCTAGGTTGGCAGGAGCTGGGACCGAACAAAGGGAGCTCATCCCATCGTGGGGATTTGAACTGCTGACCTTCTGATCGGCAGCCCCTAGGCTCTGTGGTTTAGACCACGGCACCACCCGCATAAGGTAGCTTCCTATATTTCTATGCAGGACCAGGGACAGCTCCCCCAGCAACCTGGTCACTCCCTGCTAGCGTTTCGAAATCTCCCCAGTGTTGTTCTTATTTTTCTCTGCGCATGGCCTTTGTGAGGTCTTGGCTCTGGAAATTGACTAATAAATAGCTAGAATAAATACATAAACAACCTCCCATGGCGATTAAAGAGAGAGTAATCTTGAGGCTGTCAAACTGACTTGCGCCACACTTTTAATTAAATGCTCAGTGTGGATTTATTTCAAACAGAGCTTAGGATCAATGCATACTACAGTGGAGACAACCTCCCTTTTTATGCCCTTTCCTTCCTTTGTGGGTTCCTTCTTCCCTCTTCATCCCACTTCTCCAAAGTTTCTGTTTTTTTGGTTTTTTTAATAATATTTTATTAGGTTTTATAAGTGAAAAAGTTTAGAAATATACAAAAGCAAAAAAATCACAAAACACAAGAATGCAAAAATACAAAATACAAAAAATACACAAAAAAGGAAAAAACACATATAATAGAAAAGCAAAAAAATTCCCTCTTTCTTAAGTTCTCCTCTTTAACTTATTTTCCTGACTTCCTCACGTCTCCCATTTTTGTATCCCTTTTTCTCCAAAGTTTCTGGTTTAACCAGAAGAATTTCTAAAATTAATGCTGGAATTGGATCGCATACATAGCTTTCCATCCCTTGATTTCATTTTCTACCTCTCCCTTCACCCTGCTTCCCATCCACATCATCACATGGCAAGAAAATCAATTGTAGCCTGATTTTACCTGGAGCCACCTCACATATGACTGAAGCTGGAGCAGCACCATTGGTTCAGCTGGAGTCAGTGCCAAAGGTGGCCAAGCAGATGTGAAGGGAGCATAATTGCATTCATGCCTTACTGCCTCCACGCTTGATTGCAGGCAGACTAAATGGAGGATTCTGGGTTACAAGCTCCCCAGAGAAGGCCAGGGAAGCTATCTCCTGCAAAACTGGAGGAGAGAAAGGCTAAGCAAAGATGGGCCCCCAACCCTGAAGAACACGTGGCTCAGCTGGGCACCAACCCAGTCAACCCCCATGTTGCATAGGTTGAAACTCACCTGAGAAATATCCAGGGTCCAAGTCCTGAATTGCCGCAGGTCATTGACCTACCAGAAGGTCTATACTGGGTCCAACTTGCCTCATCTGCCTGGAACTATAGGGCCCCAGTGACATACTCACTGTCATGTTCTGGCCTGGGAAGGGAGGTAGGCTGGAAAGTCATATCACCATTTCCTGCAGGCAGAGATTTTGGTCACCCATTGGCTGAAGTTATAGGTTTAAGTTTGCTTTCAGCACCAATTGTTGCTTTCCCTCTGCAGGTATTTTATGGTTTGATCTTAAATAAAGTAGCCCATTTCAACCCAGTAAACATATCTGTCTCTTTATTCAGCCATCTGGTATCCCCCCCCCCATCTCACCATAGTCTTATTTGGTCTCAAAGTAATGTTAAGCCCTGTAAAGAAAAAGATTGATCTTTAGGTTGCCGGATTGACTTGCTCCAAACTTTTAATGGAACATTCAGTCTGGATTCATTTAAATCAGAACTTTGGATCAATATACATAAGCCATTTATCACCGGGTTAAAGGGCTTTCCACACATTGATGATCAATGCCACAAACCCTTCCCCAATCTAGAGTTCTCTCTCTACAAAGCCATTCAGAGTGGGTAACAGTATGATCATATACATGTCTATTGAGAACAGAAATAGGTCCCAGTGACTTACTGGTCTTACTCTCAAGTAAGCCCTGCAGCCTTACTTGTGAGTGCAATATGGTTCAGAGCAGGGGTAGCCAATGTAATTTCCTTTAACTGCTCTTAGATGACAACTCTCATCTTCCCTACCTATCAGCCATGTTGATTGGGGCTGATAGGAGTTGTGATTTAACATCATCCAGAGGGCATCATGTTCACTTAGAGCAGGAGTGGTTAACCTTTGGCCCATCAGATTCTGCTGAGCTCCAACTCCCATCATCATCATCATCATCATACCTTTATTGTCAATGTACAACCTGTCTATAATGAAATTAACTGAGCCTCCCCCCCACACACACAAACAATCAATCTCATTGCACTCTGTGTGCTTGTCACACAACACACCAACCCCGAAAGTCAGTTGCACTATATTATTTTCCGTTCAGCAGCCTAACAGCCCACAGATAGAAACTGTTTTTTAGCCTGTTGGTACAACTGATTATACTTCTATATCTCCTGCCCAAGGGTAGAAGATTAAAGAGATGCTGGCCGGGGTGTGAATAGCCCCTGATAATTTTTCTCGCTGTCCTAAGACAATGATCCCTTGCGATGTCATCTAGCGGGCTCAGGCGATAGCCCATGATATCATGTGCTGTGTTCACCACCCTCTGTAAAGACTTTCTGTCCGTGGCTGTCAAGCCAACATACCACACTGTGATACAATATGAGAGGACACTTTCTATTGTGGACCAGTAGAAGGAGGTCATCAATTGTTGATTAACATTGTTCTTTCTCAAAACCCTGAGAAAATGGAATCTCTGTTGGGCCTTCCTAACCAGCTGAGTTATATTGTTTTTCCAAGTGAGGTCTTCACTAAGGTAAACTCCCAGGAATTTAAAGGAAGAGACTCTCTCCACACACACACACCCCAATATACAACGGGGCTAGTTCCCCTCTCTCCCTCCAAAGTCCAACACGATCTCCTTTGTCTTGCTAATATTTAGGAATGTCAGGGGTTTCCCAGACCTGGCTTAGAAGATGAGCTGAGAAATCTGGGTTTCAAACACTACCTCTTTTTTTAAAAAAAATCTTTCCTTGATCCAGAGCACAAACAGAGTGCTCTTACCTGAAGGAGCATCTCTACCCCCAGAGATACACCTCTGAGAGTCTTCTGGCAGTTCCCTCACTGTGAGAAGTGAAGTTATAGAGAACCAGGCAGAGGGCCTTCTCAGCAGTGGTGCCCTCCCCTGTGGAATGCCCTCCCATCAGATGTCAAGGAGATAAAGAACTATCAGACTTTTAGAAGACATCTGAAGGCAGCCCTGTATCAGGAAGTTTTTAACGCTTGACATTTTATAATGTTTTATATTTTCCTGGAAGCTGCCCAGAGTGGCTGGGGAAATCCAGCCAGATGGATGAGGTATCAATAAAATTATTTTTATTATTATTTATCATCCATGCAGCAGACATCAGGCCAAGAAACAGATAGAAGTCAATGCAAAATGCGCAGCGACATTCCTAAGCAACCACAAGCTTTGTCACTTTTATGACAGCTGACCTTGGAAAAGAGTCGACAACAAATGGAAGTTGTATGAAATAATTGTGCCAAGGGAGACAATAGACAAAGCAAGCGAAGATAACTCAAGGTAAAGGCTTCATAACATAGACTCTCCTTGAATATTTTGCTCTCTAGAGAAAAGGTTTTTGTTTTCCTTTTAGAATAACAAAACAAAATGTTACAGAATATTGTCTAAACCGGAAGTGTGGTTTCACCCCATTTCTGCTTTAAGGACCCCAGAGAGAAGAATTAATAGGCACCATACTAGATACAGATACAAATTCTTTATTATGTAGTGAAGGGCCCGAGCAAAATAAAACCAACAGCCATACCAGTAAAATACTGTGACATACAGTGGTACCTCAGGTTACAGACGCTTCAGGTTACATATGCTTCAGGTTACAGACTCCGCTAACCCAGAAATAGTACCTCGGGTTAAGAACTTTGCTTCAGGATGAGAACAGAAATCATGCACCGGTGGCGCAGCGGCAGCGGGAGGCTCCATTAGCTAAAGTGGTGCTTCAGGTTAAGAACAGTTTCAGGTTAAGAATGGACCTCCAGAACGAATTAAATTCTTAACCTGAGGTACTACTGTACCCTAAAGTGGGTTTCAATACATAAATCATATATCAGGAGTATCTAAAACATGTTTAAAATAAGATATACAACATGACAGCTTAAAATATAGAAGCAAATATTGAGTTTTTTAAAAGCAACATAACCAGATTAAAAATTTCTAATTTATGAGAACAGCAGCTGGTCAGGATAGGTTTAATTGGGGGATATTTCATTTCATGTTTCTACAGCTGGAAAGAGAAATCTAGCTACAGTCTCTGTTAGTAATTTGTTTGAATCTGCCAAGAGGTAGACCAGATAACATGCATAAGCCTGATCTGGATTTACCAATCCTGATAGAAATTACAGGCAAGAAACACATGAGCCAAAGATTCTATACGTAACCCGCTCTGCAAGAGATAGATAACTCTGTCAATTTGAGTCTCTGGGTTTGTTGGTTCCCCCCCCTCCCAATTTTCAGTTGACTATGTTTTTTGTATAAGTTTGTGTTTTGGAGGTTGGTAGGGGGGAGAAAATGCTGTCAGAGCATCTTTGAGAGTGATGTTTGTGCACCCATGTGTATCGTGATATTGCGTGTCACTGGGATGCTTCACTGATCATCTCTTTTCATATATCCTGACTTTATGTTTGGTTAAGGGTGAGTTATTGCTGGATCTGATAGAAACTGGGGAAGCGGCTGGCAGCTGGAGTTGCTGGTGGTGAAAAAGGAGGAGGAAGCATAAGCACAGAGCAGAATCAGGCAAATGTTGGGATGAAGGGAAATCAGATGGGAAATGATTTGAGGACAATAATGAATAAATGATTCTTTCATGTAGAATGGCCTGAGTGGGTGGTCTGGTAGGGGGAGGCAGGCATGCTAGAAAAGGTAATAGCAATCAACATCTGAGCATGCACAAAGATGGCAGTAACTGATGCTTAGTCATGCCAGGAACACAGGAACCTGCTGTTTACATTGGTCCATTTAAAAGGTAAAGTTAAAGGACCCCTGGACGGTTAAGTCCAGTCAAGGGCGACTATGGGCTTGTGGCGCTCATCTCACTTTCAGGCTGAGGTAGCCGGTGTTTGTCCACAGACAGCTTTCTGGGTCATGTGGCCAACAGGACTAGACTGCTTCTGGCACAATGGAACACCGTGATGGAAGCCAGAGCGCACGGAAACGCTGTTTGCCTTCCCGCTGCAGCGGTACCTATTTATCTACTTGCACATAGCTGTCAACTTACAGATTTGAAAATAAGGGACCAGCAGCCAAAATAAGGGACCTGCAGCCTCACCTGTTCCAGGCACTCCAGTCTTCCTGTCCTCCTGCAGTCTGGTCGAACTCATTCTAGTAGCTTCAAGAACACTGTCCAACCAACTTTGTAACCAGAGGTTTAACTGAATAGAATCTGAATCACATGCACCACAAGGCCTATGCAGCCTCAACTTAAGATGGCTCCCCAGCCTGGCTTTGCACTGCAAAGTTTGCAGCAGCACGTGCAACAAAATGGCATCCAGCATTTTGCATTAACTAGCCAAACACAAGGCATGCAAGCTCCACCCCCCAGTCGTTCTTAGACTTCTTATTGGGTGAGCAACACAGCCAAGCAACACAGTTGGAGCCTCCCTCCTCCCTGGCCGGCAGGGAGGGAGGAAGAGGAGCTGCTTCCTTTGAAATTTAAGGGACATCATTTAAGGGACATTTAAGGGACATCCATCAATAAGGGACAGCAGCGGGACATGGCGCTGGAATAAGGGACTGTCCCTTCAAATAAGGGACACTTGACAGCTATGTACTTGCACTGGCATGCTTTCGAACTGTTAGGTTGGCAGGAGCTGGGACAGAGCAATGGGAGCTCACCCCATCATGGGGATTCAAGCCGCCAACCTTCTGATCAGCAAGCCCAGGAGTCTCAGTGGTTTAGACTACAGTGCCTAGCTCCATATTGTCTACACCGACTGGCGGTGGTGCCCCAAGGTTTCTGACAGGGAACAAGCCCTACTAGGAGATGCCAGAGATTGAACCTTCAGCAAGCAGACTAATAATTCATTTTGGGCTGGTGTTTCCTTAAAAAGAAAACTAGCTAATTGAGGTTTTGCAAATGCTCTTCTATTCACTGATTCAATCAATTGATGATTCTGATCAAAAGGAAGATTATTCACCAGCCGCAAGTCTGTAATGGGTCGACATCCCTGTTTTCTTTCCCCCCTTGTAGAACCAAAATGACATAAGTAGCAGCTAAATGTCTGTGGGAACGCATGCTCAGTTATAATGAATTGCACTTGTTACCCAAACAAGTGTACCCTTAACAAACGAAAATGAACAATGCTACACTTTATTTACATCATTATAGCCCACAATTGCAGTCAACAGAGATGGAACACGCTCACTTTCCAATGGAACTCCGACATAAATTACCACCTAGTTCATTGCCAAAACCCCTCCAGTCTTATAGGACGATGGTGTTTATTTCTTGTGCAGCTCCTCTCATGTGCATGATTTACTCATATTTTATTTAAATATGCCTGAGTGTTTTCAAACAACATCTTGTCCACAGGCACTTGTAACGGAGTGTGAAATATTGCTCAAATGAAGGTGGGGGGATGCTTTTAATTTGTCCCTTGTTTCCCAGCATTTACCAAGACATATTCACCAGGTCACAGTCCTGATATTAGGTTTGAAGAAAGCAATCAGATGTTACAGAGACTGAGGAAACTGTCTTGGACCAAATCTGACTACTTGTCCACCTCGCTTAGTATTGTGTACTCCAGGCCTAGGGGGGGTCTGAGGGCCAAATGTGGTCCTCTAAGCATCTTTATTTGGGACTATCCTCAGGCCACACCTCACCCCAGCTGACCTCTCCCCAGGCCATGCATCTCACAGGCTTCACACCCTTCTTTTGAATTTTTCAGCTGGTTGGAATGTGTTCTTAAACTCTGATGGCACCTCTTGCTAGCCTGGTTGATGGGCAGAAAGAGAGGTGTGTGTGTGTAGAAACTAGCCTACTGTACAAAGGTAACATTTATATTAATTGCCCCAGCCACTTTGGGCTCTGGCCCCTTCCATTACTTCCCAGGGAAGTTGCCCTAAAGGTCATGTGGCCCTCAGATTGAAAAGAAGAGCCACCATCAGTTAATGTAGATAATATTGAGCTCAATAAACCGGTGGCTTGATTCAGTAAAAAGCAACTTCCTGTGTTACTGTGAACCTGGGACCTTCTGCATGCTCTCCATCTAGTTCAGTATTGTCTGCACCAGTGGTAATCAATCTGGTGCTCTCCTGATGTTGTTGAACAACAATTCCCATCACCCCTGACCATTGGCCATGCTGACTGGGACTGATGGAAGTTGAAATACAGCAACATCTGAGGATACTACATTGGCTCCCCCTGGTCTACACTGCTTGACTGTGGTCCTCCAGGACTTCACCCAAAAGCCGTTCTTGGCTTTAAGTTGAGAAATCAGGGATTGAACTTGGAACATTCTGCATGCAAAGCAGATGTTCTACCACCAAACCATGGCCCTTCCTGAACCAGATCCTTCATGACCAGGACTGGTTGATGTTCTAAGAGGCCAGGGGCAAGCAGCACAGTCCATGGCAGACACTGAACAGAAGTCAAGGAGATAAGAAGCAGATAGCAAAGTCAGGAACATTCTGGCTTTGAGGCATTAAGGCATGCAGGAACATCCTGTATGGTGGCCTTGCCGGTGAGGTGACTCTATAGAGCAGCTGTTCTTGATGACAAGATGCTCAGGATAGCCAGTACTAGTACTAGACCAGAAGGTCTCCTGTTGACTCTCCACATCTGATGGCCATACGAAAGACAATAGGAAATAGCCTGCAGTGTAGATAACATTTTGCAATTGAACAAATGCTATTCCCCAGGTTATTGTGTTACAGATGGACATTCTGTCTAATGCTTTTGGATGGAGCATAAGACCTTCCTGCTCTATGCTAGGGGAAAAGGACGAGAGAGATGGAAATGCCATTAGTCAACATTTGTGAGTATTTAGCTTCCAATTTCCTGCTGCCATCAATCTGATCTTTCTTAATAAGCTTTGCCAAAGTGGGGGTGCGGGGACAGGGAGGTGGAAAACCGAGAGAAAGTCACTGGGAAAAAAAGTAATTTGCAGAATGATTTTTTGCTTACTAACACTGAGTTATTTGCCAATGAAGCAATAGGCCTGACTATCTTTCAAGTCACGTCCTGTAGGCAAACAATTTCAGCTCTGAGAAATATGGTGAGTTTGTAGCCCTCTAATGCTCAGTGCCCAAGAGTTGCTAAGGACAAAGAGGACCCCTATCGAGGTCTAAACTATATTTTGAACTATACTGGGACCAGTGAACTTGCGAACCTCCAGGTGTTGTTTGGCTACAACTATCAGTCCTGTCATATTGTCAGGGTGAACCAGAGTTGGATTCCAATACCATCTGAAGGTAGATGAGGTGGAATCTGTTAGAATTCCTGCTCCATGATTGCAGTTATAGGATTGTTGTCTTTCACATGACAGTATATGTTTTGACTCCACAGAGTGGGAAGTGACAGAGACAGGATGTTTCTGTTACTGTGTTCTGTGAAGTGGGACTGTTGTTCTTTGTTCTTTTTCTCTTTGCTGTCTGATGCTAGAGAGAGAGGGAGCCATGTTGCAGTGCTCTGTGTGTGTTTATATGTAAATAAAGTAGATTAGCCAAAATGCTAAGTTGCTGGGGTTCTGTTACACAACTGTGCAAACTCTGCGGATCCCTAAGTGTGCCAGTGCCGGTTGGCATTGCTCACTGTGATGTTCAGGCAGAAGAAAGCTTTTGAAGCTCCCGAACGATCGACCAGGAGGGAGAGAACATGCCAGTCGGGCATGTGTCTCTGCCAGGGTCCTACTGGAGTGTAGGATGAACTCCTGACAGAATCCAGCAACTGAGTTGAATGGAAACTGGACTCTTATCTGAGGTATGCCACAAATTAGATACTCTTGATCTACACTGTGCTAATTCCCCCCCCCCCATGTATAACCAAAATGCCAATGTTCAGGCCTAGAGAGACACAATGCCAATTTCTATTAATATCAAATTCTGAAGAGGTTGAATGATGGCTGCTTTAGGGCAGTCAAAAGCAAAGGTGCTCTCTGTGTGCTCAGAGACCATCCTCTAATTCTCATTTTCAAAAGTTTTTGGGATG
This sequence comes from Podarcis vaucheri, assembly GCF_965113315.1. NCBI lineage: Eukaryota > Metazoa > Chordata > Lepidosauria > Squamata > Lacertidae > Podarcis > Podarcis vaucheri. The sequence goes on along the minus strand of NC_138754.1, from coordinate 35,558,716 downwards.
AGCCACCAAACTGGAGACCCTGGCCTCAGTAGCTTTATATACACCAGGTTTTCACCAAGGGTCTTAATAAGGCTCCTGGCCTTGCTCACTGCAGAAACACATGGGTTACCATAGCTCCTGGCAAGCACAAATACAAGGCTGTCTACTGTGTTTGGCTTGGTGGGTCACATGTAAAAAGGTAAAGGTAAAGGACCCCTGGACGGTTAAGTCCAGTCAAAGGCGACTATGGGGTTGCAGCGCTCATCTCACTTTCAGGCCGAGGGAGCCAGCGTTTGTCCACAGACAGCTTTCCGGGTCATGTGGCCGGCATGACTAAACTAAACCACTTCTGATGGAAACCAAAGCGCACAGAAACACCGCTTACCTTCCCACCGCAGCAGTACCTATTTATCTACTCACACTGGTATGCTTTCGAACTGCTAGGTTGGCAGGAGCTGGGACAGAGCAATGGGAGCTCACCCTGTCGTGGGGATTCGAACCGCCGACCTTCTGATTGACAGGCCCAAGAGGCTCAGTAGTTTAGACCACAGCACCACGCGCGTCCCTGGTGGGTCATATGTACTGCAGGCATGATTGACACCATCATCATTTCTGCATATCTTAGAGAAGATAGACTAACCAGGATCAGATCACCGGACATCCCAAAGCAGATATGTAGGGTACAGAAATTGGATCAGAACCATGGTGCTAAGACAGGGAAACATGCAGCCCTTCAGATTTTGTTGGACTCCCAACTTCCATCAGTCTCAGCCAGTGCCATCAGGGATGATGGAAGGGATATAGGTTCCCTTTCTCTGCCCTGCACACATATTTTGTTGTGCACCTATGGCCCCTTCTCCTGCTGCCAAATGCTTGATCAGCAGGAGAGATCACCATAGAGTCACAGAATTGCCAAGTTGGAAGGGACCCCAAGGGTCATCTAGTCCAACCCCCACAATGCAAGAATCACAACTAACGAATCACTGGCAGATGATCATCCAACCTCTGCTTAAAAGCTCCAATGAATGAGAGTTCACCACCTTCCAAGGTTGACTGTTCCACTGTCAAAAAGCTCTTTTATCCAGTACATCATCAGTGGGGGGGGGGGGTCATCTAGCTGGCAAGACCCAATGAGCTTTCTGGAGGTTCAGGAGAACCCCTCTCTTCCATGCAGGTGAGAATGAGAGAGGAAGGAGAGTTCTTGCAGATGAGAAGATGCTGAGTGCTTCGAAGGAAGGCAAAATTTAGAGAAAGGTTGGCTTCAGAATTAAATGACGTGGGGATTTCTGATCTGAGGATGATTTGTTCCTGAACACACACACACACACACACACACACACACACACACACACACACACACCAAAAAAGATCCAAAATCATTCTCAGCCTCTAGCAAAAAAAAATAATAATAAAATGTGAGAGGGTGTCTTTTTGGCTGCTGTACTCATTTTCTGGAATTGTCTGCTTCAATATATCAAAAACTTGTCCCTTGATGACTTTCAGAAAGTGAGTTATGGTACTTAATTGTGTGTTTTTTCCCCTTGCATCAGTCTTTTGAAGGTATGATGGATAGTTCTTTTTCCCTGCTTTTGAACTGGTTGTATTGATCTGTTTTAAATGGGATTTATATTTTTTTATTGCTAAGAAGCATTAAATAATTGCCTGCTTTTCTTGTAAGCTGCTGTCCAAAAGATGGGGTTAAAAAGAAGCAGAATCACACGATAGGTAGCAGAATCACACGAAGAGATGGTACTAGTCTTCTTCATGAGAAGCTGGTTTTTGAAAGTGTGGGGAGATTTTGTCCTATGAGGAAGCATTAAATTAAGCAACAACCCTTCACTTGGTAATAGGGCATGTGCTCTGCATGCAGATGGTCCCAGGTTCAATCCCAGCATCTCCAAGTAGAGGCTAAGATTATCCCCTGACTGAAAGCATGTAGAGCTGCTAGTCAGTGTAGACAGCAGTGGGCTAGATTGGCCAATGGTCTATCTCAGTATATGGGAGCAACAGGAAAAGACAGCAATGCACAGTTCTTCTCTTCCCAGTGTGCCAGGCAAAGCAGCAGCCACCATCTTGAGCTTCCCAAAATGCCTCTGTAAAATGACATAGGATACATAACCCAGAGGCATTGTGTAGACACGACCATGTTCTAATGGGTGGCCCCAGGGGCCAGTCCCAAGAAGTATAAGCCTCTTGACCAAGGCGAGCAGGTCTGGCAGTTCAGTGCAGTCCAAACAATCCAGGGTCAAGCATGGGGAATCAGTTCAGGTCCAAAATATGACTCACTGACAAAATCAGGTAACAGTCCAAGATCAATGTCACACCAAGTCCAGGCAAGGTGCAACTCAAGAAGACAGGAAAACCATTTAGGATGTAGGAGCCAGGTATCTGTGTCGCTTCCAGCAACTGGAAGACTCAAGAGGGAGACCTTATATACTCTGGTCTCATAGCTTACATCCTAGCCACAGCTGCTGGTGGTGGTGAAGAAGTTTTGGAGATTAATTGCACACAAAGAAATCCCTTGCTCCCAAGGTAGGTGATGACTCTGGGTCCGTAGACATGTGCTAGGTCATTGGTTTTTTTTTGCTCTGGACCAGACCTTTGGGCACTGGCGTTCCTGAGGACAGTGTGTGGGTTTGTGATTCTGCCTCTTTGACATATCCAGGGGGTCTTCAGGGGGCATCCCCCCAAAGGGTCTCTCAAGGGGATCCTCACCACTGGTTCTATGGGAATGTGCTTGCTCCCCAAGGTATTCAACTTGTGGGGTTTCTGCTTCTTCCTCTGAGGACTCAGTGTCTGGACAGACTTAGGCATGACAGACACCTAGCTTGGTACTTCTCTTCAGAGCAATAGACCCTTAGAAATCTGTTTTGTGGGGGGATTTTGGAAGAAATTTGTGCTGGGTTTCATGGCCCCCAGCAGTTGCCCTCCTGTGCTAGATGCTGGTACCAGGTCTGGCTGAGATCCTAAAGAGTGTCAGCTCAATCCTATGCAGATGTCAACAGTAATACACTGGATATGATCTGGCTGCAAATATTTGTACAGTTTATTTTCCAACAGATACATGTTTTGAAAAACATAATTGGGGAAAGAGGCAGGCCTGATTAAGAAAATGAGCTGTGTTTACATAAAATGGCAGATAATGCCGTTTCTGTTGATTTTAATTAAAGCAAGTGTACCTTTCCAGTCAAATGTCACTGCTAATTAGATTTTTGCTAGCAGGTTCTTCCCAGATAGCAATTTGCTGCAATTTATGTGCAGGAGAAATTTCAGGTTCAAAACAAGCAGCGAAACAGACAGAGGTGTTGTGTGCATGTCCCCTCTTTTCTCCATCGGTTAATGGCAGTTGCTTTTTCCATATCTTTTGATAAACAGCGGTGTTTCTTTTCTAACCTGCTTCTGGCTGATTGAGTTTTGCTTCTAGATCTGTCCCAGAAGAATTTCTGAGGTGACATCATGTGACTTGATATGTTTACATCTATCAGTCTATGTCTGCATTTATACATCTCTATTTGGCCCTTGGAACTCTTCCCCCAACAACATGTCCCCTGCTCAGAGCACATCCTCCCTCTCCTAGGCCACACCTAGCACAGACCCTGCTCAGCTCTCTCCCATATACTTTTGCCTACCTCAATATGTTCTTGAACTGCAATAGTGTCTCTTGCTTCCCCTCAGCTGGAGAGCCAGAGTGGTGTAGTGGTTAAGAGCGGTGGACTCGTAATCTGGTGAACTGGGTTCACGTCCCCGCTCCTCCACATGCAGCTGCTGGGTGACCTTGGGTTGTCACACTTCTCTGAAGTCTCTCAGCCTCACTCACCTCATGGAGTGTTTGTTTTGGGGGAGGAAGGGAAAGGAGATTGTTAGCCGCTTTGAGACTCCTTAAGGGGAGTGAAAGGCGGGATATCAAGTCCAAACTCCTCCTCCTCTTCCTCCTCCTCATCATCATCCTCCTCTTCTGCTTCTTCTTCTGCTTCTCAACTTAGGATGGGCAAGTGTGTGGGTAGGTTGAAAATCACATCCATGGCTCTACCCATTTATTCCTTGGTGACCCTCCAGCTGGTCTGAAATGCTCATAATCCCTAAACCCTGACTATGCTGGCTGGAGATGATCAGAATTGGTACCCAACAACATCTGGTCATAGGAAAAGCATCAAAGGGGCATCTATGAGATGCTCACTCCATCCAGTGTTGTTGTTTCTCAGTTATGCTTCTGGCTATGAAGACCGAAGTGAAAAAAAGAACAAATTCAGAAATGTAACACCTCCCTTCCCTTCAAGAAAGGGTTGGGAAACATCTAGATGTTGCCAGGCTGAAACTCCCATCATCCATCACCATTGTCATTCAACAACATCTGGAGAGATACAAATCCCCCCACCCTTGCTCCAAAGAAATGGAACTAAAGTTACTTCTGGGCCCCTTCTGAGATTAGGGACCTTGAAGCTTAAGTTTCATTAGTTTCATAGCCCTCGTGGTTACAGCCCTCGGGGACAAGAGAGGGGCCTTTAAATTGTCCCCCGCAGCCTCCTGTCTTGCGAACATTCTTGCACACTTCTGTTTTCTTTCTGAAATTGCTTTGTTTTGGAGCTGCAATGATGGCTGTTTGCTAAGATCCATCATTTGGATGTGACACTGATGTGCTGCCAGTTGCTAGAAGGCACTTCAGGAAGAAGCACCTTTAAATTCCTCTGCAAATATCGTGCATATAGTATAGTCTGTCCTAAACAGGATGATCCATCAAAGAGGCGGGTGGTCTGCTGGGACATCTGCCGAGTGACTCCTGCGGGGTAAAGTCAACTGGTGTCAATGACTGCTGCTTAATTGGGGCAATGTTAATAAACACTCCGCTTAATGGAAGCACATTTGTTGTATGCCAAGAGGTTAACTGGTGCATCCCACTGGAGGTTAGAAATTAATATTTTAAAAATCAGAAGTTATTAAAATAGATGTTGCTGAATAAATGAGAAACCTGATAGGTAACCTTAGTTTTGTGTTATTCTAGCAAAGTGATAAGATCTGTTTTACAGGGTGCTGCAGTAGAAGGGTTTGCTTTTGGAGGGAAATCCCATTTACTTAACATTTTATGCTCCCACTCAATATTTCTTATTGTGATCCCCTTGCTATTCTTCTTGCGATATAGATATATAGATATAGATGATATATAGATATAGATATGTTTTGTATTTACAGTGGTACATCAGGTTAAATAAGCTTCAGGTTACATATGCTTCAGGTTACAGACTCCGCTAACCCAGAAATAGTACCTCGGGTTAAGAACTTTGCTTCAGGATGAGAACAGAAATCGTGCTCCAGCGGCGCGGCAGCAGCCGGAGGCCCCATTAGCTAAAGTGGTGCTTCAGGTTAAGAACAGTTTCAGGTTAAGAATGGAACTCCGGAACGAATTAAGTACTTAACCTGAGGTACCACAGTATATGGGATGCAGGTGGCACTGTGGGTTAAACCACAGAGCCTAGGAATTGCTGATCAGAAGGTTGGCGGTTTGAATCTCCACGACGGGGTGAGGTCCCATTGCTCAGTCCCTGCTCCTGCCCACCTAGCAGTTCGAAAGCACGTCAAAGTGCAAGTAGATAAATAGGTACCGCTCTGACGGGAAGGTAAACAGCATTTCCGTGTGCTGCTCTGGTACACCAGAAGCGGCTTAGTCTGTTACAATATAGAAGCAATGCAGCCGTGAGCTGCTAGCTTGAAAACAGCACATGATGGAATGTTAGGACTGTTCCGTGGGAAACAGAGGGACAGTCAATTCACAGGGCAATGCACCGGAATTAGCTCAGAGTGTAATAAGAGCTCTTCCTTTTGCTCTTGTACAGGAAGTACAGGAAGTGTTTGTTCTCTCGACTGCTGGAGCTTGAAGAGAGCAGTCATGGTTTTGTAATGCTGCAAAGACAGAAATAAAGGAATGTAAATACGTTTCTGTCTATCACTTTCCCATGCCGGGGGGGGCAGAAAAGAGGGGGGGTGTTCTTCTCACGCCGAGAAGAATCGCCTATCGCGACCTAGCCTGTATCCTGCTGGGGAATGCAGACAGGGAGGTCAACAGGAGACCAAGCCGGGTGCCTGGGAGAGTTGCCAGTTTCTCCTGATAAAGGCTTGATTTCCGACATAGTCATGCTGGCCACATGACCCGGAAGCTGTACGCCAGCTCCCTCGGCCAATAAAGCGAGATGAGCGCTGCAACCCTTGAGTCGGTCAGGACTGGACCTAATGGTCAGGGGTCCCTTTACCTTTACCACTGTATATACACATTTTCATAGAACAAAACACCCCACTGGAATCAACCATATTATTTCATTCCTTCTTGTTTTCTTTTCCTTTCTTTCTCGTTTTACATTTAAATCCCACCCTTAATTCCATCATGGAAAAAGCATGCCTGTGGTTCCCTGGCTTAGTTTCAGCAAAGGTGGGAACCTCTTGTGGGCCATCACCTGGGAGTTAGATGTTTCTAACATATGTTTGGGTATACAGACGCCCCCCCAACACTGCTTTCGTCAGAAAGTTGAAAGCAAAGACAGGTTAAAATGCATGTATTGATTGGGGGGGGGGAGATACTTTGTCCTTCCAAAAAAAAATTACAAAAATTGTTCAAGGTGGTTAGCAATTCCAGTCTGCCACTCCATCAAAAGTGACTATGGCATCTAGGAGAGTGAATCCCTGCAATCATGTAACGATAAGAGGTGGAGCATCTTTGATGCATGCAGGTGGAGGCGCATAAAAAACATAAGGAGAGGCCTGTTGGGTCACATCAATGACCCATTGAGTTCATCATCTTCTTCTCAGAGTCGCCAACCTGATGCCTTTGAGAAGCCCACGAATGTATCGTGAGCCCAACAGCTCTCTCCCTAAATGTGATTCCCAGCCACTGTGATTCAAAGGCATACTGCCTCCAATAGTGGGGGTAGAACACAGCCATTGGGGTTAGTTGCTGTTGCTAGCCACCCCCTCCATAAATTTATCTGATCTGCTTTCATATTTTTTATATAGATATTTATTAAAGTTTTCACAGTATTACATAATGAAAAAGGAAAAAGAAAAAATACAAAATAAAAAACAGTTAAAAATAATTCCATCTTTTCGTCACTTATTTTTCATTTACTTATTTCCCGGACCTCCTCATACCTCCCTTTTTTGTATTCCACTTCAATTTATTAGTTCAGCAATTCCTTTCCCTCCTTATTATCCTGATCTTTAATCTTAATATATTGTAGCATTAAATTTTTACCTATTAAAAATCCAATTTTTCCATATTCTTTTATACCATTACAGCTAGAAACCACTTAACTTCAATCAAACATCATTCTAACATTCATTAATTTTGCAATATTTCTGTAAATAGTCTTTAAATTTCTTCCAATCTTCTTCCACCGACTCTTCTCCCTGGTCTCGGATTCTACCAGTCATTTCCGCCAATTCCATGTAGTCCATCATTTTCATCTGCCATTCTTCCAGAGTGGGTAAGTCTTGTGTCTTCCAATACTTTGCAATAAGTATTCTTGCTGCTGCTGTAGCATACATAAAGAAAGTTCTGTCCTTCTTTAACACCGATTGGCCGACTATGCCCAGGAGAAAGGCCTCTGGATTCTTCAAGAAGGTATATTTAAATACCTTTTTCAATTCATTATATATCATCTCCCAGAAAGCCTTAATCCTTGCGCACGTCCACCAAAGGTGAAAGAATGTACCTTTAGTTTCTTTACATTTCCAACATTTGTTATCGGGCAAATGGTAGGTTTTTGCAAGCTTGACTGGGGTTATGTACTACCTGTATATCATTTTCATAATATTCTCTCTTAAGGCATTGCATGCCGTAAACTTCATACCTGTGGTCCATAACTGTTCCCAGTCAGCCATCATTATGTTATGTCCAACGTCTTGTGCCCATTTAATCATTGCAGATTTCACCATTTCATCCTGAGTATTCCATTTCAACAGCAAGTTATACATCTTTGACAAAGTCTTAGTTTTGGGTTCTAACAATTCTGTTTCTAATTTTGATTTTTCCACCTGGAAGCTGATTTTCTTATCCAAATTGTATGCCTCCATTATCTGATAATAATGAAGCCAATCACACACTTTGTTTTTTAGTTTTTCAAAACTCTGCAATTTCAATCTATCTCCATCTTGTTCCAAAATTTCCCAATATTTCGGCCTATCTGATCTGCTTTCCAAACCATCCAAGTTGGTGGTCATGGCAGCCTCTTGTGGGAGTGAATTCCATCATTTAGCTCTACACTGCATGAAGAATTACTTTCTTTTGACTTGTAAGCCGCTTTGAGATCTGTAGGCAATGAACGACTAACAAGTCTAAATAACAACAACAACAATTTGGTCACATTTAGCAGGTAGATGTAGGAATTTGCGAGGCAGAGTTATCATACTAGATCTATTCAACATCCTGATGTACGAGAGAGAGAGAGAGAGAGAGAGAGAGAGAGAGAGAGAGAGAGAGAGAGGACATATACACACACATTGTGCTGGTCCCGGGCGGGAGGTTACAGTGCGGCGTGGTCTGACTCTGATCCTAGGTCGAGGGTATGGAGGCTGTCCGTCAAGGGTGAAGCGGGGTCCAAGGCAAGGAGCTGGGCATGGTCAGGAACCCGGGAAGAGCAGGACAGGGTGCTGGCAGGAACAAGTTACCTACAATGTTGCTCCCGCAACCTAAGACTGGGCTGACTGACCTTTATCTCCTCTGAGGCATAGGGCGGTCCTGGCCCACAGGTGACTCGCCTCTCCTGGCCTTAAGGCGAGCACTCCTCCTGTGAGAACTTAGTTCCCTCCGCCTCTCTGCCCTGAGCCTCTGCAGCTCAGGAGAGGCTGGAGGGTTACTGGACCCAGAGGCAACCTCACCTTCCCCTGACAGGGCTGGGAGAGGCGCACCTGTAGGCAATGTGTCCTCCATCACCTCCAGAGTCAGAGCGGATTCAGCTGGTGTCTGCTCCTGAGGATCCGGCACAGGTGAGGGCCCTTCAGCTTCAAGCCCCTGCCCCAGCTCAGCCGGCCTTGGAAGCGGGGACTCCTGTGCAGGCTGGGATTCCTCAGGTTCAGCCTCTGAATCGGATTCCCAGGCCATCACACACATACAAAGGTTTCAATCTGTCTTCAATTAGGAACACTATGCAGAACTAATTGTCATCACTGTTGAAAATGAGAGCTCCTGAGTGTATGGTGGGAAGTGCTCACTGGAGACCTATAGTCGAGTTTTCTATCATCGTATTTATGAAACTAAAATCCCTCCTGTGCCATTGTCCAAGCCATTGGAGGAGATAGAGAGAGCAGCTCTAAACTAATGGCAGTCATTTTCATCTTCAAATGAAAAGGTGGGCTGGGTAGATGGGAGGCCTGATGTGACCCGGACAGGTGACTAGGAATGGGTGGGGCAGAAAACTGCTCATCCTGAAAATGAATAAAAGGATGTCACATAGAAGAGGGAGAAAGGTTGTTTTCTGCTGCTCCAGAGAAGCGGACACGGAGCAATGGATCCAAACTACAAGAAAGAAGATTCCACCTAAACATTAGGAAGAACTTCCTGACAGTAAGAGCTGTTCGACAGTGGAATTTGCTGCCAAGGAGTGTGGTGGAGTCTCCTACTTTGGAGGTCTTTAAGCAGAGGCTTGACAACCATATGTCAGGAGTGCTCTGATGGTGTTTCCTGCTTGGCAGGGGGTTGGACTCGATGGCCCTTGTGGTCTCTTCCAACTATGATTCTATGATTCTATGAATTGCACCTCCTCAAGCATTCCACTCAAATGATGTTTCAGTGAATTCTTACAGGCTCCTGATTCCACACACACTGTTCCCTAAGAAGGGGAAAGCTCACCGCAGGGTTTTGAAAAGAGTGGAAAGCAGCTCCAGCAGAAGAGACTCCAGTAGTGACATCTTTCTGGAGAGGGGAGACTCCCTGGCCCACAACATCAGCAGGTGGGGTGCCAATTTGAATAACATATCGGAGGTGTGTGCCTTGCTCCACATCACTGGGCAACAGTTTTTTTACTTTTTGAATGTTGTCTAGATTTCTAGAACTGATTTAGGGTATTTTTGCACTGCTGAATCAGGAAATGGCATCCGTTTCTCTCCATCAGGTCATGTTTACTGTAAACTGAATGGTGGGCATTGATAAATATAAATACACGTAAATTGCATGTTGCTTCACCATTTTTCAAACTTCAGGGCTTGAACTTCCGTTTCTTTTTTTCTTTTTTTTAAAGATACTTTTATTAGTTTTACAAAAAAATTTAAGACAATACTAACATATAAAAAGACATACAAACACGTATAGTTTCATAGGCAAATTTTCATACACTTCGCTCCTTAGACTTCCCCATACCTCCCCTTTCTGTATCCCAATGCCCAAAGTTTTTCAGCAACTTCTATTAATTCTGTCAAAGGTATGTCTTACTAGCATTTCCTTCAGTCTGGTATTATCTCGCTGTAACCCTTTCATTCTATAAACCTTGACATCTTAACCTTCATCAAGTTTGTAGTAGTCCTTAAGATAGGTTTTAAATTTCTTCCATTCTTCTTCTGCCGTCTCTTTCCCCTGATCACGGATTCTGCCGGTCATCTCCGCCAGTGTCATATAATCCATCACTTTCATCTGCCATTCTTCCAGAGTGGGTAGATCTTGTGTCTTCCAATACTTTGCGATGAGTATTCTTGCTGCTGTAGTAGCATACATAAAGAAATTCCTATCTTTCTTTAACACCAATTGGCCGACAATGCCCAAGAGAAAGGCCTCTGGTTTCTTAGGAAAAGTACATTTAAGTACCTTTTTCATTTCATTATATATCATTTCCCAGAAAGCCTTAATCTTCAGACACGTCCACCAAAGGTGATAAAAAGTACCTTCAGTTTCTTTACACGTCCAACACTTATTGTCAGGCAAATGGTAAATTTTTGCTAGCTTGACTGGAGTCATGTACCACCTGTAGATCATTTTCATAATATTTTCCTTTAAGGCATTACATGCCGTAAATTTTATACCGGTGTTCCACAACCATTCCCAGTCAGCAAACATAATATTATGACCAATGTCCTGTGCCCACTTAATCATAGCTGATTTAACTGTTTCATCTTGTGTATTCCATTTCAGCAGCAAATTATACATTCTTGACAGGTTCTTAGTATTGGGTTCTAACAGTTCAGTTTCTAGTTTTGATTTCTCCACCTGGAAGCCATGAACTTCCGTTTCTTGGAACTCCTGGAATGCTCAGCGGCAGGGAGGTCTCTCTTCAGAGTCCAACAGTAGTCAGCCATCATGACTGCGTCCCAGCAACCCTGATACCTGGTCTCCATCTCTTTCATGTCCTGATGGAATCTCTCCCCCTGCTCGTCACTCATTGAACCCAGGTTCTCAGGAAACCGGTCCATATGTGAAAATAGGTAGTGCATCTTGACACTCATGTTGCAGCCCAGGTTTCTGAAAGCAGTCAGCATGTTGTTGACAAGTTCTGCGTAGTTTCCGGCCTTATTGTTGCCAAGAAAGTTCTTCACTACCAGAACAAAAGCCTTCCACGCTTCCAGTTCCACTTCGTTCATTGAGTTTCCGAACTCTGGATCTCTGATGAGCTGACGGATCTGAGGACCGTCAAAGATGCCAGCTTTCAACTTCTCCATGGTCAATCCTGGAAAAGCCTGGCACAAGTAAGTGAAGCAGTCACCATCCTTGTCCAGAGCCTTGGTGAACTGCTTGATTAAGCTGAGCTTGATGTGCAGCGGTGGGAAGAGTATTCTGTCTCTGTCCACCAGAGGGTCGTTGATGACGGTCCTTTCTTTGCAAGGCACAAATTCCTCCCGCACAGGCCAGTCCTTCTTCCTGTAATGCTGAGCACGGTCCCTACTATCCCACATGCACAGAAAACATGGGTACTTGGTGAAGCCAGGCTGTTGTCCCAACAAAAAGTTCACCATCTTCAGGTCAACACAAATAAACCACTTATGCTGATCATAACCAATTTTCTCCAGCACATACTTCACTGCTTCATAGTTCTCCTTCAGTGTACTCGAGTGAGCCAGGGGTATAGAGGTAAACTGGTTGCCGTTGTGTAGCAAAACACATTTCAGTGAATGCTTTCTGCAAATTAGTCATAAGTTGGCGCATGCACGGGTGGAGTTTCCTATACACTTCGTGGGGCGGCTGCCCCATTAACTTAGTTTTGATCCCCCAACATTATGCTTTGCCACACCAATTTATGGAAGATTTCGAGGTTTTATGACTTCAAACTGATCCCTTTTCGACATAATCACCCAGAACTATCGGACCTGAATACTTCTTGTCATTAAAATAATCATTTCCAATCAAAACAATTATTCGACATGGCATTTTACCCCCACCAACTTCTTCTAAAATGCTCCACACAAGCGTACATGTGAACAAAAACGTAAAAAAAGACATGTGGCCATAGCTCAAAAACTTGACCTGATTGAGCAAAACCAATGTGATTTTTGGATTCAGCGCATCAGATTCATCCTAAATCAACTGAAAAAATGCAGACAACAAATTTGTTGTTGACCAGTGAATCGACCACATAATGAAGCGCACACACACACTATTTGGATGGCAATGTACATCAATGGGGGGGTGCCCCCTCAAATATTTTATTGGGGGAGGGCAAAGGGACCTTGTCCCCTAGGAGTTGGTTCCTATGTCAGCAAGTCATATCAGAGTGAGAGCAATGCTGCCTGCCCTCACTTTGATTTGGCATTGGGCATCATAGCATAGCCAAATCCCACTGACTCCAAGGTGTCATCGTTATTCATCATTAGCACAAAAGAAACATGATCAGATTTGAAAACAATTTGGAAACTGAAGCAGCTTAAATATCAAGATAGGACAATATTTAATAAGGAAACGCAGAGCAGAGTAATATTTATAATTGATAAACAAATAAATGATGGGGCCACATAGACTTCCCAGGGGGAGAATTTCACAACTGAGTAGTCACCACTGAAAGGGCTCTGTCCCGGACAGCTGACAGACTAGAAAAAGGCCAGAGAGCCCCTCTTTTATAATCATTTTTTTTCCAAATTTTGTATATTCTTTGCAGTTCTTGTTTCCCCTTAACCACTTCTTTGTCCATTGCTCCAGTTGTATATTGTTAAACCAAGTTATTTTATTTCCTGTTAGAGCTTCTCTTATTTGTTCTTTGCTTCTCATTTTCTCCACCCAGGATTTGATTGTTTTTAATTAGGTGTACATATAGGGAGTGGGGATGTGTGAAGCAAGGATAAACCCTACTCTTCTTTTCAGTATTTGAGTTGCCTCGAGAGTCCTCATTAGTCATTCGGTGACAATCCTCATTTGTCTTCTCTCTGTTGGTTTTACAGGGGTCCTGCGTTTGACCTGGAACTACCGAATAATTTACAGTCTATTTTAGACTGCAGTCCTTTTAACTTTAGGGACATGAAGCAAATCAGTCATGCTTTGTAGATTATTTGTATCATTTCCAACCTTGTTTCTTCCATTTCAGCAACAACCATACTCAAATATATTCTAAGCATCATCACGGAATTTGCTATCCTTCTTCCCATTGGTGTGACAGCATAAGAAAACTCATGGAAAAGGACTCCGTAATGCTGTTGTATCCTTAGAACAGCCTTCCCTCACCTGACTCATATTTTGGACTCCAATTCTCATCAGACCAACTAGTGCAACCAGTGCCCTGGGATGATAGGAGAAGTTGTCCAGCAATGATTACTACATCAGGGAATTAGATGGACGACTAGTTCTGAGAGCAGTTGTGCTCCTCTTAAAGGAAGAGTTGCATAGTTTAGGAGTACTCCTGAATTCCACATTATCACTGGACTCCCAAGTGGCTTCTGTGGCCAAGAGTGCTTATGTCCAGTTGAGGCTAGTTTTTTGCCTATGGCCATTCCTGACCAAGTATCCTCAGTTGTCCATGCTCAGGGGACCTCCCATCCAGACTAATGTAGTGCATCCTGCATGGGACTTCCCTTGAAGTTGGTACTGACCCAGCACAGAGCCTTCTCAGTGGTGGTTCCCATTTGCAGAATGCCCTTCCAGTTGACCTAGGCATTTAATGGCTGAAAGATACAGTTCCTGGCCATCTTGAAAGTATATGCCATGAGAGCATGTGATTATTAATTAGGAGGAAGGGGGGAGGGGAGGGGGGAAGAAGAAGGAGGAGGAGGAGGAGGAGGAGGAGGAGAAGGAGAAGGAGAAGAAGAAGAAGAAGAAGAAGAAGAAGAAGAAGAAGAAGAAGAAGAGACCAAGTTGGGGAAGGCTGCCTCAGAAGAACCATATGCATGCCTAACATGTCTAGAGTACTGTAAAGGAAAATGGAGCTCCATTTGGACTAACTATGACTGGTTTGGAAGCATGTAAGTGTTTTGAGGTTTTCCTGAAATCTTCACTGGGCAAGACCTTAGATACATAAGAATGAGAGAATAGCCCTGGTGGATCAGACAAAAGTTCCATCTAATATTGCTCTCTCGTGGCCAACAGATGCCAATGGAAAGCTGTCAAGAGTACACCTGTAAATACTGGTCAAAGGAGAGCATGAGCAAGAGAATGCTATTGGGCTCATTCACTTCCAGGTTCCAAAGGGCTGGATCATTCACATCGGAGTGGGGAATCTTAGGCCTAGGGGACAGCTGTGGCCCTCCAGGACTCTCTATCTGGCCTTCTTCAGGCCACATCCCCTACTGGCACTACTTTGCACCCTCCTTGATTGCTTTTGCATGGCTGGAATGTCTGTGATAAGTGCAATAAGGCATACACCAGCAGTTGGTACTTCCAGAAAGATACATATCGTCATTGACCTCCCCAACATTTGCCTTTTGCTGCTGTCAGCGTCCTCTGGAGGAAAGATGTGGGAGCCAGCAATATGTCATCTAACCTGTATGTCATCTAACCTTCCTTATGAACTGTATTTAATCCAGGCTTCTTGGAGTGCAACAAGACCTGTACCAGAAACTTTTATTGTTGTTGTTGTTAACCCTTGTTTTGCTTTGAATTTATGTGCTTAAGCCTCAGTTATTGTTGTTGTTTCGTAATACTGAATTTATTCTTTGTTTACCAAATAGTTGATGCATTATTATTTTTTTAATTTACCGGCATGTTCTGCGTTTTGTATGTTTGTATTTCCAGTGCTCTATATTTCAATATTTTGAATGTTTGCTGTAAATGACTTTGGGCACAGCTCATTGTGGGAAAGTGGCATATAAATAAACTCAATCAATCAACTTTGAACTCTGATAATGTCTGTTGTTTGCTTGGATGGAGGATAGAGAGGGGTGTGGGTGTAGAAATTAGACTAGCATACAAAGGTGAAGATGATACTCTTGAGCCATCCACTTTTGACTCTGAATGTCATGCACTACTGACATGTGGCCCTCAGAAGTCTGCCTAGAAGGGAATGTGGCCCTCCGGCTTGAAAAGGCTTCCCACCTCTGCTTTGCATGGATGATGTCAAGTAAGTTGCAAGCTAAAGGCAAAACTGAGTGGAATTTTTTTCTCGTTGTGTACATGCCAGGGGACATTGGCTGGGTAGAGATGTCTTTCCTGTATTCAAACATGTTCACATCTTGGCTAGAGACAAATTTGAAGCTGGTTTGAGAAGCAACACATTCAGCAGTAATAATAATAATAATAATAATAATAATAATAATAATAATAATAATATATTTATCCCCCACCCATCTGGCTGTTTCCCCAGCTACTCTGGGGGGTTCAAGCAGTGGTATCTCATAACAAAGTAATCTGAATGGAAATTAAAAACCATGGACTAGAAAATCACAGGAATGTGAACAAAGTCATAGTTTATTTTTGCCTGTTTATTGCATTTATATCTCACCTTTTTCTCCAAGGAGCTCAAGGTAGTGTTGGCTAGGCTGAGAGGCAATGACTGGCCCAAGGCCACCTAGTGAAATTCTTATAGCCAGATGAGGATTTGGACCCTGGTCTGTCAGTTACTAGTCTGACACTCTAACCACCTACACCACATTGACTCTCCTACTCATATCCATTAACTGGGCTTGCTCAGAGTAGGACTAGCAGTAAACATAATATGTACCATTGAAAATTATGATGTGGGATTTGGATTCTGCTGGGCATCTACTGTGCAACCAGATCATACTGTTCTTCCACGTTGCGCTTCTACTCTGACTGCCAGTGATGCTCCAAAGTCTCAGATAAAAGTCTTCCCCAACAGCTGCCCTGTGGGCCTTTTAGCTGGAGATGTCAGGGACTGAACCTGGGACCTTCTGCCAGCAAACCATAAAGTATCGTCTTTTGAAGTTCTACTGCAGAGTCCTACAGCACGAGTAACTGTTTCTGACACCCAGTCAATGATGCCAGCAGGCAATGAATATTCAACCATCAACAGAAGCAGCAGCCAATTCATTAAATCTGGGAATTGTGATATGGATGAATCGTCCCTTTAATTTTTCATTCTTCGGTTTGAGCCACAGAACAAGAAACCCTTGATCCCTGCGATCAATGAAGCTATACAGCTGATACGGAAATGAAGGGAAACAGAGCTCACTTGAATCAGCATCTCAATGACAGTCAGCCTCTGAAAGGGATTATCAATCATTCAGAGCCTACAACGGATGCTTTCAACAAATATGAAGACCATCAATGTGATGAAAGGGTGGTAGCCATTTTCTCAATGTGTGGAAGGAAGCTGTTGCCAAGAGAGCACACTGCCATTTCGAGTCTTTCCTCAACATCCTGACACCTGTCCCAGTGGTGCAGTTAGGCCTGGACCTTGGAGCCAAAGTCCAGAGTCCTGCAACCTAGTTGGACCCCCGAAATGACCACCCAGACAGCAAGAGATGTTGAAAGAAGTTGGAGGCAGCATGTTTTGAAACACCAGTTGCTGGGAACCATAGAAAAGCAGAGTGCTGCAGCATTTAGATTCTGCTTGCAGGATTCCTATGGGTATCAGGTCCACCACTATGGGAGATAGATCCTGCACTGGATGGGCCTTTGGCCCGATCTAGCAGGACTCTTCTCATGCTCTCATGTCTAGCAGTGCTGAAATCAAACAGAATGGATTTGAGGATGAAGACATGCAAAAACAGAATAGCTGGCCATATCTAATTACAGCTTGATCACACCTCTGGTGAACTTTGAAACAGGTGCACAAATGTTAAGTACTATGGTGCATGGCAATTGTATGTTAAGCTGCTCTGTGAGCTTTGGGGGGGGGGCTGAGGAGTGGGATACAGTGGTACCTTGGGTCAAGTACTTAATTCGTTACGGAGGTCTGTTCTTAACCTGAAACTGTTCTTAACCTGAAGCACCACTTTAGCTAATGGGGCCTCCTGCTGCCGCCATGCCACCAGAGCACGATTTCTGTTCTCATCCTGAAGCAAAGTTCTTAACCCGAGGTACTATTTCTGGGTTAGCGGAGTCTGTAACCTGAAGCGTATGTAACCTGAAGTCTATGTAACCCGAGGTACCACTGTACAAGTGCTCAA
Source organism: Podarcis vaucheri (assembly GCF_965113315.1). Lineage (NCBI taxonomy): Eukaryota > Metazoa > Chordata > Lepidosauria > Squamata > Lacertidae > Podarcis > Podarcis vaucheri. The sequence goes on along the minus strand of NC_138754.1, from coordinate 35,541,280 downwards.
AATAAATAAATAAAAATGGTTGAACCTGCAGCATGGAGGCAGAGGCTTGGAAAGTAAAGGTGATTTTAATCTGTTTTAGTCTTTTAACTTTTGTATGTTTTAAAGGATAGTTGTGAATTTCTATCAGTTTTAGTCTTTTATCTTTCTGTAAACCACTTGGAGGGTTGGTTGTATGCTTGTTTTTTTGCAATCAAGCAAGAGATTGGAGAGAGAGAGAGAGAGAGAGAGAGAGAGAGAGAGAGAGAGAGGAGGAGGAGATGAGGAGGAGGAGGAGAACTCATTGAAGAGGGTCCATGGCAACTGTGGTTCTGTCTCAAAATAAAGAAGGGGGAAAGTGATCTGGAGCTTTTGACTGGCTGGCAAATCTGTCAGGGATTCCTGTGTTGCAGAGGGTTGGACTAGATGACCCTTGGCGTTCCTTCCACATCTACATGTGGGGAGAATACATATAGCACAGTGGAAGGAAATTCTCACATGACATAACATGCTGGGAAAGGCCCCTGGCTAAGTGGCGGAGCATGGGAATCCCTGATATAATAAAATAATAATAATAATAATAATAATAATACAGTGGTACCTCAGATTACAAACACTTCGGGTTACAAACACTTTGGGTTACAAACTCCGCTAACCCGGAAGTAGTTACCTCAGGTTGCGCACTTTGCCCCAGGATGAGAACGGAAATTGTGCGGCAGCAGTGGGAGGCTCCATTAGTGAAAGCTTGCCTCAGGTTAAGAACAGACCTCTGGAACGAATTAAGTATTTGGTGTTTCACAACTTTAACCTGTTGCAGGATCTTAGCCAGACCCAGCTGAATATAGCAGAGCATACGCAGACTTCCAGAAGCAATCAGTTGCAGGCAGGTAGGATGAAGCAGGAACAAGACGCTGCTACCAGTAACTTGGTTCCTTAGAGGTGTTTATTATTCACAGCAGACTCACAAGTTACTATATACAGGATACAGACACGAATCTTAGCTCTCTCACTTAACAAACTCCAAATGACTCTCAGAACACACACTGACCAACCTACTAACCAGCCTAGGAAGGTCATGAGTCATCATGCCTATGTGGAGACCTCGACCAATAGCAGAGTTGTATCCAAGGTCCCATATCTCTAGGCAGAATAACTCCCTCTGCTCAGTCTTCTTGGCCTTCAGCCAACTTCTTAATTGCCTGTGTGTGAAGCTGCATCAAATGGCACGTAGGCATAAAATCCCAACATTAAGTTCATAACCCAAGGTACCACTGTAATAATAATAGGTCCATTTAGCTCAGTACACTATTTGATAGGTGATCTCCAGGACTTCAGGCAGGATTCTCTCTCAACCCTACCTGACGATGCCAGGGATTGAACCTGGAACCTTCTGGATACAAAGCAAGTGCTCTACCACTGAGCCACAACCCTCCCCCCATCCTAAGAGTGTGATTTCTTAGGCTGCAAGGCCAGACAACCTGTACACTTCACTGGTCACATCACCAGCTGAACTAACTGGAGTACCATGCTTTGAAAAGAAATCATTGAGCCGTGATAAAATAAATATGTAGAGTTGACTTAGCATAATCCCTCTTTATTTAATCCAGTAGCCTTCCTGCCTCCACCCCAAGCCAAATTTAATTTAAGGAGCTTACAAAAACTCTGTAATTAATTAGGGTATTCCTTAATTGCACAGGGAACTGTTCTAGAGAGCAGCAACCCAGGCAGTAAGAGCAAAGTGCAAGACTAGCTTGGAGAGGTTTTGCAAGTCCTTCTTAAGATTGGTTCATGCGGTACTTTCTTATAATTATTTGAATTCAATGTCACCAGGTGCAGGGGTGGCCCCTTAGATGGTTTTAGAAGGGGAACAGATAAGTGCGGTGAGGCGGTGGTTAGCAGTGGCCATTAGTTGTAATGGCTAAGTGGAGCTTCCATGTTCAAGCAATGCACCTCTGAAAAACAACTGCTGGATGACAAACAGCAGGGAAGGGAGGGAGGGAGGGAGGGAGGGAGGGAGAGAGAGAGAGAGAGAGAGAGAGAGAGAGAGAGAGAGAGAGGTAGACATGGACAGGGGTACATCCTGCTGGTGAAATAAATAAATAAATTTTAAAAATCGTCCAGTAGTGCCTTAGAGACCAACTAAGTTTGTTCTGGGTATAAGCTTTCGTGTGCATGCACACTTCTTCAGATACCTAGGACATAACAGTCTGTACCTGTGCAAGTTTCTTTGTGAGGTTGAAGGACTTCCATTTCATCCAGCTCAGTGTGCTGCCTTCCATGATTCTAGATTCAGGTAGGCAGCCATGTTGGTCTGACGCAGTCGAAATAAATTAAATAAAAAATTAAAATTGTCCAGTAGCACCTTAAGTAAAGGTAAAGGGACCCCTGACCATTAGGTCCAGTCGTCACCGACTCTGGGGTTGCAGCGCTCATCTTGCATTATTGGCCCGAGGGAGCCAGTGTACAGCTTCCGGGTCATGTGGCCAGCATGACTAAGCCGCTTTCTGGCGAACCAGAGCAGTGCACGGAAATGCCATTTACCTTCCCGCTGGAGTGGTACCTATTTATCTACTTGCACTTTGACATGCTTTTGAACTGCTAGGTGGGCAGGAGCAGGGACCAAGCAACGGGAGCTCACCCCATCACGGGGATTCGAACCACCGGCCTTCTGATCGGCAAGCCCTAGTCTCTGTGGTTTAACCCACAGCGCCACCCGCATCCCTCGAGCACCTTAGAGACCAGCTAAGTTTGTTCTGTTGAGACTTTGAGTTCAAGCAGCTTATGGAGTGAACAATTAGTGGGTTGGCAACAAGCCAAGTTAAACACAGTACGTGAGAAAGTCTGCTTGGAGACAAGGAAGCCTAGCAACAGGTGGTGATTGGCTCATAGCTGTCAACTTTTCCCTTTTTCAAAGGGAAATTCCCTTATTCCGAATAGGATTCCTTGCAAGAAAAGGGAAAAGTTGACAGCTATAGATTGGCTAAGTTCTTCCTTATAAGCAGTATGATACAGCAGTTTTGTTGTTGGAGTTTTTGAGTTTCGTGAAGGAGTTTGAATCTAGTCTGTGTATACAGTAACTTGTACAAAGCTGTGCTTTACTCTGCTGTATATAATAAAGCTAACTAAAAATCAAGTTACTAGTCAGCAAGTTCTGTTCCTGTTTGTCGTCCTGGAATTCACTGATTTGGCAGCTGGTAGCAAGAGTTATGGTTGAGATCCATCAGCATGTTTTGGGTATAAGCTTGCATGCACAAGTGTCTCTAAGGTGCTACTGAACAATTTTTTAATTTATTTTGACTGCTTCAGACCAATACAGCTACCTACCTGAATCTAGAAACCTGCTGGTGGTTTTATGAGAAATTATTACTGTTTCATTGTCACATTTTTATATACATCACTTAGAAACATAAACAGTTACTTTAAGTGGTATATGAGTGTTTTAACTAAATAGTTATCTACATCTTTACCCTGGCATTTGAAAACTGAGACATATATTTTCAGGGCCCATCCTGCCCTTTAATTTGTTTTAATAGTTTTTATTTCTGAATTTTCAAATTGTTGCAACCCACCCTAGAACCTGCTGGTGAAGGGCAGGAAATTATTAATAATGACAGCTACCACCAGCATTCTTTGTACATTGCCGCCTCCGGTCCTCCCCCCTTCCTATAGGCTGTTCTTATTTTGGAGTTTGGTGGACATAAGAAGTAGGGATGGTTAATTCAGTTCACTTTTAAGGGTGAACTTACCTGAATTCACACTTTTGCAATGCACAAACTGAAACACAGCCACCCTTCACAATTCACATTTCTCCAAATTTTCAGTTCTGTTCTCTGGCCAAGCAGCATTTACAAAGACGCATCTACTGTACTAGGGTGAATCGTGCATGAAAATGCATATGCTAGCAAAAATAACTTACACAAATGCCTTGGCGAAATTGCTCTGCAAATTGTGCTGCAAAAATGTGTGTGTTAAGAGAAACTTGCACTAAAATGCTGATTAACTTTAATGAGGGTTTTTGTTTTAAGGAAGAAATGCAAATGTGGAAATACAGAGAACTGAGCCAGTGTGGCTTAGTGGTTAGAGTGCTGGACAGTGGCCCAGGAGAATTCCCCACTCAGCCATGAAGTTCATAGAATCATAGAATCATAGAGTTGGAAGAGACCACAAGGGCCATCGAGTCCAACCCCCTGCCAAGCAGGAAACACCATCAGAGCACTCCTGACATATGGTTGTCAAGCCTCTGCTTAAAGACCTCCAAAGTAGGAGACTCCACCACACTCCTTGGCAGCAAATTCCACTGTCGAACAGCTCTTACTGTCAGGAAGTTCTTCCTAATGTTTAGGTGGAATCTTCTTTCTTGTAGTTTGGATCCATTGCTCCGTGTCCGCTTCTCTGGAGCAGCAGAAAACAACCTTTCTCCCTCCTCTATGTGACATCCTTTTATATCTTTGAACATGGCTATCATATCACCCTAGGTTCACTGGGTGACCTTGGGCCAGTCACCATCTCTTAGCTTAACCCACCTCCCAGGGTTGTTGTCAGGATGAAATGGGAAGGAGAAGAACTATGTGCACAACCTTGAGATCCTTGGGATCCTATGGTCTTCAAATAAAAACATCTTGAAGGTCCCAGGCCACAGAGAAGTTAGGCTGGCCTCAACTAGAGCCAGGGCTTTTTCGGCTGTGGCTCCGATCTGGTGGAACACTCTGTCACAAGAGACCAGGGCCCTGCGGGACTTGACATCCTTCCGCAGGGCCTGCAAGACAGAGCTGTTCCACCAGGCCTTTGGCCAGGGCACAGCCTGACTCCCTCCCTCGGCAATCTTCGCAGAGCTCTGGCCCAATGGTTGCTAGTGGCTTGAATTAATTAATTTTATAATGAATGATTTTAGAATGTTGTTTATGTTGTACTTTTGTACTGTTTTATTGTTGTTAGCCGCCCTGAGCCCGGCTTCGGCTGGGGAGGGCGGGATATAAATAAAATTTATTATTATTATTATTATTATTATAGAAATGAAATACATAAATAAATAAATTTAAGATTAGAGAAATGAGAAAATGAGAGAAACCAAAGCTGAGTGTGATGGCCTGGGACTTGGGCTCGGAACCAGAGGAGTCTCAGTCTACACTGGATCCTTTGCCTCAGGCATCATCTGAACCAAGTCTGGGGCCTTATTCTGAAGAGTCCCAGTCTGCACAGGTTCCTCTGCAATAAGTACCAGCTGGGCCGAGTCAGGGGCCTGAGCCTGCCCTGGCTCCAGATGTGGGGATTACCTCGTTGCCTTCAGCTGGGCCATCACTTACAGCTGCTCCACTACTGGTTTGGTCAGGGGAGGCTGAGGAGGCCCCTGGGTCTAGTAACCCACCGATGTCTCCCGAGCTGCAGAGACTAAGGTCTGAGAGAAGGAGAGACCTGAGTATTCGCAGGAGGAGTGCTCACCTTCGGGTGAAACAAGGAGGTGACTCGCTGGGGGATCAGGACCGGCTGTTACCCTGACAAAGATAAAAGGCTGTTGGACCCCACCCCAGGTTGCGGGAGCAACATTGCTGTTTGCTAGATCCTGCCTGAGATCCTGTACCTGTCCTTGCCTGGTTTCCTGCCTTGTGTCCTGCCTTGACCCTGTTGGACTGACTCCTAGCGGAACCTTCGAATTCTGAACCGGTCCTGGACTACGTTTCACAGGTTACCCCCAGCCCAGCACACTGAGTCAGTTTTCCCTATTCAGAACATAAGCAGAGCCTTGCTGGATCATGTCCAGATTCCTGTTCTCACAGTGGCAGCCAGATTTCTTTTGGGACCTGAAAGCAGAAGTTGAATGCAACAACACTCTCTTCACCTTTGCTTTCCAGATGCTGGCATTCAGGGAGAACATAGCCATACCAGCTAGTAGCCATCAGTGGAGCCTTGTGCTTCATCCATTTATCTAATCCTCTTTTAAAGCCATCCAAGATGGCAGCCATCACTACCTCTTGTGGGAGCCATTTCTGTAGTTTAATTACGTTCTGCATGAAACAGTACTTTATTTAGTCTGTCCTGAATCTTCCAGCATGGTGTAGTGGTTAAGAGCGGTAGACTCATAGTCTGGTGAACCGGGTTCGCTTCCCCGCTCCTCCACATGCAGCTGCTGGGTGACCTTGGGCTAGTCACACTTCTCTGAAGTCTCTTGGCCTCACTCACCTCACAGAGTGTTTGTTGTGGGAGAGGAAGAGAAAGGAGATTGTTAACCGCTGTGAGACTCCTTAAGGGGAGTGAAAGGCGGGATATCAAGTCCAAACAAAAACTCTTCTTCTTCTTCTTCTTCTTCTTCTTCTTCTTCTTCTTCTTCTTCTTCTTCCAAGAATTAGCTTCATTGGGTGTCTCCAAGTCCTGTAGCAAGCAGTTTGCATTCTCTCTCCTACCCGCTCCAATCCCAAGGGCCATAACAAACAATGTCAGAGGCTTGTGCCCAATCCCAGGTCTCTTGCCATCCAGCAATGTTTTTACAAGTTCGTTTACAGAGCTTATTGGAAAACAAAGTCCAAACATGGAAAAGGAAGAAAGGCAGCAATGCTCAACAATTTTTGGGTAGGGGGAGCTCAAATATTTTATTGGAGAGGCTGAAGGGACTTGGACCCCTAGGAGTTTATGCCTATCATTGTAACCTTCTATCAGGCTGCAACCCCTTAATAATTTTCTTTGGATTTTCAGTTTGGCTTTAGGCCTGGGAGTAAGTTCCATTGTATTCAGTTGGCCTTGGTTCTAGATACACTTGTGCAGGATTGTATTTTAAGCTTCCAGTGTATCCATGTGTGTATTTATTTTGGTTCATTTAAATTTCAGCCTTCAACAAAAGAGGGGAAGAAAATGCTATCTCCATCCTCTGCACAATGATTCCTGCAACAGCGATCTCCCCACTTTCAATCCCCAGGAGGCAAAACATAACAAAGACTAGTTAGGCATTCAAAGAATAAGAACACCAAGCAGAGAGCATCAGAAAACCAGGAACCATGCTTGACCGTTCCCGGTAAAGAAAGACTTCCAGATGTCAGTCTCGATTTCTCTTTCTGTGTGTGTATGTTGATGAATTACCTTATGTACTCCATCTGCCAAACTGATTTTATTCTGAAGTTAACTTTTTATTGCCTTTGAGCCTGAGAGACTTTGTCTCAATATTTATTAGTTTGCAATGAAACCAAATTATAGTCAGTGAACATCCTACAATTTGGAGGAGTTTACTCTGCAAGGGTTAGCAAAGGTTCAGCTTGGCTCCTAGTGTTCATGGGCAGCCAATCTCTGCTGACAGACAACTTGTTGCTCTGTCCTTGGTACTGAAAGGGACCCTAGGATCAACTGCAGCTCAGAAAGCTTTTTCACAGGATGCAAAACTCTGATATGGAAATTGCTTCTGATTAATGGACTGCATTGACATCGGTGATGTTGCATGTGTGGTGATTCTACATGCATGCTAATTTATAATGCAAATTCTACATGTGTGTAGGATTATCGTATAGTTGACACATGTGTGCCACAGTTATTCCTCCAGCCAAAATACTGCCAAGTTGCCTCAAATTAATATATTAAATTCAGTACTACATTATACTGTTTCATGGCCCTTATTGTCTCCTTCAGGTTGCTTGATCACAACCCTACAGTAATAAATGAATCCACAGCTGGGGAGAATTTCACCCAACATAGCAAACCCAATGCCCATCTGGCTTTGGCTCCACCTATACTTATGATCTAGTTCAGGGGTGAGAAACCTCTTTTGGCCTAGTGGGCCCGATCTTTATCTCTTTATCCAGCCACCTCCCAAACATATGACAACATAATAAGTGGGCAACTCCCATCACTAGCAGATGAATGGAGACTTCAGTCCCAATTTGCAGGGGTTTGTTTCACCAATCTGTTTCCTGACAATGTTCTGATGAAACAGCACCCAGCAGGATTGAACCCCATCCATGAGCTCCCATCACCCTGTTACATTAACTGATTGGCAGGCAGGTGTGGTTTGGGGAAAATGGCACCATGGGCCAAATACCACCACCTCCTGGACCTTCCTCCAGCAATATTAGATAAATTTCTTGTCATTGTCCGTATATACACAGTATACACAACAACGAAAATCAAACATCCACCCAAAGACCGGGTTCGCATATACATTTGCACGTATCTCCGAACTCTCATCCTATTTAGACATAATCTATTAAACATAACATAATCCAGAATATAGCATGACCTATTAAAGGCATAACCTAAAACCTATCTCATTCCTTCTACTCCCTACTTACTAAACCTTGCAACTGGCCCTGAGATCATTATTTAGTGCAATCAGAGCTCTTGGATAGAAACTATTCAGAAGGCGTGTGGTTCGTGTTTTCATTGTCCTATATCTTCTGCCCGAAGGCAATAGTTCAAAGAAGTTGTGAGCAGGGTGGGTGGGATCTCTCAGAATATTTTGTGACTTCTTCAATATGCGAGACGTGAAGATCTCATCCAGGGTTGGTAGTCGGAGCCCAATAACGTTCTGGGCAATTTTAATTGTTCGCTGTAAAGCTTTTTTGTCCGTTTCAGAGCTGCTCCCATACCATGATAATATACTATAGGTTAAGACACTCTCGATGGTACTATGATAATAGGACAGAAGTAGGTGCTGGGATAGATTCAGTCCCCTGAGCATTCTCAGGAAATACAACCTCCCCTGCACCTTCCTCACAACCATATTAATATTTGCAGTCCATGAGAGGTCCTCCGAGATATAAATGCCCAGGTATTTAAAACTACCAACCCTCTCCACTTCCTCGCCATTTATGTGCAATGGTAAAAATACACTTTTCTTTCTCCTAAAGTCAATTATGAGTTCTTTGGTTTTTTTGGTGTTAAGCATAAGATTATTTTCTTTACACCATTGAATTAACCCCTGTACTTCTTTCCTATAAGCAGTCTCATCGTTCTCACTGATGAGCCCCACCACTGTTGTATCATCCGCAAATTTGATGATTGTGTTGGACTTATACAGTGGGGTGCAATCAAATGTGTACAGAGAGTAGAGAAAGGGACTTAGCACGCATCCCTGAGGGGCTCCTGTGCTTAATACTAGAGTAGAAGAATAGTAAGGTCCCATTCTCACTGTCTGCGGCCTATCAGTCAGGAAATTCCTTACCCACAGACAGATCTTCTGATGTATACCCAAGTTGGTCATTTTAAGAAATAACCTGTCTGGCAGAATTGTATTGAAGGCAGAGCTGTAGTCCACAAACAACAGCCTTGCGTAGGTTCCCTGTCGTTCTAGATGACTCAATACAGTATGGACGGCGATGGAAATAGCATCATCAGTAGATCTGTTTCTTCTGTATGCAAACTGGAACGGGTCTAAAGTGGATGGAAGACTAGCCTTAATATAATCTAGCACCAATCTCTCAAAACATTTCATAACAACAGATGTTAAGGCTATTGGTCTATAATCATTGAGAGATACCACCACTGACTGCTTGGGGACTGGCACTATAATCGATGTCTTCAGGCAGGTAGGGACAAAACCCTGCAACAGGGATAGGTTGAAAATGTCCGTAAATACGCCGGCTAATTCTGCAGCGCAGTCCCTAATAGCCCGTCCCATGATTCCATCCGGTCCAGCTGCCTTCCTGATGTTAATGCTCCGAAAGGCACGTTGTACGTCACAGGTCTGTAATAAAAGTGGTTGTCTATCAGTAGTAGTTTCTGATGATGTGCTGGTGGCCAATGCTGTAGTGACGGTAGTTCCAGTTCCCTCCTCAAAGCGGCTAAAAAATTGATTCAGTTGATCAGCCAGGTGCGCACTGCTGCTAGCCAATTCGTTTTTAGTATTTTGCCCTGTAATTTGTCTCAAGCCTTGCCATACTCGACGAGGGTCGGAGCTCTAAAAATGTTTTTCGATCCTCCGGCAGTACATAGCTTTGGCGTTCCTAATGCCCTTTTTCAATTTGGCTCTAGCTTCTCTATACTGCTGCGCATCACCAGAGTGAAAAGCAGCATTTCTTGCCTTTAACAGAAGATACACATTCCTGTTTAGCCAGGGCTTGTTGTTAGGGAACACCCGTATTTGTTTGGTGGTAGTGACAACATCAATGCAGCTTTTGACGTAGAACAGTACTGTTGAAGCATATGTGTCCACATTATTCTCCTCAAAAAGCGACCACTCGGTGCTCCGAAAGCAGTCTTGAAGTTGCTCAGATGCACCAACTGGCCACACTCGTATCTCTCTAGTTGATGGTCTAATTCTGCGTACGAGAGGTCTATATGATGGTATCATAAGTAAGGATATGTGGTCTGACTGCCCCAAATTGGGCAAGGGCTTAGTCTTGTATCCATGCATGATGTTACTATATACTCGGTCCAAAGTATTTTCCCCCCTAGTGGGACAATCAACATACTGGTGGAACTTAGGGAGCACAGTCCTTAGATCGGCTCGGTTGAAATCACCAGCAACCACAAGTGCTCCATCCGGGTGGGCCCGCTGCTGTCTGCTAATAGCAGTTAGCAGGTGGCCCATAGCTGTAGTAGTGTTTGCATCAGGAGGTATATACACCGCTGTTATTATAACAACATTAAACTCACGTGGCAAGTAAAAAGGGCGGCACTTCACCACTAGGTACTCCAAGTCAGGAGAGCAATGCGTGTCCATTTGTTTAATGTCCGAGCTCCAGTTGTTGTTTATATAAACGCAAATTCCTCCTCCTCTGCTCTTCCCGGATTTGGCGGTTCTATCCGCCCTAATTACTGAGCGTCCTTCTAGCTGCAGAAGTCCCTGTGGAAAGGAGGGATCCAACCACGTCTCTAAAAGGACCATAACACAACAGTCCCGGATACTTTTCTGCCGAGAGGTAATAAGTTCCAACTCCTCTACCTTGTTGGATAAGGATCTCACATTTGATATAAGGAGACTTGGCAATGCAGGCTTGTGGGGATTTTTACCTAGCCTCACTCGTAGTCCAGCCCTGCAACCCCTCTTCTGCTTGCGTCCTCTCCGTTTCCTTTTCTTTCTGGCAAGGAGAGCAAGGGGAGTATCCCAAGAATGTGCAAGATATGGAGGCTCTCTGATAAGCTCAGCTGGAATGTTATAGGTTGAGACCTCCTGGTTGCAACCTTCCCCTCTGCCGATACTTAAGAGCTCTTGACGACTATAAATTACTTGTGCCTGAGTATTCACAGTCCATAGCAGCAATAAATTCACAAATAAAAATAAAACACAAATCACTGAATACCGGTCTTCGGAGTGCCGAGCCGCTGCAAGTGCTTGCGCCGCCATCTTCCCCTCCAATATCAACTAATATTAGGACGGGGGCAGGTTTTACATGATCTCCCCTAATTTGAATAGGTTCTGGTAAGGATGCTATGGACCACAGTAGGATTGTGATACGGTATAACCTCTGAATGTTTTAGGATTGGATCACTGTTAGTGGGGCTATTTCCTCAAGGATATCATCCATTGCCTTGCAAGTCTTTCTCAGAAAGCCACATGCAGCTTCCACTCAGCTTCCACTATATATCTCTCTTGGTACGATAATTAAGTCCTGCTTTGTAAAATGGCCATATAACTGCAGAAGAGTGGTCCCAGCTGACACCAGCAAACTGACCATGGCTTAATACCTTCCCCATTTTCTCACTATAAAGGTCAATTGGGGTCACAGTCTTTTGTTCGGATTTGGGCCTAGTGACACAAAGGGAATTTAGGCTGACTATCATTCATTACATTTATAATTTTTCTCAAGTCAGAGCAACTCAACATTACACAGTTCTTCCTCTGCCTTTTCCTTTCACAACAACCCTATTCAAGAGAGATTGTGACTGACTCAAGGTCCCCCAGTGAGCTTCATGGTTGGGTGAGCATCTGAACCTAGATTTCCCCAGTCCTAATCTGCCACTCTAACCACTACACCACACTGGCTCTCCAGTGTATTTCCTGGATAACTGACACCTTGGTTTCAAATATCTGAAGGACAATCATATAGAAGAGGGCAAAGACTTGCAGGGACATATGTAATGGGCAGCTTAGAGAGGATGGAGTTCATTGAAACATGAAGATAAATCTTTTGAAGCTAAGAGGAGGTCTGCAATGGACACAATTAACTGGTGGTGAACTCTCCCTTACTGGGGGTCCTCAAGTCTAACAGCCTTGGGGATAACATAAGGATAGTCAATTGGAATAGGCCAACATTCATCTAGTCTGGCATCCTGTTCTCACAGTGACCAACCAAACACCTGAAAGAAGACCTGAGCACAGCAGAATTCTCCCCACAGCATTCTCCTTGGCTGTCCTAGCTCAGTATTTCCTACATTGAGCAGGGGGGCTGTTCCAGATTCTATGATTCTATGACCTTAGTGCTTCATAAATAATTGCGTTTGTGTTTCCCTCCTAAGTGCCAAATTGGAAAAAGAGTAGAAATGAGTCTTACTTATTGCTCAGTAATCGCTGTTCACTTAGTGACGCACAATGGGTTGTGAAGGTAGCTATTTCATCCTGCCATTGATTGCAGGGTTGGCTGTTTGGGTGACATTGTCTAGGAAATTTAAGTGCTTGGACTGACACAACAGGTGGGGAGGCAGAATGGTGGGAATGCGTGTTTACTCACTGTGTGATGGAGAACCTTCTATTTAAAAGGTGGTGGTTTGGTTAGATTACTCCCATTATTATGAGGGAGCGCTTTCTTTGGAATCAAAAATTCTGGTAGGGTTGTGCAAAAAGTTTTCCAGAGAATATTGGTGGGTGGCACATTCATAGGGGTGGAGTAGTGTGTAAAAAGAGGACAAAAGGGGGCTGGGGAATGTGGATAAATTTATGATGCCTTTTGAGGCACTTTTCCCGGGGGGGGGTAATATTTTAAAAAGATTAACACTAATACACATGGGGGGTGCAAAACTGATGATTGGATTTGTTTTGTTTTCCTCTAACATGTAATTGATGCAATAATAGTGCCTTCGTTGTGGATTTATACTGGATCATCTGCACATAATTCTCTGTTCTGCAATGCTATCCCCAGTGTTGCCACATTATCGTCATGTCTATTGTTGTTCTTGTGCTATAGCTCAACAAACGTGGGTTTGAAAAGTTGCAGGATTTCAGCATCAAGCTATGGGACATGCACTGATTGGAAACAAGGCCATATACGTATTCACACAAGCAGTATCAAAAGTGGTGTTGCATATTGGAAGTGAGGTTTATGAAAAAAATGAGATGAAATTATACATGTTTGTTTGTTTCTTTATTTTTTTGTATTGTCTATAAAAAATTTTTGTAAAACCAATAAAAAATATTTTTTAAAAAAAGTGGTGTTGCATATTGACCCCAATCAGATAGGTCTCTTCCTAAAAGCTCCCCTTCCCTCTCTTCTTGCTTTAAATTTCTTTTTTCCAGCTGCTTTGCCTAACCTCCTCCTTCCAGGCCATCAAACCTCACATTACACAGGAGGAGAGAGGACTCAGGAGTTTTACAAATGGGTAAAGTTTAATGGTAAGGATTTGCTGAACTAACAAATTGAACTGGAATACAAAGAAGGGAGGTATGAGGAGGTCCGGGAAAATAAGTGTAAGGAAGTTATGTTATGGAAAATTAATGTGTTTTTAACTATTTTTATTTTGTATGTTTCTTTTTATTTTTCACTTTTTTGTTATACCTTAAAAACTCTTAATAAATATCTTCTTTTTTTTTTTAAAAAAAAAAAGAGGACTCAGGAGAAGTCCTGACCATGACTATTTCATACCTGTCAGGGATGCAAGTGGTTGCTCACGAGTAAACAGCCAGGACTCTGACCTGTCTTTTACAGGTTTTATTAAGTGCAAACTATGTACAGTGCAGGAACCCAAAGTTCATGTCTGTCTCAGCCACTTGCAGATTCCGGGAATGGGTTCTTCCAGCATAAGAACTTAGACACCCTGAGTCTCCACCTCCTTTCTTTACGTTTGACCCCCTTGCGAAAACTAGGCGATGGAAGCTGCATGTCTATCAGCCTGGCTGGGAGTGGTGCTAGGGCTCACAGTAACCTCTGTGAGCTTTTGCCTCACTTCACCCCTCCCTTTCGCCAGAGACTTCACTCTCACCACTCCCTGACAAAGTGTTACTGCTCCCCCCTCTTTTGTTGGGATACTGCCAGGGAGATAAAGTCCATCATGGCCCCCAAGCCGGCTGCTGGACGATCCATCAATCTCCCGTAGTCACGCAGTATGAGTGATTAGCGACACGAGTTTCCAGAAATACCTTGCCACATTCCAGGGCTCATGCACACTCTTATCAGCAGATAATGCACAGCCAGAAGTTGCACTCAGGAGAGCATTATTTACAAGCTTTTATTCAGCGTTGATCAGAACAAAGAAAGACATGACTGTCTGCATCAGCGTCTTCAACAGAGAGAGAAAACGAAAGCAATAGCAAACATAAACATCCTGTGAACAGGACATGCGCAGACTCTGTGACTCACAAAGCCTGCTCCCTTTTAAGGTGGAACGGAAATATCCTAACATCTTGATGGCAGTACCCTGACAATACCCCACTGACAAAGGCTCATCTAGGCCACCACCCTCACAGTGGCCAACCAGAATCCTGTGGGAAACCAGCAAGCAAGACCTGAGCACAAGACCTACACTCCCTCCTTGTGGTTTCCAGCAGCTGGTATACAAAAGCATTGCTGCCTTCTACTCTACAATGCTATGATTCTATGAATCAGCCCCCCGCCCCCAAAGCCAAGTGGGGAAAGGCCTGCAAGACAGGGAGCGGGTCTTCCAGCACTCACAGCCAAGGGGTCTTTCCCCACATATGCCTCTCAGCAGCTTCGATCCACAGAATGCATTGGTACCACATCATACTCCTTCTGTGCTTGTAAGAAATCAATAGGTAGGGAATTCCTACACTTTGCTGTACACTTTTGGACACCTGCTTAACCTTCATCCAATGTCTGGGAGGGAAAAAATCGCACTGTTTTTTCCTACTCCTGTGAGATTTTCAATTCATTTTATCCCCCAAACACTGGGAGCCAGAAAAACACTTAGAGACAGAACTTTTTATCCTAGAAGAAGAAGAAGCTATTAAAAAGTTGGTGATCTGGACACAAAGACCTTGACTGGAATTCAGCATTCTAATGAAAAGTGATCTAAAGGAAGTTTGAGATTCCTAAGGCACTCTGGAGCCCACCAGCAAAGATGGAGCCGCGAGTTCACTTTTCTGAGGCCTTCAAAACATACTGACAGAAATTCATGAATACTTCCCTGTGGCTGAGACACTAGGAAGCGTTTAATCCTGGCAAAGGCAGAGAAAGTGTGCGGTCTACATATTTTATTATTGCTATGCTTAGCTAATAAGGATAAGAAATTGGTCTCACTAGTTAGATCTCTGCAGACAGCTCAGTCCAGCGAGAGTGATGGAGAATGGCCAAAAAATCAGGGAAAGAACACAATTTGAGCAACCGATTAATCCATGCAGTAATGAGGCTCTGTGAAAAATAGGTGGTGATTTGTCAAGGATGGCTAGAAATGCTGAATTTGGAATTGGAAGGGCTCTAGAGGGTCATTCCCCCCCAAGCTTATATTATGTGACATCATACTTAAAAAGCATGCGGGATAAATGTACAACCTGGTTATTCCTCCACACTGCAGAACAAAATGTGCCACAACTAATAACAACAACAACAATAATCATTTATTTTTGTGCCCTGCTCATCTTACTGGGTTGGCCCAGCCACTCTGGGTGGCTTCCAACATAGTATACAAAAACACAACAGAACATCGCACATTAAAAGCTTCCCAATAGAAGGCTGCCTTCAGATGTCTATGGAACAACTGTATAATTGTTTAACTCTTTGACATCTGATGGAAGAGCATGCCACAGGGCAGGTGCCACCACCGAGAAGGCCCTCTGCCTGGTTCTCTGTAACCTCATATCTCTCAATGAGGGAACCACAAGAAGGCCCTTGGAGCTAGACTTCAGTTGTTAATAATAATAATAATAATAATAATAATAATAATAATAATAATAATAATAATAATTTATTATTTATACCCCGCCCATCTGGCTGGGCTTCCCCAGCCACTGGTGGTGGCTTCCAACAAAATATTAAAATACTGTAATACATCAAACATTAAAAGCTTTCCTAAACAGGGCTGCCTTCAGATGTCTTCTAAAAGTCTGGTAGTTGTTGTTCTCTTTGACATCTGGTGGGAGGGCGTTCCACGGGGAGGGCGCCACTACCAAGAAGGCCCTCTGCCTGGTTCCCTGTAACTTGGCTTCTTGCAGTGAGGGAACCGCCGGAAGGCCCTCGGCACTGGACATCAGTGTCCGGGTAGAACAATGGGGTTGGAGATGCTCCTTCAGGTATACTAGACTGAGGCCATTTAGGGCTTTAAAGGTCAGCACCAACACTTTGAATTGTGCTTGGAAACGTACTGGGAGCCAATGTAAGTTATGTGGTCTCAGCGGCTGCTCCCAGTCACCAGTCTAGCTGCCGCATTCTGGATTAGTTGTAGTTTTCAGGTCACCTTCAAAGGTAGCCCCACGTAGAGCGCATTGCAGTAGTCCAAGTGGGAGATAACCAGAGCATGCATCACTCTGGCGAGGCAGTCTGTGGGCAGGTAGGGTCTCAGCCTGCGTACCAGATGGAGCTGGTAAACAGCTGCCCTGGACACAGAATTGACCTGCGCCTCCATGGACAGCTGTGAGTCCAAAATGACTCCCAGGCTGTACACTTGGTCCTTCAGAGACACAGTTACCCCATTCAGGACCAGGGAGTCCTCCACACCCACCCACCTCCTGTCTCCCCAAAACAGTACTTCTGTCTTGTCAGGATTCAACCTCAATCTGTTAGCCGCCATCCATCCTCCAACCGCATTTCAATTAACTATCTCAGTGTCTCCAACCCTTCTCCAGCAAATTTTATATGTGGTGCAGCTGCTGCACCTATTCTCCTTCCATTTTTAGTTATTCATCTAGACCAGGGACTCAGCTATACTAGTAAAGAAAAAGCGCTTTGTATGCGTTATAACACTGTGACATCAGATGGCGCTGTGGAGTCCCATCTTTCGCCAACAGGATTTCCCTTTATGAAGTTTACAATGCATTTAACTGAATCACATTTTTGATGTGTCGAGATCCAGCTCTGAGGTCCACATTCTTTTCTGGGCAACCTTTTCTGGGCCATATGGCAGTGGTCGCATCCCCTACCATTATTGGGCTCCAAATCACATCAGCCAAGCCAGCTTGGCCAATGGTCAGAGAAGGAGGGAAGTCCAGCAACATCTGGGGAATGAAGGTTGGAAAAGTCTGCTTTGGGGAAAGTGGGTCAAAATCCATGCTAGGGCAGAAGTTTGGCTCACATCTCCCCTCTGTCCCCCTTTTCTTCTTCTGCTCCTTTTCTAGAATTCCCAATGCAAACTGGTAAATGATAAATATAAGATTCAGCAAATGGTAGCTAAGAGCTACCGTCTTTCAAACAGTAAATTTCAAATGCAGATGACTCAGAAGGGGAAATTTAATTTGGGATTTAACAGAGATTTTTCATATCATTTTTTTCTGGCTTGACTCTGTACCACGCACACACTTTTTTAAAAAAAGAACTACCCTTAATAAAAGTTTCTTTTGCTCACTTTTGGTTCAGGAACAACAAAAAGAACACGGCAGGCAGCAGATTCAATGGAACACAAAGCAATACTCTTACAAGGTGTGTGATTTCTTTAATAATAAAAATAAAGTTTATAGGAGACATCTCTTCAAACTCCACCTGCTACTTATTAAAAATGTGACCTTTATTAAGATTTCAAGGCTCAGTTGCACAAACAATGTTGCATAAGAACATAAGGAAAGCCATGTGAATGCTAATGCAGACTAGAAACCAGTCTAGGAAGCTCTTTCCCACAGGGACCAACCAGATGTCCCTGGGGATTCCACAAACAGGACAAGGGGAAATAACTCTGTCCTACTGTTGTTCTCAAGTAACTGGCATTCAGAGGCATGCAGCCTCAGATCACGAAAGGAGTGCGCATTAAGGCTATGCACAGCCACCCCCTAACTGTGCAGGTGGGTTCAATCCTGCTGGATGCTGCTTCGCCAGTGCTTTTCCTGCAGGAAAGGCAGCAAGCGGGATTGAACCCACCACTCTTCAGCTTGTGAGCAGAGGGCTCAATCCTGCTGGGTGTTGATTTGCCAGTCACTTGTGGGATGTGAAACACAGGAGCAGTCAAGTACAACATTCCTAGAGTGAACATGTTTGCGCATGGGGAAGGATGTTTGTCCAGCCAGCAGGTAAACTTCCTGTTTCCTTCTGGGCTGGGACAGGCTTCCTCTGCATGTGACTAGAGGTGGGTGTGGCCTCACCTGTGCAGGTAATGACAAAAGCACAGGACAGGGCAGCCATCTCTCTCTCTTTCACTACATGCATGGAAGAAACAACATCTGCTTAGCCAAAGATGCTCTCTTGGCCTCCAGCCAAGAGGGGACAGAGGGACTGTCTTCTTATGCAATAGTTTCCAAGCGTGTGTTCCTTTTCTAAGCTAAGTCTGCCTTCTGGGATCTGACTGTGAACAGAATGTAAGTAAACTCTTTTTATACTTTTGTAGAAAACTGTGTCGTGTCTTATCTTTTATGGGGGAATAAGTGGGAAATACCAGAACAGTTATTATAGAGGCTTTAGCGAGCCTGAGCAAAATGCATCCGCTGCAAATTTAAAAGAGGGGACTGTTACTCTGCTGAAATTGTGGAACTTGTTAACACAAGGTGGATAAGGATATACTCCGACAAATATATCCTCTCCTGCATCCCTGTATATTCCCACATCACTTCCCTGACCTGCAGCAATCTGGGGGTGTATCCTCATGACTTGGCTAAATCCACCTGAATTGGGCTGGTTCGGTTCAGGCTTTGGGCTTCATCAGATCCAGACAACCTTGGAGGAAGCTGATTTTCTAGATCCATTTCCATTGGCATTGAGGCCCAGTTTTGGCACAGAAACTGCTTTGGTCACCCTGTATGATGACCTATGCCAGGAGATTTTGATTTGATTTCACAGAATCACAGAATTACAAGTTGGAAGGGGTTTCTATGCCACCTGATATATTACGAATATGGCAAAGGGGTGTACAAAAAACCTGAGGCTGCAACAGACAAACAAGATATTACAAATATATGCAGATACTTATAAAATATTATATTAATTCAAATGTACTATATATATATATATATATATATATATATATATATATATATATATCAATACAAAATTATTTTCTTTCTGACAAAAGGCTCTCTCCCTCTCTCTCTCTCTCTCTCTCTCTTTCTCTTTCTCTTTCTTTCTCGTTCTCTCTTTCTCTCTCTTCAAGAAAACAATCTCAGCCCTGAGCAGCTTGTAATGGAATGTCAGTTTAGAAATCATTAAAAAAGAGAGGCAAAAATTGAGCTTTTTGCTGCGCAATAAAGAAGAAGCAACATGATTAACGTTATATGTACCTAGATCCTCTTTTCAAACCCCATTAGGTCTCTAATGAAAGGCATCTCGGTTTGAGATGGAAGACAATGTTAATGAATCAACTCCATCTTATCCACTTTAATGGAAGGATATTAATTTTAACGTGCTGTGATACCAACATGGGTATGTTTCTCCAGTTCAGTGGCACATACGCAACACATGCCACACTCTCCAGTTAGCGACATTATTATTATTATTATTTATTCCATTGCTTTTCTTCTTTTAGATTTTTGTTATGCTGGCAAATAAACCTGAATGACGGCTGCAGAGAATCTCCCCCACCCCGTGTTTCCTGGGAAAGAATCGGGCCCCAGATTTCCCCAGTAGTGGCTGGTGCCCATTAGTGGAATTAGTAGAATCTTAGAGTTGAAAAGGCTCAAAGGGTCATCTAGTCCAACCCCCTGCAGTGCAGAAATCTGAGCTAAAGCATCCATGACAGATGGCCATCGAACCTCTGCTTAGAAACCTCCAAGGAAGGAGAGTCCACCACCCCTCATGGAAGTTTGTTCCACTGCCAAACAGCTCTTACTGTCAGGAAGTTCTTCCTGATGTTTAGTCGGAATCTCCTTTCTTGTAACGTGAAGCCCTGGGTTCGAGTCCTACCCTGCAGAGCAGGAGAAAACAAGTTCCATCTTCCATGTGACAGGCCTTAAGGTATTTGAAGATGGCTATCATATCTCCTCTCAGTCTCCCCTTTTCCAGGCTAAACATATCCAGCTCCTTCAACCGTTCCTCATATGGTTTAGTTTCTAGACCCTTAATCATCTTCTTTGTCCTCCTCTGCACATGTTCTGCACATGCAGAGTGGAAGGCAGGGAGCCGAACAGTAAGTGAAGATGCTATGTGTACTTTCCCTTGTTTGTTGCAGGTTTGTTTTGTATCACAAAAAACTTTAATGAAAACTAAATAATGAAAAACAGTAAGTGGAGCCAGAGCTGATGACACGTGGAGCCAACTGTAGTCTTGTCCCCATCTTCCTCCTCCTTGCTGAGTTCTGCCAGGATCTGTGCCCCAAAGCCCTGGGACACCTCCGACCATGGAATGATTAGCAGAGTAGTGGATTTTGGTGGTTTGCATCAAAAGGCAAGCCTGCCAGTTTTTCGCTTTTTCAAAACAATATGAGAACTGCAACAAAGACCTATTTTGAAATTCACACAAATTTAGCAGTACAGAAAAATGCATACAATGCAAAAAAAAAAGCATTATATTAAGGAGAATGGCTTTGCAAGAATGTTCATTTGGGGGGGAATTGCCTACAAATGTGTATAGTAGGAGAACCAAAGTGTGGCAGCATCGCCTCCTTGGAACTCCCTGTCCATTTATATTAGGCAAGCACCTTCACCTTTGCGTTTTCAGCACCTGCTAAAAACTTTGTTGTTGCTGCTGCTCTAGCAAGCCTTCCCAGACATGTAATTTTATTGTGTATTGTTGTTGTTAGTTGTTTAGTCGTGTCCGACTCTTCGTGACCCCCTGGACCAGAGCATGCCAGGCACTCCTGTCTTCCACTGCCT
Source organism: Podarcis vaucheri (assembly GCF_965113315.1). NCBI lineage: Eukaryota > Metazoa > Chordata > Lepidosauria > Squamata > Lacertidae > Podarcis > Podarcis vaucheri. Next base: position 35,520,336 of record NC_138754.1, on the reverse strand, counting down.
CCCACAGTTTGGTTAAACGCATGCTGATAGCTTCGAGAACACTGTCCAGCCATCTCATCCTCTGTCATCCCCTTCTCCTTGTGCCCTCCATCTTTCCCAACATCAGGGTCTTTTCCAGGGAGTGTTCTCTTCTCATGAGGTGGCCAAAGTCTTGGAGCCTCAGCTTCAGGATCTGTCCTTCCTGTGAGCACTCAGGGCTGATCTCCTTCAGAAAGGTTTGATCTTCTTGCAGTCCATGGGCCTCTCAAGTGTCTCCTCCAGCACCATAATTCAAAAGCATCAATTCTTTGGCGATCAGCCTTCTTTATGGGCCAGCTCTCACTTCCATACATCACTACTGGGAAAACCATAGCTTTAACTATACGGACCTTTGTTGGCAAGGTGATGTCTCTGCTTTTTAAGATGCTGTCTAGGTTTGTCATCGCTTTTCTCCCAAGAAGCAGGTGTCTTTTAATTTAGTGACTGCTATCACCATCTGCAGTGATTGTTGAGCCGAAGAAAATAAAACCTCTCACTGCCTCCATTTCTTCCTTTTCTTTTTGCCAAGAGGTGATGGGCCCAGTGGCCATGATCTTAGCTTTTTTGATGTTGAGCTTCAGACCATATTTTGCACTCTCCTCTTTCACCCTCATTAAAAGGTCCTTTAATTCCTCCTCACTTTCTGCCATCAAGAGGAGTTTATTGTGTATAATTGTTTTTAAAGTGCTGGATTTTATTCATATTTTGATTTGTAAACGTTATGCCATCTTGCCTTTAAAATACGAGTTTCCCCAGCATATTTTAATGTATCTTTTTATTCTTCCCTGTAAAGCATTTAGAGCCTGTCATTATCAACTAAACAGTGTGTTTGTGTGTGAAATAAACAAACACTTCGTGCTCATGATGGGGTGTATCAGTGAGATATCAGTGTTAGAAAATAAGCATAAAATGCATTATTGTCCATTTTGCTGAATATTACCTTCCTTTTTATGCCAGAAAGGGAAAGTAAGCAAATTATCATATTTAGGCAGTTTCTTTCAGTTACCTGAAACGTGGGGCAGGGAGTGATGTGTTGAGTGCTTCAGAAGCTTATGCAACCTGGATTTGACCCATCATATTTCCCTGGTGTTTATTTGATTCCTGACATCTTCAAGTGTTGAGCAGAATCAAATCAACAAAGATGCTGAATCCACAGGTGGTTGTGGGTTAAGGACAAGCTTCTGTAGGTTAAGAGCTTGTTTTCTTTTCGAAAAAAGGTCTAAACCATTTAGTCTGTGACCCAGGCAACAGAAGCTAAAATGTTTAGACACTTGCCATTTGCACAAGAAGAAGAAGGAAATACATTGGTTAGTGTGAAAAAGTGTGTTTTTGAAGTAATAATAAAGAGATTGGGAGCATATAAAGAGATCTGTTCAGCCATTATGCCCCAAAAGGAAATACCAACCTATGTAGGGGGCACACACTATCACATATTCTTCCCCGTCAACACCTTATGAGTCCTTCACCTTCCTATGTTGAGCATAGGGATAGGGCAGGGATTTGATTTAGTTCACTTTTAAAGGCAAATTTGTTGATTCCAAAACAACCTGAGAACTAAAACTCAGCCATCCTTTGACATTCACATGTCTCTGAATTTTGCAGTGGAGCTCTCCAGCAAAGTTCAAAGATGTGCTCTCCCAAGCCTCTTCCCAGTATGTTCGCACTCCTATCTCAATGACGCCTACGCTGGCTTAGTCGTGTTCAAAGAATGGAGGATGGCAGGATCTCCAAGGATATGTTTTATGGGGAGCTGGCGTTAAACACCAGGCCCATTGGCAGACCAACTCAGTTACAAGGTAAAGGTAAAGGGACCCCTGACCGTTAGGTTCAGTCACAGATGACTCTGGGCTTGTGGGGCTCATCTCGCTTTATTGGCTGAGGGAGCTGGCATACAGCTCATGTGGTCATGTGGCCAACATGACTAAGCCGCTTCTGGTGAACCAGAGCAGCACACAGAAACGCTGTTTACGTTCCCGCCGGAGTGGTACCTATCTATCTACTTGCACTTTGATGTGCTTTCCAACTGCTAGGTTGGCAGGAGCTGGGACCGAGCAACGGGAGCTCACCCCGTCGCAGGGATTCAAACCACCGACCTTCTGATTGGCAAGCCCTAGGCTCTGTGGTTTAGACCACAGTGCCACCCGCATCCCAACTCAGTTACAAAGCTTTCTGCAAATGTGACGTGAAGGCTGGCAACACCAACCCTCCCTTGCAGACAATCACGGAGCCTGGAGACAGACAGTCAGGTTGTGCATCCATAGCAGTGACCAGAGGAGGAATGACCACTGGGAGGAGCGCAGAGAGAAGAAACGCCATGGTGCATCTGCAGCAACACAACCAGACGCCTTCCTCTGCTCCAGCTACAACAAAACATGTCTCTCCCTTATCTGTCTCTACAGCCACAGCAGCCACTGTAATCTCCCAACTGTTTAACTTCACCCACAAAGGCACACTCCCAAGACCCAAGACAGATGGGCGCCAGCAACAAATCTCCAGCCCAGTAACGTGTCTAGAAATATGTTAGGTTAAAGCATACATATAAATGCACATATTTGTGAAAATAACATTTAAATGCCTGTAGGGTTGCCGTATTTCAAAAAGTGACAATCCAAACACAAAAGTTGAAGCTTCTGAGCTATTTTTTAGGAATTTTGCCAAAATCAACACTCCTGACATGAGTTGCCATACATTCGGATTTTTGGTTGCCATACATTCGGACCAGGAAAATCATTTCCTTGCCAACACTGTTTCCGACAGCCAAATCCCAGCAATCACTTTATAAAATGTGTAGATTATAGGAGTTTGCATAGACCCTGCTGATCCACCCTGGGGCCTTGATCTGTGATCCCTACATCAGGCAGAATTGCCCTGTGCTACCAGGGACCCACCCCCACCCCCATTCATCCTCATAGCAATTTGGGGGGTGGGGGTTAAGGGTTCTTAAAGGAGATTTCCAATCCTATTTTATAATAAATGGGATTTAAAAGGGGGAGGAAAGTGCACTAGAGTGGGACTGTTGTGTGAAAGTATTGATCCTGTGGGCTGGGGCATCAGATAGGAAGGAGAAACTGACCTACCTCTTCCTGAGAAGAAGCAGCTGCCTCTCAGACCTTTCCCCACAGCCTTCCTGCTCTGCCTGCCTCTCCTTCCTGCCTGACAGACCTGCCCACTAACAGCTATGGCTCACTCTGCCTCTATCCAATCACATCACAAATATCAATGTGTATAGTAGATTCTCTAGTAGACTAGAGAACATTGCACTGAAATGGTGGTGTATTTCCATCAGGAACAAATCCAGGATGGATTGACTCGGGGTACACTGACCTTCTTGAGGAACCTCAGATTTGGGCCAGGGGTCAGATGGTGGGCTGCGCACACGAATCTTGAACATGGCCCAGTCCCACAAAAGATACTGAAAAGGAAGCTTCCTCAATCTCCTTCTTCTCCCTATAGTCATCCACAACACAGTGCAAAATCTCTGGGTCAGGGGCCATGACACATACCAATGAAGTCATCTTCAGAGGTCTCCAGCTCTGCCACCACCATCTGAATTAAGACTGGTGGTGACCTGAGAGAGAGAATTTATCTGTGGTGGCACACTGTTTTTGATGGAATTCCATCTCCAGAGAGGCCCACCCAGCACCAACATTGTTATATTTGCAGTTCCAAACAAATATTTTTTTGTTTTCCCATGACTTTTGTTGTATTTTGAAAGAAACTGGGAACTCTGGTGTATATATGCAGTGTATATAGAGAATATACTTTTTTTAGACAGCATCTTAAAAAGTAGAGACATCACCTTGCCAACAAAGGTCCGTATAGTAAAAGCTATGGTTTTCCCAGTAGTGATGTATGGAAGTGAGAGCTGGACCATAAAGAAGGCTGATAGCCGAAGAATTGATGCTTTTGAATTATGGTGCTGGAGGAGACTCTTGAGAGTCCCATGGACAGCAAGAAGATCAAACCTATCCATTCTGAAGGAGATCAGCCCTGAGTGCTCACTGGAAGGACAGATCCTGAAGCTGAGGCTCCAATACCTTGGCTACCTCATGAGAAAAGAAGACTCCCTGGAAAAGACCCTGATGTTGGGAAAGATTGAGGGCACAAGGAAAAGGGGACGACAGAGGACGAGATGGTTGGGTAGTGTTCTCAAAGCTACCAGCATGAGTTTGACCAAACTGCGGGAGGCAGTGGAAGACAGAAGTGCCTGGCGTGCTCTGGTCCATGGGGTCATGAAGAGTCGGACACGACTAAACGACTAAACAACAACAAATATAGAGAATAACCTTTGGGTGAGCTTGGAAATCAGCAGCGCCATCTCCCAGTTTTGCAAAGCAGCTTGTCTTTTTTCTCTGAGTTGAGCCAGAGGGAACTTGCCCATCACTATTACCTAAGTCTGATTAGGCAGCAGCATGCTAAATGGTCCATTGTTCTGATGGAGAAGGAGGCAGCTCCTTCTCTCCACTGCGCCATGATTACACACATTGGTCTAATTAGTGTAAGAACATTCCTGGAAGCAATTCATCCACTTAGAGAGACCCTCCAAAATTATATGTTTGTTTTGATGGCATTAATCTCTGTGCACAGAAATGAAAAGGCACCAGCTGACTTTGCAGGGGGATCCGCTTCTCTGCGCTTTACATCAAATGAGTCTCGTGAACCCCTCTCAAGTCTTGCTCATTACCATTTCAGATGCAAGCAGAGAAGAAAATGGGAACGGCGTAATCCTCATCAATCTCTTGCTCGTGCGCCCCGAACCAAAGGCAGAGAGAACTGATAGAAGACCAAAGGAGCACATTAGAGCCACTCCATAATGAGATGACCTAAACAGAGAGTGAAGGGGAACAGAATTTGTTTCGAAAGGCTCCCTTATGAGGGCACTTTGCACACACAATTTCCTGCCACGTCGCTCTGATCACCATTAGGATGACAAAAGTATTGTTTGTAAGCTGGCTCTTTAGTTATCAAAATGGCCCTCGTGCTTGACGAGAGACACCAGGGCTTCATTAATAAATGGCATTAGATGGTTGGCAGCTAATCCAAGCCAACTGAATTTGTTACCATGCACCAAACCTCCTCAATAGCGGCTGAAGAAACAGCCTCTGCAGATTGATAGGACAGAATCTGAGCTGTGGCTGCTTACTGGCTTAGTCTGGGGTTCCCAAGCCCTGATATAAGTGCTCCATGCAACCAGGAGCTCTATGCAGTCCAGGTTCCTGCTTGCATGGGGCACCTGTGTGTGGGGGGGGGGGTAACTTGCACTAGCAAGTTTCTTTACTTAGCAGAGTTTACGTTCCCCTTTTTAACATGCACAGCAGATAGCTGGTTGCAGGCTTGCGTAAGCCTCTCACTCAGTATTGAATTGTATGTTCCTGGTAAGTTCCCTTTTATTCCTCTTAAAAGAATAAAGACATGACAATCCTATTTAAAGTGAATAAAAGAAGTTTACTCACATCAGTTCACAGTTGAATCCCTGAAGGCAGACTTAGTTACAAATATATACATGTGGATCTACCCCTAATAATAATAATAAATTTATTTATACCTCACCCTCCCCAGCCAGAACCGGGCTCAGGGCAGCTAACACCAGTAAAATTACAAAAAAACACACACCCACCAAGTTAAAATACAAGTTAAAATATAATTTAAAATGCAACCTCATTTTAATAGTAGCCCATAGATCAAAACCATAAGGGGCAGGAAACATAAGGGTCAGACTGAGTCCAAACCAAAGGCCAGGCGGAATAGCTCTGTCTTGCAGGCCCTGTGGAAAGATGTCAAGACCTGCAGGGCCCTAGTCTCTTGTGACAGAGCATTCCACCAAGTCAGAGCCAGTACTGAAAAGGCCCTGGCCCTAGTTGAGACCAATCTAACCACCTTGTGACTTGGGACCTCCAAGGTATTGTCATTTGTGGACTTTAAGGTCTGCCGCGGGGCATACCAGGAGAGGCGGTTCCGTAGGTACGTGGGTCCTAGGCCATATAGAGCTTTAAAGGTCAAAACCAGCACCTTAAACCTGACCCTGTACTCCACCGGGAGCCAGTGCAGCTGGCAAAGCACTGGATGAATGTGATCCTGCAGCAAGGACCCTGTAAGGATCCTCACCGCTGGGAAATAATCCCAGTGACTGCAGACTAGCAGTCATTGCAGTTCACACAATGAAAGGAAGATGGAAAAAGAGAGTGTGTAGCAGCATGCCTTGTACTTTTGTTACCTGGACAGGTAAGGTCATGCCCACCTCTAGTCACATGCAAAAGGAAGGATGTTCCAGCCCAGGAGGAAACAGGAAGTTTTCGATTGTCTGGACCAAACATCCCCTTGCATGTCCACTCTAGGAAAACAAGGAATGTTGCACTTTACTGCTCTCAGTGGACTACATCCCACATTCAGAACTTTGTCTCTGCACATCAACGTTTCAGGGCAGGGACAGTGGAGTGTAGCTCCCAGCATGATCCCAACTGTTTGCACTATGCATCAAAAGGGAAGTCCCAGAACACTGCTTCTCAAACTATCCCCAATGTTCCAGGTACAGGTACCATATTTATGTCATATTATTCAGAAGAACAAGAAATATTTAAACATCAAGCCAGCAAAGTCTCGTAATGAAGTTTTATTTTATTTTTTTAAGTATACATAAATAATAAAATAGAAATTACAATGGAATCTCGAAGAGAGGCACGTTCCAGCACAAAACTGTTGAATCATCGTTTATTGGGAAACTCAGCTACATTGCCTATGGCTTAAATTGATATTATATCAGTGTTTTGTTCTTTTTAATCACACTGGGCATATAAATCAGTTCACCAATGCCAGAATGTATATGTTATCATCAATACTGTGCTATAACTATTTTGGTCTCTCCTAGTTATTGCTGGCTGCCCTTCTTGTCTTCCTCCTCTGCCCCTTCTTCTTCCCATTGTTTCTTTCTGTGCTCTCCATCCCCTGCGCCACCATAGGCGTGTAAATATGTCTGACAATTTGAATGTCTCATGACGTGGAAGACTGTGCTCCATGAAAACATATGCCATAATAAATCCATGCAGATTACAGTGGATGCCTGCCAGCTCCCAGTCAGTGCTGAGGATAAACCAGGATGGCTATCTAGCTTGAATAAATCATTAAGCTTGAGACAGAACTCCCTGAGGACTGGCAGATGATGGTTCGCAGACCACTGCCAGTCTGCGGACCACCACTTTGATTAGCACTTTCCCAGAAGACCTTTCCGTAATGTTTGTTTGTTGATGCTGCCATGACTTGCTTATCCTTTGCTCCTTGGGTGCTCAGGGAGTAGCCTTGCAATAAGAAGTGGGAGGGCAACCAAGAGAAGAAGAGCCCTATCAATGAAGAAAGTGAGGACCTTCAAGCACATTGGCCAGGCTGGAGATTTATGGGACACTTGCTGTCATCAGCCTCACAGCTGGCAGCAGCAAATGGAATCCATCACTGGAGGAGAGGCGTATAAATCAGAGCAGGAGCGACCGTGCAAGCTGGCTGCTTCTGCTGCGGAACAGAGTGTCCGGGCTTGGTTACATTTTGGAGAAAAGATTGTCTAATGACCCCTGAGGAAGGTCATGGGAAGCGAGGTGCATATTCCAAATGGTAGCTGTGTGAAATAAGCCTTGGAAAGCGGAAGGGAACAAAACAGTAGGAACACAATACGAGGGGTGGAGAACATTTTTTTGGCCCTAGGGCCCTAATGCCTTCCAGAAATCCTTCTGGGGGCCACATGCCTGTGGTGGGCAGGGCCAGAGTCAAAGGTGGGTAGAGCCATTCATATAATTGTTGGCTTTGGGCAGTAGGCCAGTTTCTGCACATGTTCACACAACCCTCTTTTATCCTCCATCTAGGCAAGCACAATGAGAGTTCAAGGGCACATTCCAGCCAGGCAAAAACACTCAAGGAGGGTGCAAAGCAAAGGCAGTGAAGGGTGCTGCCTCAGCAGAACCCAAGGGCCAGATGAAGAGGCAAAGAGGCATGCCTTTGACCCCCAGACCTGCACTGTATGAATCAATGTGGGCTGCTGCCATTTCACATGTGCATGTTCCGTCACTTGATGCTCTGCAGCTGGGGTGTGTGACCTTCTACCATTTGAAGCCTACTGGGTTAGAGGCAAAATCAAAGCTTTGCCTGTTCTGTTTTAGGGCACCCAGCACCCAATAGGCAGCTTGCTTCAAGGCCCATTGCTGATGCCAGGCCTGCCCCCCATCACCCCAACACACTGGCAGCTCAGTCTGGAAGCTGCCTGACATTTTAATTATCCCTATGATTTTTTAAATTTTATTTAGTTGCATTTAAACCCCCACCCTTTTTCTCCCAGGGGCTCAGGGTGGCATATATGGTTCTCCTGCTCCTCATTTAATCCCCACAACAACCCCATGGTGTAGGTTAGGCTGAGAGTCAGTAGCTGGCCCAAAGTCATCCTGTGAGCTTTGTGGCTGAGTGAGGATTTGTTTTTTGTTTTTTTATAACATTTTATTAGGTTTTATCAATAAAGAGTTTAGAAAAATACAAAAAGTAAAACGACACAAAGTACAAAAAATACAAAATACAAAAAGTACAAAAATACAAACATTAACCACAAAAAGGAGAAAAAGAAAAAACACATATAAAAGAAAACAAAATTTCCCTCTTTCTTAATTTAATCATTTAAATAACTTATTTTCCTGACTTCCTCACGTCTCCCATTTTTGTATCCCTTTTTTAAAAATTAATTCAGCAAATTCATGTCCTGTTAGTTTATCTATTATTAAGCCCCACTTACATTTGACCTTGTTGCTAGAACCCCTTCAATTCATTTCAATGTCATCAGCATTCAAAAATTTTACAGTGTTTCTGCAAATAAGTTTTAAATTTCCTCCAATCTTCTTCCACCGACTCTTCTCCCTGGTCTCGGATTCTGCCAGTCATTTCCGCCATCTCCATATAGTCTATTAGTTGCATCTGCCATTCTTCCAAGGTGGGTAGGTCTTGTGTCTTCCAATGCTTTGCGATGAGAATTCTTGCTGCTGCTGTAGCATACATAAAGAAAGTTCTATCCTTCTTTAACACCGATTGGCCAACTATGCCCAGGAGGAAGGCCTCTGGTTTCTTCGGGAAAGTATATTTAAATACCTTTTTCAGCTCATTATATATCATTTCCCAGAAGTGGCTGAGTGAGGATTTGAACCCTGGCCTCTCGTGTCCTAGTCTGACATTCTAACCACTGCACCAAGACAGGATTATGGGACATTAAAATGGCAGGCAGATTGCAGCTGCTTGGCCAAGCAAGCAAGCCCCAGCTCTCGTCAAAGGACACTTTGCTGCAGGCTCCTTCCAGTCCGAGAATAATTTGGCTCATCCACCAGTTGAATCATCAGTTGATACTGCTAGGCTTGCCGTATGTCAGGAAAATTCCTGACATGTCCTGGTTTCCGGGTGTAAAAATGGCGTCAGGGGAGAAATCTGCTGTAAAAATTTGCTGAATCGGAAAAATGTCTGGGAAAACCTGGATGTATGGCAAGGCAATGGGAAAAGCAGCGGAAACTCCTGCATTGAAGAATGGAATGGATGGCCCTTGGGGTCAATTCCAACTCTACAATTCTAAGATTCTATGATCCCGCTGGCACTATGTAGGAACCCAATGGTTTGCCCTCAATAGAAATGAGGTCCCTAAGGGCTGTGGGATATATTGCTTCATAGGACTCATTGCACATAAATCTCTGACTTTTGTCTTCTGGGTTTCTGGGGGGTTTCCTGTTGTTATTCTGTCTCTCACAACTACAATAAACCTACCATTAAAATTATGGACTGGTCATTTCTTCGTCAGAGGGCAAACGGGCAAGTTTAGCAGGGGATCAAATACTTTTCCCCCTCACTGTATATCATGAAAACCGAATACAAAGATGTGTATATAGGGATAAATTCTCACTAAAATGCTGGTGAACTTTCTGTTAGGATTGTCCTATTCATGTGTAGGGCCCTGGTAGAGACACATGCCCAACTGGCATGTTCTCTCCCTCCTGGTTGGTCGTTCAGGAGCTTCAAAAGCTTTCTCCAGCCCAAACATCACAGCGACTGATACCAAGAGGCATCAGCACACTTATGGAACCTGCAGAGTATTTGCGGTTCGTGTAACAAACTCAGTAGCACAGCATTTTGGCTAATCTACTTTATTTACATATAATACACTCGGAGCATTGTGCTTTAGCTCCTTCCTCTTTCTCATCAGACAGCAAAGAGAAAAAGACAAAGGACAATAGTCCCACATCATGGAACACAGTAATATAAACACCCTGTCTCCGTCACTTCCTACTATGTGGAATGAAAACATACACCGTCATGTGATGTAAAAGAATCCCATGACTGCAAACACGGAGTAAGGATCCTAACACTATCATGAGGACTTTTTCAGGGGGAGAACATTGCAAACCAATGTTAAAATGTAGAGAATCAAACTGAAGATTGAGGAGAAAGCAAAACTGACAGATTCAGTCATCCTCACAGTTCTGAGAACACATGTATAGGATTTCAATGCAAACTGATTTAAATATCCATTGCAGGAGCCTGGAATAGACACCACTGAGCACAACAATAAAGAATGCCAGTTTCTGAAAAAGAAAGATGCTGTTAAGCATCTCTTGGGGTTTAAGGGAAAGAGAACATACATTTCTTAGCTATTAAATTTGGCATTTCTACTTGCAAGCAGTGGGAGATCTGCTTTGGGGAAATCAGGGCTCATATATAAAATTGTCGAGGTTTGCCTTTGCGAGTAAGCTTCATAAGGTTAACTGGTTTAAACACAGATAATGTTCTTTACTCTGCAATCCCACTTCTGTTATTGCAGCATGCCTGTTTGGCGTTCCCAGATTGTCAAAGTGCACAAGCAGCAAGGACGTCACATATACTTAAACACAAGGCAAAAATGATTTGGGGGAGATGATGGGGGGGGACACTTGGCTGGTTGATTACATTTCAATGCTCACTTCACCAATCCAGCACTCACTTCTACTGCATTTCACTCAGTCATCTCAAGAGGTGCTGGAAGCAGAGAGAAGCATCTCCCTGCCATAAAGAGAGAAATCATCAACAATTCTGTTTTGTTTGTTTGTTCTGCTCTGTCAGGAGACTTGCAGACAGACACGAAGCAAGGAAATTGTGCAAAATCTACCCATTTCACTGCCATATATTTCTGCAGCCTTCGCTGTGGAAGATGGTGCAAAACCAGCAAGGCTACCATCATCAATATCCTTTGTTCATCCATCAATATCATTTTTCTTCTATGAACACCACACCCTGAAAATGTTTGTTTAAATCAGGGATGGTGAATCAGCGGCACAGGAAGTGTAGGAATGTAGGAAGCTGCCTAGTATGGAATCCAACCAATGGTCCATCTAACTTATCACTCTCTGCACTGACTAACAGCATCTCTCCAGGGTTTCAGGCAGGGTTGTCTCCCAGACGTACCTGGAAATGCTGGAATTTGGAACAGGGATCTTCTGCGTGCAAAGATGATTTTCTGCCACTGAAGCATGGTCCTTCCCCACATGATCCTCCAGATGTGCTGGACTCTAACTCTCATAGTCACTAGCCATGGTAGCTGGAGCTGATGGGAATTGGAGTCCAGTATTGGAGTACAGTATTGATTTTAAAAAGTGGTTTGCGGAGGGGCATAGTCCAGAGGGGGAAAGCTGGGAAATACTATGTGAGGAACAGATAGAAGAGGGCACACCAGAAGAGAGACAGCTGGCAAATTCAGTGGCTTTGGACAGCATTCCTGACACACACCCCTTCACCCAGGAGTAGACGGGCTCTGAGAATGAGAACAGAAAGCACAGAGGCAACAAGCACAGATTACATGACTTAGGAGTGGCATAGATTAATGGGGATGGAGGGGGTAAACCTTAACTGAGAGCAACGCCATTTTTAGAGAGAAATGCATTCCTTTGTCTCTCGGTGCAATTATTAAAGAATTTATCTGGTAAGAACACTCCTTTCATTTGATCTTAATTACTGCCACCAGGGGAGGGATCTGATTCCCCGAAACCTGACACCTGCCTTGCATCCAGCCTGGACCTCACCTTGTCTTACACCCCAGTTGGACTTTGCCTTGCTGTGCTGTACCACGGGGCAGGGGAAGAACCTGTTCTGAATGCAGAAGACCTCGGCTTTGCTTCTTGGTATCTCCATCTAAAATACAGTGGGAAAGAATTCTGCCTGAGGCCCTGAAGAGCAGCTGCATGTCAGAGTAGACAATACTCAGCTAGACAGAGAGATAGTCTGATCTTGCATTTCTAGCAAGCTCAAGGGGACAGTCTTTATACCTCTAGCCATCCCCGATGCACCAGGAGTTCTATTACAACAAACTAGCTCCTTTTCCGAGGACTTGTGCACCTTCATACTTTTGACCGAGAAAGAAGGGAAAGCTATCAACACTGTTTCCTATGCACATATTATTTAAATACTGCCATGCAGCGTACAATTAATTGTTCCATTTCACACATACCATGGCAGGGTGGGGGAGGAAGTTGAAACCCACCAGTGACTCATTATCAAGCGCTACCAGGGCTTTGCAAAGATGCTGGGTAAATTTAGCCTATCATGTTAGTGAGCTGTCATTTTGACAGCAAAGGAAGTGACTGCCAGAAATGAAACCTTGAGTCTGAGATGCCCACAGGAAGCTGATTTGCATGTAGAAAGTTTACACTAGAGCAGGGAAGGGCAGGGAGCAAGAAGGGAAGTAAGCAGGAAGAACTAGGCATGCCTGAGTGATGGAACCACCGTGGATTCTGAAATGAACTGACCTGATTCATTCCTCTCCAGCTGATGTTTTTGTTCATGATGTGAAGCAATTCTCCTTTCAAGAATTGTTTCTTCATCATCATCATCATCATCTTATTATTATTATTATTATTATTCTAAAACTTTCAATACTGCTTTGTCCACTTTCATAATGTCACAGAATGATAGCTCCAATCCTCAATCCTTTCAAAAATTGAGTTGAATTTAAAACATGAATTCTGAGACAAACCATATTTTAGAAAGCTGTGTTTCAAGAGAAATTATGTGTTTTTGTCACAAATGCCTCTTTAGGTTGCTCTGTATAATTAGAAGTGTGTTCATTCCATGAGGAGAACATGGCAAGTCCCATAGGTTCAACAGAAATATTGTACTGACATTTAACGTAAAACGGGACTTCCCAAGGTGGTTTTCATTAATTCCCTAGGATTGATGGGACATCAGGGACTGAAAGAGAAGCTCAGAAAGGGTCTAGAAGTTATGTTTATACCTCATAATAGTATGGAAAAAAAATAACTAGGAACGTAAGCTTCAGTACTAAAGGGCATGTGGTGTACAGAGTGCGCCTTCCCTGCAAATGTGGAACCCCGGTATTCAATAATATTTCTTTTTACTTTAGCAGACTCTGTTTCTTAGTTTCATTTGGGTGTGAGGATTATGTGCTCTAGTGATCCCTGGACTTGATGACCAGCACAAGCCCTCTGGCCTGGCTTGAATCCCGTCCCCCAGCTGGGACCATTGCCTGAGACAAAACAAAGGTGGTGGAAAACCTGTAGCCTTCCAGATATAATGGGATTCCAAACCCCATCAGCCCCAAGTAAAATGGCTAGCCATCAAGGATGATGGGACTCATATTCTTTCTGGCCAGGGATTAGGAGGACCATGCACCCTTCTTTACAGAGGGCATGGTGTGATCTGGGGAAAGGGTGTGGGGTGTCTGGGAAGAGTTCTGATGGACAGATAGAAAGGTCTGGAGGACCACATGTGGCCCTGGGCCAGAGGTTCCTCATATCTGCTATATGCTTACAGTGTTTTGTGTTCTGTTAGCTACCTATTTTGCAACCTGATGTGGGGACAATGGGTTGTTTGTCGGAGTAACACCTTCCACCACCACCACCCCCCCGCAAAAAAGTAAAAATCAGTATATTTATAATGGTGGTTTCAAAGGATCAGAAGACTTTTGGACAGCTAAGAGTGGCAAAGTTGGAGGAGCAGTGATCATAGGCAGAGAGAAGTAAGTGCACAAAGTGATAAGAGACGACAGAAAAACCTATACTAAGCTGTACAAATCCTCCAGACAAACATCAGTGCTTCCTGTATTTACTGTTTCCTATTAAATAAACAGTAAATGTTTAATGGAGCAGGCACAAAAATAATTAGGGCCAAACAAAAATAATCTGTGATTAAATCTTACCTAGTACTGCACTGGGTGTCAAATCCACAATTAATCATGACGTAAAGTGATAGATGTTAATTAACTATAACCGTGTTTTATTTGCTGCCCTGAGATTATCCCATCCAGCCCTGTTTTACTGGGGCAAAGTCCTTGTTAAAGGCAATGCGAATATCCCCCTTGAGTAAAGAGTGATGAATAAGCAAGTCCCCCAGATGAACAGTGGATTAGTTACTTGGAAACATTAATATTAATTAGTGTTCATTATGCCTTGGTGGAAAGCTGATTGCCTTTTATTGAAAAGACCTAGTGAAAAGTGTTGATATTTTCCAAGCCGACCACTGGAAGGGGGAAATGCTAATGTTTTTCAGCAGCACATTGGTAAATACACCAGTAGAGTGGGCAGCAACTGGTGGGAAAGTGCTGCAACTCAGTGTAACTCTCTAGCAGCTTGGGAAGAGGTATTTCCCATCACCAGTGATGGGATGTGGGAGCCAGAGTGCCGTACTGATGTAGTGGTTAGTGCAGGGGTGGAAATGAATGAATGAATCTTTACTTGCGTCAGCCATTTTCCATAGCAATAAAAGAACAATGCGATATACAAAGAACAGAAACAAAAGTCAGTTATATAAAACACACATTAGGGTCCTGAATCAACAGTCAAATAGTGGACCTTATTCTGATTGCCCCAGCTAAGAACCTTGCAACCTTTGCTGTGACCTGGATACTGTGGCAGTGGACACTGTGGCAGTGGCTGGATGACCCAGAATGGACAATAAAAGAGGGGTGATAATCTCATTCCACAAGTCTTTATAAAGAGGGCAAGCCAGAAGGGCATGCACCACCAATTTGGTACTGCCATTTCCACAGGGACATAAGCGCTTTTCGTATGGAATTGGTTGGAATCGTCCCTCGAGTACAGCCAAGGGCAATACATTCAATCTTGCAAGAGTAAAAGCACATCTATATTTTAGAATTGTTAGGTTATGCAGATAGGGTGCCAGAGAGTCGAAATGGGAAGGTGGGAAATAGTCATACTATGAGCAAAATTTCCTTATTATGGCCAAGTTGTTCTGACACTACATATCATTTAGGCACTGTCAAATTAGACTGCTTGCTTTACTAAAACCCAAAGTGAGTAGCTGTTGTGGTGATAAACCACAAGAGTGAAGTTTCTGATAGACAATTTTAGTCCAGGCGCTCTTGTGACAATCCTGCATCACTAGGGATATTAGACCAGGGGGATTTGAGTTTAGGCAAAGCCAATAGTTTAGTGTCCTTAAAACCTGCAGGATTTTAGATCTGATGTCATGGACTGGTTAGATGCAGAGGAATGGTGGGAGGAACCAGCTGAAGATTCACCAAAAGAAGAAGATTCAGAGCTCAGGAAGTGGTGGGCAGAGGGAGAAGACTGGGAAGAGGAGACATCAGAAGCTGAAGAGGTTAACAGGGCTTAGTGAGCCGGGAGAGTCAGTGGCAGAAAGAAGCCTAGAATCAGAGGCAGAAGCTGAAGGAGGTGAGTAGGAGGAGGTGAGTAGGTCTCCTCTCTCCAGGGGGAGACCAAGAGGCAGAGATGATTCAGGCTGGTGAAGAATCACAGGTGTCTCCCCCTCCTGCTGAGACAAAATCCCCTACCTTTGTCTCCAAGAACCAGAAGATGGCTGAAATGGGTTGGGCAAAGACAGGCTGCCGGCAGGCAGTCTCTAATTGCTTGGGGAAAGCCCTGGAGAAGAGGCGACTTAGACATGGATTTATTTGGGCAAGGGGCAGGCTTTATGTTGGGGTAGCAGAATCGAGTTATCTGTGACACAACTGGTTAGTTAGTTAAGTATTTTTATTCATTTACTTGATTTGGGGGAGGCAGCTGCAAAGCATAGAGTTGTAGTCCAACATTATCTGGAAGGCACAATATTGGCTACTCCTTCTTAACAGGGTTGTAATAAATGTAAAAACAGGGGGCCTCTACATAGGCTGTCTTGAGATCCTAAGAGGAAATGTAGAATATGAAAATATTTAGGTATCTTGGTCTCTTGCTACTTGACTCTTCTAGCAGCAGATACCAGGGGATCAAACATGGGAACACATGAATCTGCCTTATACCGAGTCAGACCGAGGACTTCCGGGTTGGTGCCTCCAGCAATGGCGGATTTCCTCTGACCGGGAGGAATCTGCTCCGTGGAAATTTGGGTCTGGCCGCCACGGCGAAGGTGGAGACCCGTAAAAACCACAGGCAGGAGAAGCCTGTGAACGTGGGATTCAGCGGGCACCTTTTGCGCCTCCCCTACTCGCGGGGAAACCCGGTTTCGGGGATCCGGAGCGACGTGGGGTGAGTGGCGCGGTGCTTCGAATCGTCTGCTTCTTCCACGGAGCCAAGCCGCATAGCTGTTGCTGGAGAGCATTGACTTTTTCCTGTGGACAATTTGACTCCAAAGTAATTACCCGTGAGTAGAGCTGAGATGGGAGAATCGGATTTTAAACGTTTAATTTGCCATCGAAACGGGGAGGTTCAAAACAGGAAGTCCGCCTTCCCTATTTGTAAACAGACTGAGGCAAGGAGGCTGTAGGCTGAAGTCTTGGAAAGCCTTTTGTAAAAGACTAAATTTCCATCCGTAAAGAGCATAAAACCCCCTTTGGAGGCAGGAGAAGGGGGGGAGTTGTGGACTGAGTATGCCTGCAGGAGAGAGTGAAGGGAGTTAAAATACTGCCGCTCTGACCCTGGAAATGGGCTGCCAGTAGGACTGACGTTTTGGAATGTTCATTGACAGCACTTAGAACGTTCCTTGACAGCTAGCAAAGTAAGAGAAATACATTATTTCTATTGTCTCCGGCTGCTTCTAAAAAGGAGTAAAAAGTAACTGAAATCTGGAACTAACTTTGGATTGTATGAGTTGCGTTTAAAGGGGACATTGTTGACTATTATAAATAGAAACTGTTTCCCCCTAGTGGAAGTCTCTGAAATTGGTTACTTTATAAGAGCTGGGCTAGGGGGATTTCCAGCTGCAAGATAAAAATTGTGAGACTCTGAGATTGACCTTGAATCTCTCAAGTGTTATGGCAAATGGAAAGGAAAAAACAGATGAAATGTCAACAGAAGAGGCCTTAGTGGTCGCATTAGTGAAAATAAACGATTCGCTGGAACAGCTTCACAGGAAAACAGACAATCTGGGACAAAAGGTGAACACCAACACAGAAACCATCCAGAGATTGATACGGGAATTTACCTTGACACGGCAAACTGCAGATGAAGTCAGGGAGAAAACCCTTGCTGCTGAATGTAAAACAATACAACTGGAGTGTGAGAGAGCCCCATCCATTCAAAGGCAACTCAATGAACATAAGTTGACATCTGTTATGATGGAATTTAAAGAAAAACAGATGAATTTGAGGACCAGAGCCCTACCTGAATTGGGAAAGGAAAGCTTGACAGAGCTTCAGGAGGAGACAGGACTAACATCGGTTGAGAAAGAGAGGCTTTTGGGGGCCAGTATGACCGCCAAAAATGTGAATTTATTTAAGGGTAACTGTGAAGGACGTTGGATTGAAGAGAAGGGGGATTGGGAAATACGGACAAATCTGAAGTTCCTATTGTTGGGCCGAGCTGTTGTGATGGGGATGAGGGTTGCTGTGTTGCCGGGGATGTTGCTTTTGTTCCAAATAGTGCAAGTTTTGGATGGGATGGATTGTTTCAGGAGGTGGCAGAGGGATGTTTCTGGATTTGTTTGGCAGAGCAGGAAGCCTCGAGTAAAATTTAAGATATTGACGGATGCTAAAGAAGGAGGTGGACCTGCCCTGCCAGACCCCTAAACTTTGTTGTGAACCATCTGCTTTTTGCTGGCTGAGAGAATGGTTGTCTCTTGGAAGCACTGAAGTGTTGGATAATGGCAGATGAAGTTGATGCACTAGATGGAATTGGCGGAAAAGACTGGCAAGATCCGAGACCAGGGAGAAGAGTCGGTGGAAGAAGACTGGGGAAAGTTTAAAGATTATTTATAGAAATATTGTAAAATTAATGAATGTTAGAAGAATGTTGGAATGACGTTATATGGCTTCAGTAGAAATGTTATAAGGAATTAAGTATAAATAGATTAATAGAGTATTAAAGGAAAATAAGGTTAAAATGTGTTAAGATAATTATAGGATAGAAAACAGGGGAAGATGGAAAGGAATTGCTGAAATAATTAATAGACGTGGAATACAAAAAGGGAGCTGTGAGGAGGCCATGGAAATATGTGAAAGAAAGATAAGATATTGGAAGGTTTTTTTGTTTTGTTTTTCTCTTTCTTCTCTTTTGATGTGTTTTTAAATTGTTTTGTTTTGTTAATTTTTATGTGGTGTTTTTGTATTGTAATGTACTGTTTTTTCTTTGTTTTTTCTGTAAGTGTTTAAATTGTTGTAAAAGGAATAAATATTATTATAAAAAATAAAATTACTGAGTCAGACCATGAAGCTACTCAGCTCGGTATTGTCTACAATGACTGGCAACAACTCTAGAGATTTTTCATTTACGGAACATCCTCAGTCGTACCTGGAGATGCCAAGGATCAAACCTGGGACATTTGGCATGCAAAGGAGATACTCTACCACATAGCTGCGCCCTAACCTCTAGTAAGAAGCTACCTTATGCTGAGTCGGACCATTTGGTTGACCTAGTTCAGTATTGTCTACAGTGACAAGCAAAGGCTTGACCTCTGATCTCTTTTTTTTTTATAATATTTTTTATTAGTTTTACAAAAAATTTTATAACAGACAAACACAAAAAAGAAAACAAACAAACAAACAAGTATAATTTCATAATGTCATTTCATAAACTTCTTTCCTCGGACTTCCCCATACCTCCCCTTTCTGCATCCTCATGTCCAAATTTTATAGCAACTTATAAATGTTTTTTCCAACTCTAATTCGTCATAGTCCTTTCTTATTCTAATCTTATATTACTGCAACCCTTTCTCTCTGTAGAATCTCGACATTCT
Source organism: Podarcis vaucheri (assembly GCF_965113315.1). Classification (NCBI taxonomy): domain Eukaryota; kingdom Metazoa; phylum Chordata; class Lepidosauria; order Squamata; family Lacertidae; genus Podarcis; species Podarcis vaucheri. The sequence continues at coordinate 35,501,181 of NC_138754.1, read as the reverse complement.
AAACTTCATCAAGTTTATAGTAGTCCTTAAGATAAATCTTGAATTTCTTCCAATCTTCTTCCGCAGTCTCCTTTCCCTGGTCTCGAATTCTGCTCGTCATTTCCGCCAATGTCATATAGTCAATCACTTTCATCTGCCATTCTTCCACGGTGGGTAGATCTTGTGTCTTCCAATACTTTGCGATCAATATTCTTGCTGCTGTTGTTGCGTACATAAAGAAAGTTCTATCCTTTTTTTGCACCAATTGGCCGACAATGCCCAAGAGAAAGGCCTCTGGTTTCTTAAGAAAGGTATATTTAAATACCTTTTTCATTTCATTATATATCATCTCCCAGAAGACCTTAATCTTCGGGCATGTCCACCAAAGATGATAAAAAGTACCTTCAGTTTCCTTACATTTCCAGCATTTATTGTCAGGCAAATGGTAAATTTTTGCTAGCTTAACTGGGGTCATGTACCACCTGTATACCATTTTCATCACATTTTCCTTTAAGGCACTACATGCCGTAAATTTAATTCCGGTGTTCCACAACCTTTCCCAGTCAGCAGACATAATATTATGACCAATGTCCTGTGCCCACTTAATCATAGCTGATTTAACTGTTTCATCTTGTGTATTCCATTTCAACAGCAAGTTATACATTCTTGACAAATTCTTAGTATTGGGTTCTAACAATTCTGTCTCAAGTTTTGATTTTTCCACCTGGAAGCCAATTTTCCTGTCTTGTTTAAAAACCTCCATTATTTGATAATAGTGGAGCCAATCTTGTACTTTGGGTTTTAGTTTTTCATGGCTCTTTAGTTTCAGTTTCTCTCCATCCTGTTCTAAGATCTCACAATACTTTGGCCATCCGACCTCCATATTAACTTTCTTATGGGCCTTAGCCTCTAAGGGTGACAGCCATCTAGGGGTTTTGTTTTCCAACAGATCTTTATATCTCATCCAAACATTAAACAACGCTTTCCTTACCATATGATTTTTAAAGGCACTATGCACTTTGATTTTGTCATACCATAGATATGCATGCCAGCCAAATGCATTATTGAAACCTTCTAAATCCAAGATATCTGTATTCTCGAGGAGCATCCACTCTTTCAGCCAGCAGAATGCTGCTGCTTCATAATACAATTTTAAGTCCGGCAGGGCAAATCCCCCTCTTTCTTTTGCATCTGTTAATATTTTATATTTTATTCTGGGCTTTTTGCCCTGCCAGACAAATTTCGCAATGTCTTTCTGCCACCTCTTGAAACAGTCCATCTTGTCAATAATCTGCAAAGTTTGAAACAAAAATAACATTCTAGGCAATACATTCATCTTAATTACTGCAATTCGGCCTAACATTGATAATCTCAAATTTGACCATATTTCTAAATCTTGACCTCTGATCTCATACCCTCCAACATTTCTCCGATGAAAACAGGGATGTCCTGTTCCATTGTTGTTATTGTTGTTTTATAGCCTGCCCATCGGCTTGGGTTGCCCCGGCCACTCTAAGCAGCTTCCATGTTTTTATTATAAAAACATAATAAAACATTAAACAGTAAAGAAAAGTCCCCATGCAGGACTGCTCTCAGACACAGTGGTACCTCGGGTTACATATGCTTCAGGTTACAGACGCTTTAGGTTACAGACTCCACTAACCCAGAAACAGTACCTCGGGTTAAGAACTTTGCTTCAGCAGGAGGCCCCATTAGCTAAAGTGTTGCTTCAGGTTAAGAACAGTTTCAAGTTAAGAACGGACCTCCGGAACGAATTAAGTTCTTAACCCAAGGTACCACTGTATCTTCTAAAAGTTGTTCTGTTACTTATCTCCTTGGTTTGGGAGTTGCATAACTCTACACTCCAACATTTCTCTGATGAAAATGGAAAAGCAGAACATTCCGGGATCAAATAAGGAACCAGGATGGCTTCTGTAAATCTGGGACTGTCCCTGGAAAATAGGGACACTTGGAGCGTCTGTGATCGATAAGGCTTCTGCCTTCACACTCTTCCTGAGTTAAGTTTCCATGAAGCACCTGACTCACCATTTGACTAGCTCATTTTTAGTGTGGTTCAAAACATATGAAAGGAACGCACACACTATTCAGCACCTTGGGAGAAGGGCTGTGGTTGCAACCCTTGGGCACAGGAATGTCTTTCCCTCCCAAGTACATAGACTGTGTGCTTATTTTCAGCTGTGAAAGGTTTAAAGGTACACCACGGCTATATCATTATGATTAGCTGCATGCCTAGTTCACATCCACAGAAAGCAGTGGGGAAAATTATATGGAGGGGTTGCTAGGTAACCAAGCAAGCAGCCCCTCACATTTCCTGCTGGCGAGAAGGGGCCTTTGTTGCATAGCAACCATTCACATGGTGCCTTTAATTCCCCCTCCCCCTCCCCCGACATGCAAACATAAGCAGTTTGATAAAGTGAGCGCATCTCCACTGGAAAGGGGAGGCTATGGCTGCTTTAGTTGGATGGATATAAAGTACCTACGGACATAGTGTGTTCTTTTTTTTAGCTTAGGTACTAGTTGAAAAGATAAAATCCAAGATGCGGGACCTCTGAGCAGGTACAGAGTATATTTTAAATACAGTTGCTATCAAAATTATTCAACCCCCATTGCAAGTTGGGTTTATTATCAAAATTTGCAACTTTCAGCTGTTTGCAATGAGCAAATCAAACAAAAGCAAATGAAATAGCTCAATCCAATGGATGCTTCAAGCGGTTCCCCCCAAATCAGCTGAAATTGCTTTGGAGGATCACAGGTTCTGTTGCCCTGAGATAAAGCTTGCAGCCATAGCAAGACTTTACATCCAGCCCTCCTGGATCAACCCAAACTTTTGTCTGGCCCTGCATCCCATTAACCACCATGGCAAGCAAAATTATCATGGAAAGACCACAGGCAGGAGCCAATTAATTGTTTAGTATGCATTGAAATGGAAATAAATTCATAATGTGTCTGTATTGTATACCGTGGGGCATGGCTGAAAATTTCTCTGAAGCTGAACAAGTGCCTACCAGGTTAATCATTAACTGGGCTGTATCATGGGACTGTATCTCTGCAGGCTCAGTCACAAGATAATCAGCTCAGAATCACACAAAAGAGATAGTTTTAAAGGTCTGTTGTTGTTTAGTCATTTAGTCGAGTCCGACTCTTCGTGACCCCATGGACCAGAGCACGCCAGGCACTCCTGTCTTCCACTTTAAAGGTCTATGCATATGCTAATATAGGAGGCATCCATGTTGGGTAAGCCCTTTGTTCCAAGGTACCAAAGAGAATGGATGTGTGAACCTCTGCCTCCAGCAAACAGCCTGAGCCTAATGGAGAAGAAACAGAGCTTTTGTTTCAGCTCAAAATGCAATATATTTGTAATCTAAGATATTATGCTTTCTGCTGGGACCAGTATAAGAAATTATGCAACTATCTGAATGTAACTTTTATTGTTTTAGATTGTTTGAAGTTGAGTTCTGTAAGCAAAACTTTTGAACTATATCTTTGGACTGGAGAATTTTTATTTCAATACAGAAGTCAGTTTTGTTCACCCAGAGACTTCCATATGCACAATTATCATCTCAGTAGAGCCTTCTGCTGCTGTTACTCCTTAGCTAATGGTGCTCGGGGGCTATTGTTTATATATAAACTTTATGGGTGGAATTCAACTAGATCCTATGCAGAGAAGACCCGGTGGAATCAATGACCCTAACTTAACCATGCCCATTAACTTAAATTGGTCTATTCCGAGTGCAGCTAATTTTGAATCCCGCCCCATGGCTAATAAAAAAACCAAAAGTCGCTGTTCCTTTCTATCTCCTAACAACCCTCAGCACTCTTAACAAACTACACTTCCTAGGATTCTCTAGGGAATGGCATAGATGTTTAAAGTTGTATGATACTGCTTTAACTGCATAGTGCAGCTGGGGCCATAATCTCAAACCACCCTTCCATCAAAAGACATATTTCTGGTGTTCTCAAGCTTTGTTCTATGCTAAACAAAGACCTCATCACGTACTTTGTATGCCTGAGAGAGAAAGAAATGAAGATCCCATCAAATTACCGTCAATGGCTCAGTCATGAAACAGTTTATGATCCATAACAAAACAATGGGCCCTCTGCACTGCATTGATTCCACTGTCAATTAAACACCCAAATGAGGAATGATAGCTGGTGATTCTCATCAGGACCAAACAGTACATTCCTGACAATGCTTTGCTGTTCTTGAGGTCCGAAGATCTATGTATTCCTATTTTCATCGTAACAGAACCAAAGTGAAATAGCAGTGCTGGACATTCAGTAAGGAAGGATCTGGGGTTCAGTTCAAGGGGAGCTGGTGCAGTAGTCTGCAATTCCTGAAAGTGTTATCTTTGAAGGAGAGGAACAACAGATCACACAAAGTGCATGCAGAAGATCCAATTCCCTCTCTTTCAAAAGGTTCAGAAGGCCCTCTGCAGAGTTTATTCTAACAGAATCTTGGACATACTTTGTGCAACAGGGGAAATATGCAGTAGGAACTACGTTTCGGGAAAATGAAGTTTCATAAAGTGCTAGGATGTTTTATTTCTTAGGGGTGGACAAAGCTGTTAATTTGTTAAATTGTGGTGCCCAGAATTGGACACAGTTTTCCAGGTCTGCTCTGACCAGGGCAGAATGGAGTGATACTATTATTTCTCTTGATTTGGACACTATACTTCTGTTGATGCAGCCTATAATAGCATTAGGGGTTTTTTTGGTGCTGCATCAAACGGTTGACTCGTGTGTGTGTGTGTGTGTGTAAAAAAATTCCCAAAAAAATTAAACAACAACAAAACAAAACAAATTGACTTCCCTGCAATCCCTTCCCTGGTTCCATTATTTGTCAACATGCTGCATGTCCACTGTTAAATTTATAACATATTTCAATCACCTATTACCCAATCATTGTAAAATTACAAGCAGTCTTAAAACCCTGCTAACCCTGTGTACATTGCTTCTGTATATAAGCAATAAACTTCTTCCATTCTTCCTTAAATTCATTGTCGTCTCTTCCTCTTAATTTCATCGTCAATTTTGCCATTTCAGCATAGTCCATTAGTTTAACTTGCCAATCTTCTTTGGATGGGGCACCTTCTTCTTTCCAATATTGCACTAATAAGGTCCGTGCAGCTGTTGTAGCGTACACAATCAAGTTCTTTTGTAATTTTGGTAGGTCAAAAAACCTTTGTCAAAAAACCAGAAGCTTTCTTACTAGGTATTACTGTGGACTCATGTTAAGCTTGTGGTCCACCAAGACCCCTAGAACCTTTTCACATGTACTGCTAGTAAGCCAGGTGTGCCCCCCTCTTAGATTTGTGCATCTGGTTCGTCCTGCCTAAGTGCAGAACCTTACATTTGTCCCTATTGAAATTCATTTTGTTAGCTTGTGCCTAGTTCTCTGATCTGTTAAGGTCGTTTTGAATTCTGATTCTCCAGAGATTCCTGAGGACCAGGTAGAGAGACTTGGAGAACCACATTTGGAGCCCACACCAAAGATTCCCTAACCCTGCTGCAGACTAGAAAGAACAGTGATTGATATAAGGCAGTTTCATGCACCCCTGTTTCAAATGAATTCACCCTTCTTTCAACCTTTACACTCCCCTTCTGCACCATGGGGGCTAACAACAGGGTCCCATCATACCTGTGGTAAGAATTACCAAGAGGATGGATGTGACATATTTTGAACCCTTGAAATTGCTGTATTAAAATCAAACTCAACTTTTTCTTCGCTGTCAGTTCTTCTCGGCAGAATCCAGCCTCCCAGCCCTGCCCCCAGCTAGGGAAAAGGGTCTCTCCAATCACACCTCTCATCATTTTTCAATACGGGGCCCCAGCCTTCTTAGAAATTCTCAGCTCTCACGTCAGCCCTGGGGACATTTCCTTTAATGCCTGCCATTACAGCTCCGTTTTGTTATATGCAATGGGTTGCTTTGAGCTCTGCAAACGCTCCACGATAACAGATCAGCTTCAAATTCTTGGGAGAGGGAATGGAGGCAGGGGAGGGTTGGAAGACGCCAGAAGACGCCTAGTGTATTTTAATTGTACTTGATTATTTTTACCTCTCGGTAGGTTTCAGTTAATTAAGTCCCCTGGAAGCTAGCCCTTGTGTGCTTTAATTAAGCAGAAGTGCTGCAAAAACAAGCAACCAAAATAAGTTCATTAAGAAGAAACATATTTGTTGCCACTTAATTATTCACCAAAGCTTGTTCCTGGAGCAGACAGTAGTGTAGATATGCTATGATATGGGCTGATGCCTTTGGTATCAAAGGGAAGGTTTCGACAATATCTCAGTGCCTAGTAACACTGGCCGGGGCTCTAACCAGGGACTGAGTGGAAGGAACCACAGCTGAGTGATGGCCAGGGCACCTGCTTTGCACACAAAAAATCACATGTGCAATCTATGGCATCTCTAGTTTAAAAAGGAGGTGCTTACGTAGCTCCCTTGAGCTCGTGTCCTGGCACACACAAAGCCTCTGAGACCCACCACCACTGCCCACTGCTTCATGAGGTGGTGGAAAGGGGTAATATCTTTTCTCCTTTGAAAAGTACTGTCAGGGGACTGCCATCGGAAAAGGGAAGGGAGGCAGAGGGGCCGTTGGGATACAGGGAGGCTCTGGAAATCTTGCGAAGCAGTTCCTCTTGGTGGGGAAAGCCACACCTCTAGTGGGGAAGAGGGGAAGGGACCAGAGGATGCTGCTGGGAGCCTCAGCACCGCTCCTGGCCAGGCCGGCCAGGGGGGAAACATGCCTCTTCCGTCACCCACCTTGCACAGCAGAGTAAAATGCAAAGAAGGAAGGAAACGGCTGGGGGTGACTAAGTTCTTATGTTGGGGGAGGACCCAGAAAGAACCACTCCCGGATTCTGCTAGCGGTTGAGGCAGACATGAACTGATGCTTCTGCACTGTAAATACCGTATTTTTCGCTCTATAACACGCACCAGACCATAACATGCACGTAGTTTTTAGAGGAGGAAAACAAGAAAAAAAAATCTAAACGAAATAGTGGATATATGCTTTTTGTGGTTCATGCTGTGGCCACAGGCATGTGATCTGACAGTGAGTTTGGAGTAGCCCAATGCAAAAATCCATGTGGATCCATGCTTTGTAACCACAGAGGAGGGAAGGAAAGGGAACCATGGATCCTCTGCTCACGACTGCAGCAGATCCCCCCTGCCACCCACAGGCATTCGCTCCATAACACGCACAGATATTTCCCCTTACTTTCTAGGAGGAAAAAAGTGAGTGTTATGGTGCAAAAAATACGGTAGTTTTTGCACCAAAATAAAGCCTGTAAAAGACAGGTCGGAGTCCTGCCTGGTTACTCACGAGCAACCACCACTGACATCTGACAAGTATGTAGAGCCAAAGGAGGAAGTTGGAAGAGTCAAACACTTTCCACTTCTTCTTTTAGCTCTGTGTCTTTCCAAGGCTCAGATTAATTCTGGCGGATCTGATTTTTACTCAGATCCCTTGCAAGAGAGAGGGGTGAGGAGGATTCTTTGTCTCTCGTTGGAGGGGGATACTGAGGAAAAGTCCAAATGTGCCCACCAGCCTAAAAAAGGTTGGGAGCCCCCTGTATTAAAAGGATCCAGTAGCAGTAGGTGAGTGCGCCTGAGAAAGTCGGAGGGTCAACTGCTGGCTGGAAGAGGCAATGGTGAACTAGATGTGCAATGATCTGACCATGCAAGACTCCTAAACTCCTGGCCTGGTAGTGATGTGTAACTTAGTGAGCGTGCCATTTTCTGTGTGTGCTCAGGCCTGAGAGTCCCCATCAGATCCTACAATTGGCAGGCACAGGATCTGAGATTTCCAAGGACTAGAGGTTCACATAAGGCTCCAACTTCCATTTCATTTCATCCTGGGTCCAGTAGAGATGAATGAATCTGTCAATTCCAGTTTTCCCCAGTTCCTCATTTCTCCCTGGTATTAAGTTTGTTATAGTTCTGCATCTGTTTCGCAATAAATAAATAAAAACCATGAGATTTTTGTTTCAGAATTTTACTGAACACTCTTCCTAATATACACATTTTTTTGTATGCCATTTCCTATGATTAATGCATTTTAATGCACAGTATATACATTTTTGTACACTTGTTTTAACCGAATCACAATATTCAGAGCACTGCAAATTTCTTTTTTTAAAATAATATTTATTGAGTTTCCAAAAATTTAAACACTACAAACAAAAAAGAAAAAAGAAAAAAACAAACGAAAAACAACACTATACAATACAAAAACACTACAAAACACTAACACATAAGACAAATAAAACAAAACAAAGACCATTTAAAGCACATTAAACAATTTCAATGTCATATCTTTCGTTCGCTTATTTCCACGACTTCCTCACACCTCCCTTTTTGTATTCCACATCAATTAATTATTTCAGCAATTCCTTTCCATCTTCCTCTGTTTTCTATCCTATAATTATCTTAACACATTCTAACCTTATTTTGTTCCCTTTAATGCTCTATTAATCTATTTATACTTAATTCCTTATAACATTTCTGCTAAAGCCATATAACTTCATTCCAACTTTGTTCTAACATTCATTAATTTTGCAATATTTCTATAAATAGTCTTTAAACTTCCAGTCTTCTTCCACCAGCTCTTCTCCCTGGTCTTGGATTCTGCCGATTCTCTCAGCCAGCAAAAAGCAGATGATTCACAACAAAATTTAGGGGTCTGGCAGGGCAAGTCCACCTCCTTCTTTAGCATCCATTAATATCTTAAATTTTACTCGAGGCTTCCTGCCCTGCCAACCAAATCTAGAGACATCCCTCTGCCACCTCCTGAGACAATCCCTCCCATCCAAAGCTTGCAATGTTTGAAACAAAAGCAACATCCCCGACATCACAGCAACCCTCGTCCCCACCACAGCAACTCGGCCCAACAATAACAACTTCCAATTTAACCCTATTTCCAAATCCCCCTTCTCTTCAAGCCAACGTCCTTCACAGTTGCCCTTGAATAGATTCACATTTCTGGCGGTCATACTAACCCCCAAATACCTCTCTTTCTCAACCAATGTTAGTCCTATCTCCTCCTGAAACTCTATCAAGCTTTCCTTTTCCTCAGGTAGGGCTCTGATCCTCAATTTCATCTGTTTCTCTTTAAGTTCAGTCATAACAAGTGTCAGCTTGTATTCATCAAGTTGTCCTTGTATGGATGGGACTCTCTCTCTCTCTCCAGTTGAATTACTTTAACTTCAGCAGCAAGGGTTTCCTCCTTAACTTCATCCGCAGTTTGCCGTATCAGGGTAGATTCCTGTCTCAATTTCTGGGTGGTTTCTGTATTGGTATTCACCTTTTGTCCCAGGTTATTTAAGCTTTCTACCATTAAGTCAATTTTAATATTTGCAACATCCACTTTCATATTTATCACATCCGTTTTCTTGTGAAGCTGTTCCAGCGAGTCATTTATTTTCACTAATACAACCGCTAAGGCCTCTTCTGGCGACATTCCGTCTTTCCCATCTGCCATAACACTCAATAGATTCAAGGTCAGTCTCACAGTCTCACGGTTTTTATCTTACAGCTGGAAATTTCCCAGCCCAGATCTTATATAGCCGCCAGTTTCAAGAACTTCCACTAGAGGGAAACAGTTTCTATTTGTATCGATAAATAATATCCTCTTATAGGCACAGTTCAAACAACCCAAAAATAATTTCAATTTTCAGTTACTTTCACTGCTGGAGACGGTAGAAACAATGTATCTTCTCTTATGCTAACTGTCAATGAACGATCCAAACACTGTCAATAAACGTCCAACCAAACGTGGGACCTACTAGCAGCCCGTTCCCAGGGTCCGAGCGGCGGTATTTTACCTCTCTTGGTCTCTTCTGCAGGCAAACTCAGTCCACAACTCCCCCCCCTCTTCTCCTGCCTCCAAGGGGGGGATTATATTCTTTACTTATGGAAATTTAGTCTTTTACAAAAAGCTTTCCAAGACTTCAGCTTGCAGCTTCAATTGCTTCAGTCTATTTACAAAAGGGGAAGGCGGACTTCCTTTATTGAACCTTTCCCATTTCGATGCCAAATTAGACGTTTTAAAAATCCAATTTTCCCGATTAAGCTCTACTCACGGGTAGTTACTTTAGAGTCAAATTGTCCACAGGAAAAAGTCAGCGCTCTCCGACAACAGCTATGCAGCTTTGCTCCGTGGAAGAAGCAGATGATTCAAAGCACCGCGCCGCTCACCCCACGTCGCTCCGGATCCCCGAAACCGGGTTTCCCCGCGAGTGGGGGAGGCACAAAACGTGCCTGCCGAATCCCACGCCCACAGGCTTCTCCCGCCTGTGATTTTTAACGGGTCTCCGCCTTCACCTTGGCGGCCAGACCCAGATTTCCACGGAGCTGATTCCTCCCGATCAGAGGAATCCAGCCATTGCTGGAGGCGCCTCCCCGGAAGTCCCAGAGCACTGCAAATTTCCAAATGATAGTGTAATGTTTGTGTATTGTTTCTGGAAGTGCTGCTTAAGTAGGTCTGCATGAAAATGTAAAGCAAAATGAATTTCTTCCCACATCTTTAGTGTCTTCTGGAGTGTGCCCACCCATAGCCCTGACAGGAACAACCCATCAGGCAACATCAAAACCATACATTTAAAACACAATAATGCCACTTTAAACAGCCATGGCTTCCCTCCAAAATCCTGGAAGCGGTGTGGAGAGTTCTTAATAGATTCCTCTCCCAGAACTACAGTTCCCAGAGCTCTCTGTGTAGAGGAATTGATTCTTAAACCGCTTTGGGAATTGTAGCTTTGAACACCTGAATAAGGCGATCAATGTGCGAAAATGCAATCTTGCTCGGCTAAGTAAGGCAAGAAAAAGAACAATTACAGAAGAATTGCTTAAAGAGAGGCCAAATTAAGCATACTTGGGGTAGGGAAAATGTTGCAGTGTATTTCAATTAACACTGCTTCATACAACTTGCACTTAAAATTGAACGACAATGACAATAAAATCCATATCTATTTAGGCAGGTATTTAACACATCTCTGGCTAATGGTGAAACGCAAGTCCCCTGCTTCTGTATTATATTCTAGGAATTGATTTTTTAAAAATCAGTTAGCATGCATTTTTTGTATAATGGGAAATTGGAGTTTTGGCCCAAACATATCTGTTTAGCTATTATTGCTTTAGAAAGGGTTCCTGCCTCTGTAAATTGGCCAGTTTCCCCTGCCCTCCGGGGCCAGAGTGGTGCGGTGGCTAGGAGCACAAACTGGACAGTCAAGGGTTCAAATATCACCTCAGCTCCCATCTCATGGGAGTGAACTTAGGTGCTATTCTGCCAGGCTCTCATGCTTAGGAACAATAACAGCATCCTCCTTTACAAGGTTCTTGCAAGAAATATGTTACGAGAAGAATATACTCTGCTGGATCCATCCAAAACCTAAACATTAGGAAGAACTTCCTGACAGTGAGAGCTGTTCGACAGTGGAATTTGCTGCCAAGGAGTGTGGTGGAGTCTCCTTCTTTGGAGGTCTTTAAGCAGAGGCTTGACAACCATATGTCAGGAGTGCTCTGATGGTGTTTCCTGCTTGGCAGGGGGTTGGACTCGATGGCCCTTGTGGTCTCTTCCAACTCTATGATTCTGAAAGCATGGGTAGGCTGTTGTGTATTGAGTCAAAGGATTTTATATCTGTATTATTATTGTCTGTATTTGCATTAGGGTAAAGTAACTGCCTTTTGGTTTCAAAGGGTACAGCTACTATTGGTTCATTTAAGCTGCTGTATTTGGATCCTCTGTCTTATTGGTTCCCTCCAAAAGGCAGGACTGTGATTGCCTGATATTGTTCCCTCCAAAATGTATCCTTTCTAGCTAGTTCCCTGTCCCTATAAATGTAGCTTTCCCCTCCTCAGTCTTGAGTCTTGTTTGCTTTAATAAAGAAGTGTTACTAGAGAACTGTCTCCAGCATATTATGTCAAGAGAGCTGAAATCACAAACCCCACGTCACAACATAGGCAAACTAAGGCCCGGGAGCCAGATGTGGCCCAATTGCCTTCTCAATCCAGCCCACGGACAGTCTGGGAATTAGCATATTTTTACATGAGTAGAATGTTTCCTTTTATTTTAAATGCATCTCTGGGTTATTTGTGGGGCATAGGAATTCATTCATTATTATTTTTCAAAATATAGTCCAGCCCCCCACAAGGTCTGAGGGACAGTGGGCCAGCCACATGCTGAAAAAGTTTGCTGACCCCTGGTCCAAAAGGTCAGCTAGTCTGGCAGCCTGGTCTTACTGCAGGAAGCCCTGAGGGCTGGACCCGAGTGCAGCAGCACTCTCTCCACCTGTGATTCCCAACCACTGGTATTCAGAGGCATCCTGCCTCCGACGGTGGAGAACAAGCACAACCATGGCAGCTACCAGCCATAGATAGTCTCCATGAATTTGCCTTATTCTCTTCTATAGCCATCCAAGTCGATGGATGTTACTGCTTCTGCGCATGAAGCACTTTGAACACTGGGACCATTCATTCATTCATTCACTTATTCCATCATTCTATCCCTCCCTTCCTCCCAGTGGACCCCCAAGGCAGCTGAGAACAAAGCAGTAAAAGCAGTATATGCGTAAATATTGTTCTCTATTGTGGCCTTTTTCTTTTTTAACAAGGAGGCTTTGCTACCAATCACTATTTATTTGTGTATTTCACTTAAGAATGACTTCCCATGAAACATCCCAAAGCGATTAGCAACAAAAGCATCCTAAACATATCGATAAAAGCATCTGCAATAAAGCCATATATAAAAACAGTTTCTGATTCAATACAGGTACACGCTGGGATAAGTCTCTCCAGTCCAAAGCCTTGTTGAAAAAGGAGCATCTTTAGCAGGCACCAAAAGACGATGGAGTGGTGTTTTTCTGATATATAATAGGATGGAGTTCCTACATAATACTGAACAGAGCTCCTGATGAGATGCTGTCTGTGGGAGGCCATCTTCTGCAGAAAACACTAATGTTGTTGTTGTTTAGTCGTGTCCGACTCTTCGTGTCACCATGGACCAGAGCATGACAGGCACTCCTGTCTTCTACTGCCTCCTGCAGTTTGGTCAAACTCATGTTACTAGCTTTGAGAACACTGTCCAACCATCTTGTCCTCTATCGTCCCCTTCTCCTTGTGCCCTCAATCTTTCCCAACATCAGGGTCTTTTCCAGGAAGTCTTCTCTTCTCATGTGGTGGCTAAAGTATTGGAGCCTCAGCTTCAGGATCTGTCCTTCCAGTGAGCACTCAAGGCTGATTGCCTTAAGAATGGGTAGGTTTGATCTTCTTGCAGTCCATGGGACTCTCAAGAGTCTCCTCCAGCACCATAATTCAAAAGCATCAATTCTTCGGTGATCAGCCTTCTTTATGGTCCAGCTCTCACTTCCATACATCACTACTGGGAACACCATAGCTTTAACTATACAGAGCAGGAACCGGCAAGCCATTCCAGTATCCCTGCCAAGAAAATTCCATGGACAAAGACAACAGGCAAATAGTAAATTATTATTATAAATTATTATATTGCATGTTTGCAACTCAATGGATGGTGCCTAAGGCTTTTAGGCAACTGATGTCACTTGAAGAGCAAAGTTGCCCAAGTGCTTCTCCACACTTATCCCATTCTTTCCAGGAACAGCTCCATGTCCATGTTTTTGTGTGTCCCGCCCCCCGCCCCCTGAGATTTTCCTGCAAAAAGCTGCTTTTTAATGCTGGATCAGAGCAAATGTCAATTCAATTGACATTTCAGCCGATTGCTGTTTGCTCCAATTGAGTTTTAAAAGGGGGTGGGTTGCGAAGAAAACTCTGGAGCAAAAAATAAACAAAAAAAACCCCAAATGGTGCATGGACAGAGCTTTAAAGCACAGACCATGCCTGGAAAGTGCAGAGGAAAGATAAGTATAAGTAGGTCTTCATTCAGATACTTCCATCTTTCTGTGATTGAGATACTTCCACTAGAAAATAAGAGCGCTTTCCTTAAGAGCTTCATTGGAAAGAGAATGGCTTTTGCAGATGTGACTGCATAAGAGAAAATTTGTACTGGGTGCACTTTAGAAAAGGAGGGCATTATTCAGAAGCAAGGGGGGGTTAGAGGCATATCTGGTGAAAGAACAGGCAAAGGTTAAACTGGAAGCCTTCCATTGTCCCTTGCACTATGTTGATCTTTTCAAACTTTTGGGTTGTGAGACATGCAGGGTCATGGTAGGCAGAAGGAATACGCAGTCTGTGAAAGTTAGCCCAAGTTCCTTGACCCTGTGGTCCCCATCCCTATAAGGGTACCAGGCACAAAGGCTTAAATCTCTTCGCCATCCTCAGAATCATGTCTACTTACTTTTTTTGGCCATTGCCACCAAAATCATTGGGTTCTTGTTCTGGGAGGGAGAGAAAATTGTGCTGGGGGAGAATGCGGATCCTGAAAGAGGCAATATTCTGGTCTGAGCCCAGAACCTGGTTTCCTCTCTCTTTTCTCTGGCTAGGCATGGTGTCTGTAGTGGTGAGCATTTGCAACATGTGAGGTCCTTCAGGGCAAGGACATTGGTCTAGCTCAGAGGCTGTAGTCTGGAGGAAGGTAATCTCAGGCATGTGGGTCAAATGTCTCTCCATCTGGCCCTTAGGACTCTTTCAAAGCAACACACCCTCTCCATAAACATCACTGTCATGCTTCGTACCCTCCTTGAGTGATTTTGCCTGGCTGGAATGTGTCTTTGGACTTTGATAATGTCTCTCGCTTGCTTAGAAGGAGGATACAGAGGGGTGTGCAGTGCACAGAGTTGGACTAGCTCGCCCTTGGGGTCCCTTCCAACTCTACAATTGCATGATTCTGTGTGAGAGAGGGAAGCGGGTGGCGCTGTGGGTTAAACCACAGAGCCTAGGGCTTGCCGATCAGAAGGTCGGCGGTTCAAATCCCCGCGACAGGGTGAGCTCCCGTTGCTCGGTCCCTGCTTCTGCAAACCTAGCAGTTCGAAAGCACGTCAAAGTGCAAGTAGATAAATAGGTACCGCTCGGCCGAAATATTGGGAAATAATAGAAAACATTGGAGGAAACTGGAGGTTGCAGAGCTATGAAAAATTAAAGGATAAGGTGCAAGATTGGTTTCATTATGCCCAAATTAATGAGGTGGTTAAGTTGGACAAAAAATTAGGATTCCAGGTGGAAAAATCGAAACTTGAGACAGAGTTGTTAGAACCTAAGACCAAGGTTTTATCGAGAATGTATAACTTGCTGCTTAAATGGAATACTCAGGATGAGACAGTTAAGTCAGCCATGATAAAGTGGGCTCAAGACATTGGGTACAACATTATGTCTGAAGACTGGGAAAAGTTATGTACCACTGGTATTAAATTTACGGCATGTAATGCCCTGAAAGAAAACATTATGAAAATGATATATAGGTGGTACATGACCCCAGTCAAGCTTGCTAAGATATACCATCTGTCTGATAATAAATGTTGGAAGTGCAAGGAGGCTGAAGGGACATTCTTTCATCTTTGGTGGACTTGTCCAAGAGTGAAGGCCTTCTGGGAAATGATCTACAATGAGTTAAAAAAGGTGTTTAAGTACACCTTTCCCAAGAAACCGGAGGCCTTCCTCTTGGGCATTGTGGGCCAAAAGGTGTCAAAGAAGGACAGAACGTTTTTTATGTATGCAACTACAGCAGCAAGAATCCTTATAGCTAAACACTGGAAGACTCAAGATCTGCCCACACTGGAAGAGTGGCAAACGCAACTGATGGACTATATGGAATTGGCCGAGATGACTGTCAGGATCCGAGACCTGGGAGAAGAAGCAATGGAGGAGGACTGGAAAAAATTTAAGGACTATTTGCAAAAGTTTTATAAGTTATATGAACTATAGGAGTGTGCACGATCCGGAAGGATAGCCCCAGCAATGAGTGTGGAATATATATGAAATTAGACAACAATAATGACAATAAGTAACTTAAACCTAAAATTTATCTGAAGGTACAAAAGAAGTACACGAAATAAGGTTACAATTTGCTGACAAATTTTATTATTGAGAATGCACTGTGTGGGAGATGTGGGGAAGTCCGTTGGTGGATTGAATCAAGATTTAGAAGTGGTATGTTTTTCTTTTCTTTCTTCTTTTTTCTTGTTTCTTTATTTCTGAGCTGTTTATCTTTATCTGGAAAAATGCAATAAAAAATATTTTTTTTAAAAAAAAGATAAATAGGTACCGCTCCGGTGGGAAGGTAAACAGCATTTCCGTGCGTGGCTTAGTCATGCTGGCCACATGACCCAGAAGCTGTACACTGGCTCCCTTGGCCAATAAAGTGAGATGAGCGCCACAACCCCAGAGTCATCCACGACTGGAACTAATGGTCAGGGGTCCCTTTACCCTTTACCGTTACCAAGGCAACCTTTAAATTTGTTGCACCAGGGTTCCAGCAGGCTCAGATTCAAACAGTCCCTAGTTTCTGGACTCAGTGGCAGGACCCAGATTGGTGCTGTTGAGTCAGTGTCAAGGTCATGGTTGGTGGCACTGTGATTTAAACCACTGTGCTGCTTGGACTTGCCGATCAGAAGGTCGGCGGTTTGAGGCCCCACGATGGGGTGAGTTCCAGTTGTTCGGTCCCAGCTCCTGCCAACCTGGCAGTTCAAAAGCATGCAGTGCAAACAGATAAATAGGTACCGTTCCAGCAGGAAGGTAAACGGTGTTTCTGTGTGCTGCTCTGGCTTTGCCAGAAGCGGCTTAGTCATGCTGGCCACATGATCCGGAAAAACTGTCTGCGGAAGCGAACAAACACCATCTCCCTTGGCCTGTAGAGCTAGATGAGTGTCACTCGCAAATGGACTTAACTGTCAGGGGTCCCTTTACCTTTAACGAACAACATCATCACATTTCCCGAAGGTGGAAATGTTTCCAAAAAGAGAAAAACATTTCCCAAAGGTGTGGGTGGGTGAGAGACGGAAATTCTGTGTTTTATTCTTAGGCAACTAGTAGGCTAGGATTGGGGGCTGATGCTGCCTCTGACCTTGAGGATGCTATAGAGAAGCCTTTCTCAACCTGTGGGTCCCCAGATGTTGTTGAACTACAACTCCCATCACCCCTAGCTAGCAAGGCCAGAGCTCAGGGATGATGGGAGTTGTAGTCCAACAACATCTGGGGACCCACTGGTTGAGAACTGCTGCTATAGAGTAAAAAGGTACTATATATTAAAGGGGAACTAGAGAAATTCATGGAATAATGGCTATATTCTCCCCAACGTGGTCTGATGCTGTATGCTTCTGGGTACCAGTTGTGGGACATCGCAGGAGGGCAGCGTGCTCTTGTCCTTGGGTCCACCTGGTGGGCTTCCCACAGGCACCTGGCTGGCCTCTGTGAAAAGAGGATGCTGGTCTTAGAACCTGTGGCTCTTCTCAAGTTCTTACCCAAGTGGAAAGCTAACGGCATCAGGAAAGAGATGCTGCTGAATTGCAACTCATTACCAAACTTAAAACCATGGATAGACCTGGTCTGAACAGAGACATTGGATTCTTATCTCATTATACATGACTAAGCCATTTTTCACCTTCTCACCCCTTGCCTTTTCCTGTAAGACCTATTGCAGTCGTTAAGAGTCGTCAACAGGCTCATCTCAGCTATCTGCCAATCTCCCATTCCCACCACCCTTCTGAGTAATACCCCTCCCCACCTTCTCACTATATAGAAGGATCTGGCAGCTTCTGTTTCAGTGTATCTGAAGAAGTGTGCATGCACACGAAAGCTCATACCAAGAACTAACTTAGTTGGTCTTTAAGGTGCTACTGGAAGGAATTTTTTTATTTTGGCATCAAGAATTGTTTGTATTCCTAATAGTATGCAGTGATAAAATATTCGTGCAGGGCTCCTAAACAGGCAATTTGCCTGCCAGGCCCTTTGAGATTTAAATCCCGATACCACGTCGGGATGCAAAAAAGGCTTTGATTAGGCTTTCCTGATTCATTCGCCACAATACGGTTCCAAGTGTCATTGCATATTTTATCACCAAATTAAGAGGCGTTCGGGCTTGTTGTGCTTTACAGCTTTCCCCAACCCAAAAATGAACAGCGGGGAAAGCTAATTAAAAAATGAAAATATAGTTAGCCTCATCAGATTTAAAAATAAATAAAAAATGAATGAGCAGAGTTAATATCGCAACAGCGTCCATATTGGATTCGTTTTAAGATCTATTGCACAGAGACTCTTGGTGGGAGGGGGTAAAGAAAGATTATTCATAATGTGATGGAGATGGCAAATGAATGGTCTAACACCAAGGCTGTTACTTATCCATTGTGAGAGGGCTGCAAGATAATTATTTGGCATTGTTTAGAAAGGACTGCTCCCTTTTGGATATCCTACTTCAGCTTTTATATCTTTTCTGTGAATAAATATCTCCAGAAGTCACAGAGTGCATATCAAGTGGATTGCACTCCTTAAAAGTAAATAGCATCATTCTCAAGTACTCAGTGTGATGGCAGCATGCTGCTTAGATACGCTTGGGGAGTTTTTGTAAGACTATGAGCAAAGCAGAGGAACACATTCCCCAAATTGTTCAAAATCCTTGAAGCAAAAGGGGCTGGGACACCTCCCCTCAGGTGCATTTACTCAGCAGGAGGTATAGCAGTGTGCCACCCAGATCTTCCTATTCTATGTATTCCTGTTAAGGAGAGTGGTACAGCCTATAAGGTAAAGGTAAAGGGACCCCTGACCATTAGGTCCAGTCATGGCCGACTCTGGGGTTGCGGCGTTCATCTCGCTTTATTGGCCGAGGGAGCCGGTGTACAGCTTCCAGGTCATGTGGCCAGCATGACTAAGCCGCTTCTGGCGAACCAGAGCAGCGCACGGAAACGCCGTTTACCTTCCCGCTGGAGCGGTACCTATTTATCTACTTGCACTTTGACGTGCTTTCGAACTGCTAGGTGGGCAGGAGCAGGTACCGAGCAAAGGGAGCTCACCCCGTCGCGGGGGTTCGAACCGCCGACCTTCTGATTGGTAAGTCCTATGCTCTGTGGTTTAACCTACAGTGCCACCTGCATCCCTGGTACAGCCTATACTTTACACTTAAAACAGGAATGAGGAACCTGAAGCCTTCCAGATTGTGTTAACTCCAACTCCCATCAGCCCTAGCTAGCCTGATCAGTGGTCAGGGAAGATGGGAGCTGGTATCCAGGGCCACAGCTCCCATCCTTTTTTAAAAAGTCTCAATTTCAACCCAAAGCGTGGGTTCCTGCTAGGAGTGGGTGTCTTGGCTCCCACTCACTGGCTCGATACTTAAGACTCTCAGCTGGGTTGTTAAGATTAAAGGCTTTGTTTCAAAATTCTCTGCAGTGCCTAAACGTAAAAAGTTACAAAGCCAAGAAGCACAGCAGAACCCCTGCCTGGTTCATGGCTTGGCAGAAGCTAAAATGTTGACTCTACGCTTGATGTGGCCCCTTTTTCACCGTCAGGGCAGAGAAAAGGTGACGAAGAGCTTTTTCTCTTTTACAAACTTTGTTTTTTTAAAAAATGGGGGGAAATAGATGCTAAAACCTGAGTGAGAAACAGCTCTGTGTATGATTGTATGCATTTTAAAGAGTGTGTGATCTAAAAAAATTCCTTCCAGTAGCACCTTAAAGACCAACTAAGTTAGCTCTTGGTATGAGCTTTCGTGTGCATGCACACTTCTTCAGATACACTGTATGATCTAGTTTGCTTGCTACTGAAGGCACCACCTCATAGCTTTCAACCAGAGTTGTGCAGCCCTTGGTCTATGCACTACTCAAGTGGCTCACAGAAATTTAAAATCACAACATGGCATAAAAGTGTAAAGGCATATTACGACGATGACAGCACCCCAATGTATTAAAATTACAATACTAGAAATACAACAAAAGCCTTCCATAGAGTGAAGCAACAGGCCAAAGTGCCACAATTTAAGCTATTTTAGTTTACTATCCAATTTTCAGCAGGGGAGGTCATGCATATTCAGCGACCAGTACCTACAGTGAGCTCCATCAGATTTACAACACAATGAAGCAGAGGAACCAAGCTTATAAAGATATCGGGTATTAATAAGCAGATTGCAGTTAAAAAATGATGTTCTCCTCCTCATTAGGAGACATTCAGGAGCAATGAAAAAGATGCTCATTTCTATGTGCAGTGAGCATTACGGAGAGATTGTTGCTGTTGTTTTTCCATTTCACAATGCAGGCTGCCGTGTCAATTCTCAGTGTGTTCTCTGAAACAGATTTAGTTACTATATAAGCGGTTGTATTTATCGAGCTAGAGATAAGCTGAAAAGAGAGAGCTGGATCTCGCATGCATTTCCAACACACCAGAAAGAAGACTTGAGACAGGCAGAATTTTTTGATCAAATAGCTTATATTTCTTAAAATTGTAATAAAACAGAGGACCTGCAAACCCACCAAACTGAATACAGTGGTACCTCAGGTTACGGACACTTCAGGTTACAGACGCTTCAGGTTACAGACTCTGGTAACCCAGAAATAGTACCTCAGGTTAAGAACTTTGCTTCAGGATGAGAACAGAAATCGTGCTACAACAGGAGGCCCCATTAGCTAAAGTGGTCTTCAGGTTAAGAACAGTTTCAGGTTAAGAACTGACCTCCGGAACGAATTAAGTTCTTAACCCAAGGTACCACTGTACGAACAGAAACAAACCAGTCATCCCCACCCCCACAACACATATTAAAAGGGCGTCGGATGTCAATCTGCCCAAGGCCTGGTTGAAGAGGAACATTTTTGCCTGGCGCCTAAAGGTGTTTAATGAAGGCATTCCACAAATGGGAAGCCACTGCAGAAAGTAGTCAAGGAAGGTGTGAAGCAAGTCTGGTGAGGGGTGTGTCTTGGGGAGAGTCCTAATAGCCGTATAGAAAGAGCTAATGGTCCCCTGGGCCTGTGGCACCCCTAATGTGGCATCTTTGATTGGTCTTATGGGTCCCCGCACAAATGGGGAGCCACTGCAGAAAAGGCCCCTCCTCGTATTGTCACCTTCTGGACCTTTCATGGAGGAGGCACACAAAGAAGGGCATCAGAGGATGATCTCAGGGTCTGCGTAGGTTCATATGGAAAGAGGCGGTCCTTGAGGTATTGCAGTCCTGAGCTGCTTAAGGCTTTATAGGTCAAAAACCTATAGCCTAAAGGAAAACCTAAAGCCTAAAGGAAAGCTATTTGAGGAGTATTGTGCACGCGCTGCGTAACTGACCCCTCCGAAGGAGCGATCGGTGGCGGGAAAGAGAGAGTCAGGCAAGCAGGAAGGCTGGACTACCTTCTCCTGGAAGATGCCGGCCTTGGCTTTTTCAAGGGTTTTTTTCCCCCATCCTGCCTGCCTCTCCTTCCTGCCTGATGCCTTTACACCCACGAATAGCCCCAGGGCAGCAAACTTAACCCATGCTTTAAATATACGGATGGGTGTGCACAGCCTCTGAAGTTTTGATGAAAAAGCAAAATAAATGTTAAGAAATGAAGTACTGAAACATTGGCATTCAGAGCAGCAACGTTCCTTTTGACTTTTTGGAAAGTGTACAGACTCACCGTACATGTTCCGAAACTGTAACATCCGCCGTTGGATTGGCTGAACTTTAAAAGGGGGCTTTCATAATCTTTATTTACCTTCGAGAGACACATTTGATATGGATTGTTTCTTTCTCACGTTCACCTGCCCTTTAAAGATATTACTTGTGATTGATGATTACCGCAAGGAAATGTAAATTCATCAGATTGGGGGAAAAAGTCAGGTTGACTGCATGAACAGCTGATTAAAACATACGCACACAGCAATATTACCCCTTTCCCAAAATAGGTCGTTCTGTGCCTAGCTGTTAAAAGTTAGCACTAAGCTCCCTAGAGAAGCCAGTCTCCTCTCTCCAGCAACTGTCACCTGGCATCAGTCAATACATCCAGGCATAGGCAAACGCGGCCCTCCAGATGTTTTGGCACTACAACTCCCATCATCCCTGACCACTGGTCCTGTTAGCTAGGGATGATGGGAGTTGTAGTCCCAAAACATCTGGAGGGCCGAGTTTGCCTATGCCTGCTAAGCCGTAGCAAAGCAAGAGAAGGGAAGCAGGACCACTCCATCAAGCACAACAACTTATGGCTTTCTCTCGAAACTTGTGCCTGAGTTTGCATATCTCCTCCTTCCACCCCATACATGTTCCTTCTGTGCTGTGTCTTCTTAAGATTGCAAGCCTGATGCAGGCAGGGTCTGTCTGTTTGATCTGTAGGAGCTTTTGGGGGATGGTGGGGTATGAAGAATTGGATTATTATAGAACAGACATAGGTTGGATGGACATCTGATAGGGATTCTTTAGCTGTGCATTGCAGGGGGTTGGACTGATGGCCCCTTTTGAGTGCTTTCCAACCCTATAATTCTATGTTTCTAAGACATGCATATTTTTAAATAAATGTATGTGTGCGTCTCAAAAGAGATCAGCTTGGTGTAACAACACAAAGCACTCGATAGCCATGGAAGAAGTTTTTATCTTTTTACATAAGTGCTCCATGTGGGGTTTAAAAAAACAAATAAACTTTTCCAATATCGGCTTGATTTGAGGATGGTAGGATGGCTCTGTTGCACATCCAGAGCTACATTCCCTTGGTTATGCACCCAGATTTTATTGCGCTTTCTTGATAAATGGCTCTGGGTGTTACCTTGACAAGAAACACAAATAATAGCCGAGCAGCGCTCGAATCACATGCTGCAGCTATTTTCTGCACCGTTTCAGGCTGCAGGTAGTAATAGATTGCTTGTTTTGAGAGTTTTTCTCAGAGTGGGGTGAGGTGGGGGTGGTTATTAAAAAAAACCTTCTCCCTGGCATACTCCCCTCCTCTTTGGTACAGAGTATTGCTGTTTCGTTGGGGAGGGGGGTGTTTCAAGGATGCTTTGAAACATGCTGTGCCAATACAGGGTTGTATCCATTGTTAGTCACTGCAGCCACTTGCTGCGTTGAAAACTGTGCCCGCTCTGCTTTTCAAAAGGATGGTACAGGGGGCATGGTACTTGTTGAATCAATGTCTTGCATTTAGCTATGCATCTATATCTCTCGTGTACCTGGTGCACCTTATAACCTGTGCCTTGTCTACATACTGATCTAATTTACACTTTCAAGCCTTTGGCAGGAACTGAGCTGCAAGTTCAAGTTTTTTCTGCAGCAGTGAGGACCAGGATATTTTCCCTCTGACTCCACCCATCATCACCAGCGTAGAATTATAGAATTGGAAGGGAGAATGAGGGTTATCTAATCTATCCCACAGCAGTGCAGAAATCATTCTCCCAATGCGGGGCTTGAACCCAGGACTCGGAGACTCTGAGATTAAGAGGCTCATGCTCTGCCAACCTGTTCATGTGGCCCTGGGAAAGTTTCTCAGAAGGGAGGCTGAGAATGCCCTGTTTGGGCATGCTAAACCCCACCCTCTACCCTGTGCAATTATACTGTAATTGCATAAGAGGCAGCAGAGATGAGCAGGCCAATTCTAATGCCCATTGACCAACTCACGGCCCTCCATAAAAGGGAGGCAAATGTCTGGAGTTGGGGACCTGCTGCACTTGTGTACACGCTCTGCATTATTCAGAACCCTGGAAGAACCCTAGGAGAAGAGGCTCCGTCTTCCCAAAGGTATCCCTATTATTCATGGAAGCTGAAAGGGAGAGTAATGGGTTGAGCAGGAGTAGTCCAGTGGTGTGAAGTGGTCTTGTTGCATGCCACCCCAATCTCTGGGCAGTGTGGGATTCCAGGGTGTCCAGACGCTTACCCGGAGTTTGTGTTTCCTTCAGAAATTAGGCACAGCAGAGACTGTGGTGTCTTTATGATATTTTATGTATACAGTGCTTTTTCTTCTAAAAAAAATGTTGAGGGGTACTCTCATTTTCCTACTCATATTGAAATACTGCCCCTCAATGATGCCAAACTTTTCACAAAATATTTAGGGGTATGTGTACCCCTGCGTACCCCCAGAAAAAGCACTGTGTGCATGCACGCATGTGTGTGTGTGTGTGTGTGCGTGTATATATATATATATATATCACCAAGATGGAGGGATTGCAGAGTACATCCTCTGAGGGTCTAGCTCAGGGGTCACCAACCTAAGGCCCATGGGCCAGAAATGGCCCGTGGAGGTTGTTTGACTGGCCCACAAGCCACCTCAGAACCGAGTTGCCCGCTCCTGCGCTGCGCTAAACCGGCACGGCGCAGGGACTCATTTCTGTGGCACTGGAAATCGAGGGCACGGATGCACACTCACGCACGCACACGCGCATGCAATCTGGCCCACAGAGGGATCTCTGCGGGACTGATCCAGCCCAGGCAAGATAAACCTTGCCGACCCCTCTAGCTTCTCCCCTAAAGCCAGCTTTGGAGTCAAAGGACAGCAAAAAGCCTCTTAGCTTGTCATCACCAGCTCACATGGAGTTCTGTCCTTCCTTCTCCTTCTCACTGCTAACTGGCCTCAAGGACCTCCCCCTCAGCCAACGCCATTCAAAGTTAAAACCCTAAACCGGTCCTTTGTCTGCTACGATTGGCCTTTGCCTCTGCTACCCCCTCAGGGCCAAGGAGGGGGGAGGAGTGCTCCACTCCTCGGCTGCCCAGCAGTATTTGCATTGTCAATCACTCTCAGCGGCCCACTATTCAACTCTCTTAATTTGTTGCTCATGGACCATCTTTTCCCAGGCAATTTCCTGAGCGCAGAAAACTGGTTTGGCCTGTCTTTTTGACATTGCTCAGTTCAGCACCTGGCAGCTTCCCTTAATACTCCAAGCATTGATTTATTCCTAAAATTTACTAAATCTAAGAATTTAGGGCTATCTCGCCCCCCCCAGCTCATAACAGTATGAAGACACTTCCTGTCCTCTTTGCTTTAAAAAGAGAATGGGGAACCTCAAGTCTGTGGGCCAAATACAGAGGTACCTCAGGTTACATACGCTTCAGGTTACATACTCCGCTAACCCAGAAATAGTGCTTCAGGATGAGAACAGAAATCATGCTCCAGCAGCACGGCAGTAGGAGGAGGCCCCATTAGCTAAAGTGGTGCTTCAGGTTAAGAAAAGTTTCAGGTTAAGTACGGACCTCCAGAACGAATTAAGTACTTAACCCGTGGTACCACTGTATGCACACACAGAGACCCAAACTACTCTATATAGCCCTCAGGATTCTTCCCCTAGCCATGACCCTCTCTCCAGAACACATTCCTCATCCATCTAGCTCTGTGGCCACTGTCAGTCCTTTTGTTCTCTGGAATATGTCCTTGAAACTTGGCTTGACAAGGTGGAGGTTGTGTTTCTGTGTGTGACTGGAGTGTAGCCTGCTGGAAGAAAGTCAGAGCTCTATCTGTTGCCCTACCCATTTTTTTGCCTCTGGTCTCCCCTATCACTCACATGCAGCCCCTGGAAGATTGGTTTTTTGGGGGGAAATGTGATCACCAGTCCATGGAGTTTTCTTGGCAGGGATACTGGAGTGGCTTGCCGGTTCCTACTCCAGGTGGATCACGTTTGGTCAAAACTCTCCACTATGACTTGTCCATCTTGGGTGCCCTGCTCAGCATAGTTCATAGCTTCTCTGAGTTCTTCAAGCCCCTTCGCCACGGCAAGGCAGTGATCCATGAAGGGATCAAGGGATCTCCATTCTGAAGGAAATCAGCCCTGAGCGCTCACTGGAAGGACAGATCGTGAAGCTGAGGCTCCAATACTTTGGCCACCTCATGAGAAGAGAAGACTCCCTGGAAAAGACCCTGATGTTGGGAAAGATGGAGGGCACAAGGAGAAGGGGACGACAGAGAATGAGATGGTTGGATGGTGTTCTTGAAGCTACCAGCATGAGTTTGATCAAACTGCGGGAGGCAGTGGAGGACAGAAGTGCGTGGCGTGCTCTGGTCCATGGGGTCACGAAGAGTCGGACACGACTAAACGACTAAACAACAACGTGATCACCAGGCTGAAAAAGGTTCCCTTCCCCTCCTATAGAAGCACCGTGAAATTGTTCAAGAGAGAGAAAGAGGAAACAAATGACAGGGTTATTCTGGCAAAAAGCAATCTGGGCCTCCAGCATACATTTAATAATGCATCTAAATTGCACACATTTCAACCGGAAGCCTTACATCATTGCAAAGGGAAGGCAAGGCTGATGTGCCTTTTAGAAGCTGGTAAACAAGAAAGCACCAAGAGCTAATTGACTGATGATGGCTGCAATTATCCAGACACTCCTGTTGCTCCTCTTAATATCATAAACACTACAGACACCCTCTTTAGGATGAGATGGCTTTGGAGTTTGATTGTTTCCAAATATCCTCTTCCCCCGCTGCCCACATTGCAATTCTGTACCTGAGTGGAACAAGTCGAACAGGAAGCTAATGTATGGTTACCAGATTTTTTCCAATGAATCCGGGGAAACTTTTTATTGTATAAAGGTGCAAAGCCCTTCTTTATGTGAAACATAAATGCACAGGTTTTTTTAAAAAAACAAACAAACTGGGCAATGGCTGCCCGTCCGTGGCTCCCAAGCCTCCCCCGATCTGTCAAAACAAAGGGGGAAGGGGGCAGGAGATCGGGGGAAGCTCCTGAGTCATGGGCAAGCGGCGTGCCATTGCCCAGTTTTTAAAAAACTCTGCGCATTTATGTTTCACAGGGTGCAAAAGAAGGGCTTTGCACCTTGTCCAGTAGAGAAATGGTACGCCTTGTCGTCCCCCCCCCGGCAACAGCTGCCCACCCACAACTCCCAAGCCTTCCCCATCAGTCAAAACAAAGGGGGGAGGGGGCAGGAGATCTGTACCGCCGGATGTCCCCGGTTCCCCTTTGGCAGTGGCGGCGGCAGCAGCAGTCAGCAGCCCAGAGCCAGCCAGAGCCAACTGCACTACTGGGCTGGCTCCAGGCTGCTGAGGCTGCTGCTGCCATGTTTCCTGGGGACAGATTTGCAAATCTGGGGACATTCCAGGGACAGAATTTGTCCAAGGACAGATTTGCAAATTCGGGGACTGCCCCCGGGGACGTCTGGTAACCCTAAGCTAATGAATCCAACAACCCACAGTATTTAACTGGGTTCCTCCTTCTTTGGCTGGTGTTTCCTTCTGATCTTGTAGAGTGAAAAAATCTTCACTCAGCGCATGGTTAAAATACGGAATTCAGTTCCACAGGTGGGCAGAGTGTCCTGCTTGCAGATTTCCACAAACATTTGGCCAGTCACAATGAGAACAAGATACGGGAGAAGTTGATGTAAAGAAGCAGAGGCCTCATTTTACCACATGTGGTGGACTTTGGGGAGATAATTTATAATGAGTTGGAAAAGATAACTTTAAGGTAATAATAAGCTAAGGTAAGGTAAGGTAATAAATTTAAGGTAACTTTAAAACAAAACAAAAAACAACCCTGAATATTTACTAGGGATAACTGGAGCAGAGAGATAGATGATAGATAGATAGATAGATAGATAGATAGATAGATAGATAGATAGATGATAGATAGATATCAGAAAAGCAGATAAATTTATTTATTTACACAACCATGGCAGCATGAATATTATACACACAAAAATGGCTTTATTTGGTAGTACCTGCCAAAGAGGAATGGCAGCTGAAATTGAATTTGAAGAACTGGCAATGTGTAAAATTAGAGATCAGAAAGAGACTGGTTTTAAAGAAGACTGGAAAATGTTTACAGAACACATAAAAACTCAGTGTGAAAATGTTAGAATGCAAATAGGATTTGAGTAAGAACAGCAGTGCCGGTGAACTTTTTGTTTTTGTTGTGAGGTAAGGTGAAGGTATTGAGTAACTATAATATGCAACATAAATTGAAATTCTGTGGGGTGCTATCAAATTGCTTATTTGTTGAAAAAATATAAATAAAGGTATATTTTAAAAAGAAGATATTGGACCAGGTGTGCTATAGGCCTGTTTCAGTAGAGTCTTTCTATGTTCTTACAGAGGTCCTGGGAGGAAGGGAACAAGGAGCCAGAGAATGGAGCACCCTGCTAAATGTGTATAGCATGGGTACACAAACTAAGGCCTGGGGGCTGGATCCGGCCCAATCACCTTCTAAATCCATGGACAGTCCAGGAATCAGCGTGTTTTTACATGAGTAGAATGTGTGCTTTTATTTAAAATGCATCTCTGAGTTATTTGTGGGGCATAGGAATTTGTTCAATTTTTTTCTTTCTTTCAAAATATAGTCCGCCCCCCCCCAACGTCTGAGGGACATTGGACTGGCCCCCTGCTGAAAAAGTTTCCTGACCTCTGGCATATAGCATAGGATTATTTAGGATTATTTAGGATTAAACAGCACATCCTTCTCCTTGCAATGGGCCCTTCCTAAAGGTGGAAGGGGCACGTATCAGTGGAAGAGCATCTGTTTCACATGTAGAAGGTCCCAGATTCAATCCATGGGCTTTCCAGGTGGGGAGCGGGAATGTCTCCTGTCTAAAAAGCTGGAGAGCTGCTATTGGTCAGTATGGAAAATACTGAGCTAAATGAACCAAAGGTATAAGTTTTAACTCACCTGTGGAGCAGTGGATTCAATCCTGCTGAGGTCTGCAGGGAACGCAATAGGGCTGCCTCTTCTCTTTCTCCACCCAAAGCCCCCATCCCAACAGCACCAAATTGCTCCAGGAGGCCTGACCAAGGGTGATCTAGGACTATTGACAAGCTGGAGCATATGCAGAGGAGGGCGGCCAAGATTATAAAGACTCTGGGAACTAAGCCTTATGGGGAATGGCTGAGGGAGTTGTTGAGATATCTGGACCAAAGGAAGCCCCAGTTGAAGGACTCAGGAGTCAGTATTTACTTCAAGTAGGGCTTTATTCCAGCTGCAGTCTTGCATCATCATACAGCAGTCTTTTAACATCCAGGAATCAGCATTCATAGGAGGGGTTACATTCAGAGAAGAAGCCCATGGGGGGAGTCAACCATAGCCCTTTATTCTAACTGGATACAGACCAATTAGCCAGACCCAACACTCCACTCGTGAAGTGTTAACTCCTTAATACCCACAACACAAGTAAGAGTTGGGTATATTTAGCCTGGAGAAGAAAAGAAGGAGAGGTGATCTGATACCCATCTTCAGAAGGTGGGACCCAAACCAATGGATTCAAATGAGAAAAAAGGAGATTCCAACTAAATATAAGGAATAACTTTCTGACAGTAAGAGCTGTTTGACAGTGGAATGGACTGCCTCAGAAGGTAGTGGACTTTCTTCAATGGAGGTTTTTGAGCAGAGGTTGGAAGGCCATCTGTCAAGGATTTTTTAATTATGATTCCTGCATTGCAGGGGATTGGACTTGATGATTTTTGAGGTCCCTTTGACTCTACAATTCTATGAGTCTATGCAGAGCTATTTTTCTATTTAAAAAAGGAGGTGCTGGAACTCACCATGAACACCTACCTTGTTCTCTTATAATGGCAATGGTGTCCACCTGAGAAGTGTCAGAATTGAGTTCTGGTGACTTCTGACTGGGAATATGGGAAGCTAGTTCCCTACAGTTTATCCTTGTCATCAGAAGTGAGTCAGAAATGCATCTCTGCTGGCTCTAATAAAGTTTTCGTTAGCCTTTATGTTTTAACAAAAATAACAGAACAACCCAGGAGATGGAAGTGAAATGTCATTAAAACTATAAAAGTGGCATTTATCACAGGTGGAGCCCAATGAGTCATGCCACAACAGGAGCAGACCTTTGCCCCCAGGTTCTCCTGAAGGGAGACTCTCCACCAAATTAGTATACAGAAGAAGATTTCTTCAAGCTCAATTAAAAATCAAGCCCTCTTGATCATGAACTATGGATTGATTCATTTTTTTAAAAAATAATATTTATTGAAAAAAGGATTTTTAAAATCACAAAGAAAAGAAAAAGACAAAATTACAGAAAAAAAGGCAAAAACAGAAATAAAAAAGAAAAAATAAAACCATCCTTTTCAAGTTCTCCACTTTCTTTACCTTCTTTCCATGACCTCCTCCTCCTCCCATCTCTTGTATCTTGATTGATAAATTGTCACAGCAAATCCTTTCCATAATTCATAGTATTCTGTCTATACATTACCTTGCTCTATTTTCATCTTATCTTATCTTATATTAAACCTTAAACCTTAAAACTTAAATCTTATTTATACCAACTTCTCATAACCATTACCTTTTTACCTAATTCTTTAAACATTCTTACAAGAGCCTAGTAATTTCATTTCAACATTTTTACAACTTTCATAAAAACATTTCTAACGATAAAAAAAGAGAATAAAAACAATCCAATCTTCTTCCAGCGTCCCCTCCCCCCGGTCCCGGGATTATCAGTCCTTTTTGTCCCAATTAGTCTGGCCCATTTAACCTGGTGCTCTTATATCCGAGGCCATCAAATCTCTTCCATGTCCCTTCCGCAGTTCTTCTTCATATTTTCCTTTCACTCGTGGGAACTCCAGCTTGATAGTGTTTTTGACCCTTTTCGACAGACAGCCCCTTTCTCATAGTCCAGACTAAACTCCATGTGGTATTTTAAAACATGTTTCAAGTAGTAAACATGTTTCCAATTCCCTCCAAAGTAAGTCCCAACAGCTCCAAACCTCTGACGGCCCATTGCCAGATTCTGAGAGTCCAAACATCCCTGCATAGGGGGGTCAGTCCAACCCCCCATTTCCAGCCAAACTTTATCTTTCAGAATCTGGTTTTTTCCAAGTCCATTTATCAAATCCAAAGACTCATTTTTTTGCTGGGCCAAAAGTCCCTCCATCCCTGGCGCCCAAGGTTCAGCAAGGTCCTCTTCTTTCAGTTGTTCTGTCATGCCACGCTCCTGTTTTGGTTCCTCGGTGGGCTCCAATGATTTCCCACTACCTGTTCAAAGGTTCTGGCCGCGTTAGTCATAAAATCCATCTTCTGACTTAGCTGATCCAATAGGGCACTTATTTTACAGAAAGCACCCAACAGTGCTTCTGAAGGCATTGTCCTACAAGGTCACAAATTCTTTCCCACAGTTGTAATCAATAACAGCTGCAAGTTCCCAGGATTTAGTTACAATCTCCCAGTTCCCCTCTAGACAGAAGGCTTCTGGTAGTTCTTTTCCTTAGAAACAATAACAACAAAGTTTCTTTTTTAAGATATTTTGTCCATATTTGTTCTCTTGAAAGACGAAAGGAAACAATGGAATCACAATGTTTCTCTTCTTTTAACTATTTGTCAAGACATTTATTTCTGGTCAATGAGCTTCAAACATCAAATCTGACACCCTGCTCCAGGGTCAGGACGGTGGAAAATTACTTTGCGTTAACTTCACTTCTGCAGGTTTAAACGGCTCAGGAAAAATCCCCCTTCTTCACCTGCTGCCGAAGAGGGGTTCAGCGATTTAAAATGATGAAAGTTGATCCTTTGAAAATAATTTTTAAGGCTCTAGTTTGTATTGTCTTTGCTTTGTTCTAACTACAAAGAAACGGAAGGGTGACTTCCTGTTTATCCTTCCCGTTTCAGTACCAAATTAGGGCTAGTTTTTAAAGTCCAAATTCCTTCTTATTTCGCCAATTCTGATCTGAAGTCCAAATATTTACTGTTCCAGTACTCATGGTTAGTTATTTTAGATGCCAAATTGTCCCAGGAAAAAGGCAGTGCTCTCCGGCAACGGCTATGCGGCTTCGCTCCACAGAAAAAGCAGTAAACTCACAGCACCGCGCCACTTCCCCCTCTTCACTTCAAAGCCCGTTTGTGGGTTCCTTTGTGGGTTGGGGGGGTGCTAAGGGTGCCCGCCGAGTCCCACGGTCACAGGCTTCATCTGCCTGTGATTTCCAGAAGGGTCCCCGCTACGCCGCATCGGAAAAGACCTGTTTCATGCGGAGCTGGTCCCTCCGGTTCAGAGGGAGTCCGCCATTGCCAGTGGCACCACCCCGGAAGTCTGTCTGTATTGATTCAAACTTCAGCAGCCCCCAATGACTGTCAGGAGGAATTAAAGAACCTCTTATTGAGGGTGAAAGAGGAGAGCGCAAGATATGGTCTGAAGCTCAACATCAAAAAAACGAAGATCATGGCCACTGATCCCAACACCTCCTGGCACATAAAAGGGGAAGAAATGGAGGCAATGAGAGATTTTACTGTCTTGGGCTCCACGATCACTGCAGATGGAGACAGCAGTCAAGATGCCTGCTTCTTGGGAGAAAAGCGATGACAAACCTAGACAGCATCTTAAAAAGCAGAGACATCACCTTGCTAACAAAGGTCCGTATAGTTAAAGCTATGGTTTTCCCAGTAGTGATGTATGGAAGTGAGAGCTGGACCATAAAGAAGGCTGATCGCTGAAGAATTGATGCTTTTGATTATGTTGCTGGAGGAGACTCTTGAGAGGCCCATGGACTGCAAGAAGATCAAACCTATCTGAAGGAAATCAGCCCTGAGTGCTCACTGGAAGGACAGGTCCTGCAGCTGAGGCTCCAATACTTTGGCCACCTCATGAGAAGAGAAGACTCCCTGGAAAAGACCCTGATGTTGGGAAAGATGGAGGGCACAAGGAGAAGGGGACGACAGAGGATGAGATGGTTGGACAGTGTTCTCGAAGTGACGAACATGAGTTTGACCAAGCTGCGGGAGGCAGTGGAAGACAGGAGTGCTTGGCGTGCTCTGGTCCAGGGGGTCACGAAGAGTCAGACATGACTAAATCACTAAACAACAACAAATAATGACTGGAAAGCAGGCGTACAATGGGTTGTTCCCCATCGAGGGGTGGCAAAACATGAGTTCATGCCACTTCAGCCAAAATCAGGACTCTGCCATGACCTGGTGCTCTCCCATTGGCTTGTGAGGTCAGGTGAGTGTTGTCAGGCCAGTGCTGCCACTAAGAGACATTCATCCTTTACATAACAGCATAGACTGACCAGTGAACAAGGCACTGGAGGTTGGCCACTGGTGGTCTCATTTCAGACAGCTCCACCTCCTCAGTCCCTTACACAGAGGAAGAGGAACCTGTGGCCCTCCTGGCTTAAACCCCCACCATCTCTGACTGTAGGCCATGCTTGTTGGGTCTGGTGGGAAGGCCAATGTTTCCCCATCCCTGCCTTACACTGATTAAAATGAAGCCACTGGAGATCCTTCTTTGATTAGGATAGATTTCCAGGGGGTGGGGAGGGGGGCTGGTTGCGATTCCTCAGGTGCCTTTGATACCTAATGAAAATTAACACGAGACACACCAGGCATGCAGAATAACGCCTGTCTGTGTTAGCAGCTTTTTAAATATTGTTTTCCTCCCGAAACCTCAATTTCCCTGTTAATTATGGCTGAGAGCTTCTGTGCAGATTGATAATGAATGGCGCATTGATTCAGAACCCCCTGTTTAATTTATACTAAGAGGATTCATAAAGTGATGATCCATTGAAACAGGCAGATAAACTGCCAGGGACGTTTATTTATTTATTTAAAAATGCACACCTACATTGGATTTAAGGGAGCTCTTTTGCTTTTTATTTGCAAACACTTGCTATTATCTGTTGGTTTCTCCCCCTTTCCCCTCCCCCTCCCTGGGCATGTTTTTATCTAAACATAATTTACAGCTTAATTAAGTTACGGAGCCTGGTGGAATGATGTGAAGCACAATATTGGGAAGGGGAAAGAAGTAGGCGATGAGTTGAGCACAAACACCACTGCCTCACAAGGAATGAGTCACGCGCCCAAGAGGATGGCATTTGCAAAGATTCCTGAAGATAGAAATACATTACTCTCATGTACCACAGCAAGACAAGACATCTGGGTTCTTCAAGGCTAAAACTGTTTATCTTCCAACATTTCCGTCTTCAAACATGGGTCATTAGCAGTCATCATAACCAGTGTATACTAAAATTGATAACAATTTTCCAAGGGGAGTCTCCTTTCAGTTCCAAGCCTTCTAAAAAGAGGCTCAGTTCGGATCCGTATGCTTCCTAGCCAAATCCAAAGTACAGTGGTACCTCGGGTTAAGAACTTAATTCGTTCTGGAGGTCTGTTCTTAACCTGAAACAGTTCTTAACCTGAAGCAGCACTTTAGCTAATGGGGCCTCCTGCTGCTGCTGCGCCACCGCTGCACGATTTCTGTTCTCATCCTGAAGCAAAGTTCTTAACCTGAGGTAATATTTCTGGGTTAGTGGAGTCTGTAACCTGAAGCGTATGTAACCTGAAGCATATGTAACCCGAGGTACCACTGTACTGATTTTTACAGACCCCGTTATCTTCTGGAATGCCTCACATGATATCAGCCTACCTGGACCTTTCAATTTTCTTCGGATGCCCTTTCCTAGGTCCTTCCTCTGAGGAAGGCTCAGTGAGTAATCACAGTGATGAGTCCCCATCCAAGAAATTCTGTCCCCAGAGCTGGGCAGCCTGGTATCTCCGCTGACAGTATGTTTTGAAGCATAATTCAAAGTGTTGATGCTGACCTTTAAAGCCCTAAACGGCCTCATCCCAGTATACCTGAAGGAGCATCTCCACCCCCATCGTTCAGCCCAGACACTGAGGTCCAGCACCAAGGGCCTTCTGGCGGTCCCCTCACTGTGAGAAGTGAGGTTACAGGGAACCAGGCAGAGGGCCTTCTCAGTAGTGGCACCCGCCCTGTGGAACGCCCTCCCATCAGATGTCAAGGAAATAAACAGCTATCTGACTTTTAGAAGACATCTGAAGGCAGCCCTGTTTAGGGAAGTTTTTAATGAGTGATGATTTGTTGTGTTTTTAATATTCTGTTGGGAACTGCCCAGAGTGGCAGGGGAGGCCCAGCCAGATGGGTGGTGTTTAAGTAATATTATTATTATTATTATTATTATTATTATTATTATTATTATTATTTCAGTACAGTGGTACCTCGGGTTACATACGCTTCAGGTTACATACGCTTCAGGTTACACACTCTGCTAACCCAGAAATAGTGCTTCAGGTTAAGAATTTTGCTTCAGGATAAGAACAGAAATCGGGCTCCGGCAGCGCGGCAGCAGCAGGAAGCTCCATTAGCTAAAGTGGTGCTTCAGGTTAAGAACAGTTTCAGGTTAAGAACAGACCACCAGAATGAATTAAGTACTTAACCTGAGGTGCCACTGTACCTGGTAGAGACTTACCTTTTCCCCAGGCATCTCACAGACTGTGCTGATTTTGCTCTACTAATTTTGCATGATGCCAAAGTAGCTATTATTTGGGTGTGTGTTTTGTAAGTTGTGTGTGTGTGTGCGTGTGTTTCATAGAGAAATTCCTTCAACATAAATGTCATTTACACTCTGTGGTTACTGGGCAGTCTCATTTGACTGTGAGCAAATGATGCACAGAAGCCAAACTGAGCTCACTCTGTATTAGCTCTGCTACCTCTCAGTGATGTCAAGATATAACTAAATCTCATTGGCTATGTACAGTGCTTTTTTCTGGGGGTACGCAGGGGTACGCATACCCCTAAACATTTTGTGAATCTTTGTACTTTTGTCCATATACTGTATTTATTTCCCTCCGATCTGAACTATAAAATGCTGATTTTCTTGAGTCAAAATGAGAGTACCCCTAAACATTTTTTTAGAAAAAAGCACCGGCTATGTAATAACTTCACAAATTCTAGGAAGAAAACCACACAGAGAAGAAGTGGTGCCAGTCCAGACCTACTTGGTCCTGTGAAAAGCTTTTCTCTTGGGATTATGGGATCAGAGCTACCTAAACAATGTAGAAATTTATTCATGTATGCAACTACAGCTGCAAGAATGATATTTGCCCCCAAATGGAAAGAATAAGGAGGCCCGACGAGAGAAGAATGGCTACAGCAGTGTTTCCCAACCTTTTTTGGGCAAAGGCACACTTGTTTCATGAAAAAAATCTTGAGGCACACCACCATTACAGACCCGTGACGTCAGCGCGCAGCGTCACGCCGGGAGGGACATGAATTGCTAGCAAATTACATAATCACCTCCTTGAGGGCTGGCTCATCTTCTCTGAAGGCAAAACCCCATTAATTAACAGCACAGACTCACACCATAGCCAAGACGAGGGGGGAAAACCTCAGTCATGCACAGTCATGCACATGTGGGGGCTAAATGAGGACGAAGACCGGGCAGAGAGCAGGGTTCAAATCACCCCACCTGGCCAGGACAATCCCTGGGTGCTCCCTTGGGCCACTCGCCTGACCCACCTCGCAGGGCTGTTGTTGCGAGGATAACACGGGGAGAACCACGCGCGCCCCCGGGAGCTCCTTGGAGGAGAAAGCGGGCGGTGAATGCAATGCACGAAATATATGAGAGGCGACCAGGTTTTGCAGGTGAGGGGCCCCCGCCAGCCTCCGCTTCCAACACCCAGCGCAACGACGCCGAAGTTTCCCCCCGGGCTCGGCTCGGGGAGCAGCGCTGCTCCCCCCCCGGCTCCCCTTCGCCCTCCCGGCTCTCTCTGCCGCCCACTGGGGACCTCCCTCACCTGCCAAGTCCGGAGCGCCGGTGGAAGTTGCATGCATGCATGCAGGGCGCCGCGTTGCCATTGCATTGCACTGCACTCCATGCAACGCATGCACGCATGCATTGCCTTGCACGCCCGCCAAGGGGTCTCCCCGCGGTCCGATGCGTCCCCTCCGGCGCGGATGCAGCATTGCAAAAATAAAAAAAAACCCCGACGCAGCCCTACCTGGGGGGCAGCCTCCGCCTCCGCCGCTCCGCCTCCGCGGGGATCCCCGGGCTCCATCCTGCCACCCGATCTCCGCGGGGGCGCAGGCAGGCTGCGCGGGGTCTGCGCGGAAGAGCCCCTGCCTGCCCGGCCGCCGCCGCTGCGCTCATTCCATGGCCGGGAGAAGAGCGCTTCAAACAAAACACCCAGCCAGCCAGGCCACGCTGGGAAACGTAGTTTGCGCACCCCGCGCGGGCGTGGAGCCCAAGGGCGAGGGGACTACGGATCCCAGCAGCCCCCGCGCCGGGGACGGAGGGGGAGAGGCCGGGTGCAGGGATGGAGGGACGGGTGGGCGAGCGAGTGAGTGAGTGGCAGCCGCCAAGCCTTGGCCGAGAGCCAGGAAGGGCCTCCCCGGAGGAGGAGGAGGAGGGAGGCGCAGAGAGGGAGGGAGGGAGGGAACCCCAGGGGTCATCTAGTGACGGTGCCCCAATCGAAAATTTGACTTTTAAAAAAAAAATTGAATTTTTTAATTTTTCCCGCGGCACACCAGGCAACATCTCGCGGCACACTAGTGTGCCGCGGAACAGTGGTTGGGAAACACTGGGCTACAGAAATTAATGGACTATGCAGAAATGGTGAAACTTACCAGAAAAGTAAGAACTCAAAACAACAAACTTTGGATTGGAAATGGCTTATTGAATATTTACAAAGGAAATGCAAATAAATTAAGACATTAGCAGGATTACTGTAAAATCTTGCAGTTTCTAAAACATATATTTAAACAGAGGAGCAAAAAAATAAGTCGAGTCAATTTGGAACATGCAGGGAATGATGAAAATAATTTAAGGAACCACAGAAAGAGGGAGAGGGAAGTCGATGTTTGAAATCTTAGAATTATTGTTGAAATGTATATTTGTTATAAATAAAAATTTTAAATAAAAATTTTAAAAGAAAAAGAAAAGAAAATGTTTTCTCCACCCTCCCCCCCACCCCACTGTGAGAACACAAATTTATTGTTGTTCCATTGTTGGGATATCAGCTCCACTGATAAACATAACATTTTACAAGGACAGGAAGAAACACCATGGACAGAATAAATAATTGCTATACATAGGAAGAACAAGGATATAGTTTGAGTGCCTCACTTGTAGTTTTATAAATCATTTAATGTGTCAACACAAATAGAAGTTATTGATACTGCAGTTGTTGTATAAGGAATTATTAGTATGAACGGAATGTAATTGAAATTAATAAGATTTTGGAATGCAAAAATAAAGAAAACCATCAATTCTAGCATGCAGGGGGCCACCTAAATTAATTATATAATTCGGTATTTGAATGATTGGTATTAGTAACTACATTATAAGTTGGTGTTTTTTTTCCTGTCAGAGTTGGGCAGAGTAGCTATCCAGATGTTCTGACCAGCCATTGCCCCAGTCCTGTGAGGGGAAAGCCAGTGGGTCTCTTCCACCAGAGGTGGTTGTTGTTGTTTAGTCATTTAGTCGTGTCCGACTCTTTGTGACCCCATGGACCAGAGCATGCCAGGCACTCCCGTCTTCCACTGCCTCCCGCAGTTTGGTCAAACTCATGCTGGTAGCTTTGAGAACACTGTCCAACCATCTTGTCCTCTGTGGTCCCCTTCTCCTTGGGGGTGTCAGGAATTTTACTTTTTGAAATATGGCATGGCAAGCTTAGATTATCGAGTCAGCCAAAGGAACTGGCTTGGTAAGCTTGCCTTCATACATTCTACTCACACAGATACAGGATCTCAAGAACTGGAAGGGTCTCAGGGAATCATCTAGACTGACAACACACAGAGACCCCTTAAACTCCTAACAGTATTGTCTTCTACACTGACCGACTCTCCAGAGCAGGGGGTCTTTACCAGGCCTAGCAGGAGAGGACAGGCATTGAGCTTGAGACCTTCCGCATGCAAAGCACATCCTCTGGCCCTGCTCTACATTCCTTCCCGATAGCATCTGTCCACCATTGGGGAACGCTACTCTGTAGTGTCTCATCAATTCATAAAGATCTGTTACCTTTTCCTGACATGGCTCTTCTTCACACAACACATTGCGGAGGCAACATCAGAGGCCCATCAGGCAGTACCCCAAGCTCCCACTATAATGAAGCAGTTAATGGTGTCTTAATTGTTCATTCCTTCTAATTTTCTCACCTGTCAGGTGCTTTCAAAGGCAGTATTGTGGCATGGCAGATGAGTAAGCGGGCTTCTTAGATATGATCCCCATGCTTTCACATCTTTCAGTACAATCATGGATTATATAGTTGGGGGAATTAGTGGATGCTTAGCTTACATTCTCATTGAATACATTGTGCCACAAAGAAGAGGACAAAGAGCTGTAGTGACTCCTCTACAAGGTGACTTCCTCCCCCACAGCCGGGAATTGAACCTAGGACCCTCTGCATCAGGGGTCAGCAACCTTTTTCAGCAGGGGGCCGGTCCACTGTCCCTCAGACCTTGTGGGGAGCCTGACTATATTTTGGAGAGAAAAAAAAGAACGAATTCCTATGCCCCACAAATAACCTAGAGATGCATTTTAAAGAAAAGCACACATTCTACTCATAGAAAAACACCAGGCAGGCCCCACAAATCACCCAGAGATGCATTTTAAATACAGTGGTACCTCGGGTTACAGACGCTTCAGGTTACAGACGCTTCAGGTTACAGACTCTGCTAACCCATAAATAGTATCTCGGGTTAAGAACTTTGCTTCAAGATGAGAACAGAAATTGTGCGGCGGCAGCGTGACGGCAGCGGCAGGCCCCATTAGCTAAAGCGGTACCTCAGGTTAAGAACAGTTTCAGGTTAAGAACGGACCTCTGGAATGAATGAAGCACACATTCTACTCATGTAAAAACACCAGGCAAGCCCCACAAATAACCCAGAGATGCATTTTAAATAAATGAACACATTCTACTCATGTGAAAACACAGTGATTCCCGGACTGTCTATGGGCCGGATTTAGAAGGCGATTGGGCCGGATCCGGCCTCCGGGCCTTAGTTTGCCTACCCATGCTCTGCATGCAATAGAGTTGCTCTACCACTCAACTGTGGTCCTTTAGGAATGGGAATTTCAATTTGCATGAAGGGCACCAAAGGCATTCTTGGAGGAAATTGATTTTCTAGATCCATTTCAAGCAGGGGTTAGGCCTGGTTTCGGCACAGAAACTGCTTTGGTTGGCCTGTATTATGACTTCTGTCGGGGGGGGGGCTTTCCCCTCTGCAGTGGCCTTTGATTGCTACTTCAACCACCAGGTAAGCTTGATTTGAATTCCCCCTCGTTCCTGATATAGACCTTCACTCCCCACTTGTTCACAATGAAAATATTTATTCTGCCCTTGTTCTTAATTTAGATATCCACTCGCCCCTTCTTCCTGGTGGTGATTGTGGGGGAACGACTGTGTGGTTTGCCTCAGGTACCAAAATATATTGGGCCAGCCCTGAGCAAGACAGGACAGGACTTATTAATGAACACATGCGAAACTGGTATGAACTAGCAACACAGTGAGCCATCCATTTTTACAAGTCAGAAGTCAGCATTGGAGAATATAATGGGATATAAGATCACATCAGAG
The DNA here is from genome assembly GCF_965113315.1 of Podarcis vaucheri. Classification (NCBI taxonomy): domain Eukaryota; kingdom Metazoa; phylum Chordata; class Lepidosauria; order Squamata; family Lacertidae; genus Podarcis; species Podarcis vaucheri. The sequence goes on along the minus strand of NC_138754.1, from coordinate 35,461,100 downwards.
TGCAGACAGACCACGTTACTGAAGTAAAACTCATTAGGAACTAGAAGACTTCCAACACTCCCTACTGACTAGGAGGATCCAGTGGCCAGCCTGGGTGGCCAGAGTCAATCCAGGGCCTGGAAGTACAGAGGACCTGCCACTGACACAAGGGTTCTGCTCTAGGGGTCCACATACAAGGGCAAAATTGTGTAAAGCCAGAAAACCCCCAAATCCACCCACTTCTACCTGTCCAGAGCCCTCTGCCTTGCTTACAGGGCTCTGGGAAGGTTATGAGAGTGTCCCCAGGGCTCTCATGTGACTTTTCCAGAGTCCAGTAAGGGAGGCACTCCCTTCCTTACCAGCCTCTGAGAAGGATGAACAAGGGCTCTGGAGAGCTTATGTGACCTTCCCAGATGATGGTAAACAAGGTGGAGGGCCTAAAAAGCCCTTTCCATCACAGGTTTTCCCCTTCCTTCCTTCCTTCCTTCCATCCATCCATCCTTCCTTCCTTCCTTTATTTGCCATGCACCTAAGGTCGTGATCATGTAAGTAAATTACACCTAGGTTGCAGCCCCTTTGAAGTTCACGGAGAAACTGCCACCTGCAGTTCAGTGGCTCACTATAGGGGACAGCCGAGTAGAAACCTAGTTGCCCCTAATGGATGCTTGGAGGAAGAGTGGGATAAAAATGTAATGAATATCTTTAAATTATATAGTGATCAAATGTCTAACAGCTTCTCTGAAAATTTAGCATGTTTTCTTCCACTGCTAAGAAGAAGAAAAAGTGGCTGGTCGTTTGAACTCAGAATATTTTTAAGACACTCCTATGGCAAAGCCTGTGAACACTAAGCAAACTTCAGAGTCTTGGAGATTTATGTGCTAGAGTTTATGGCTGTGCCTTGCATGCCTCTTCCTTAACAGGAAGGAAAACCAATACCTTACCATGACATGCCTCGTGAAGAATTGTATTCTGAAAGCATCTCCTTCTTCCCCTCCCCCCAGAGATGATTTGAAAATCTTCACAAGCTTCCTCTGTTGCAATCCTGTCAAGAAATATACGCCACCATATAGAGAGGTGTGACAACAAGGGAAGGCCAGATGAGAAAGTATCACATCAAACCTCTTCATCAAAATGTTGGCAAAATCCAAAGGGCTTTTCAGCAAAAAGATATGATGAATCATGAGTGCCCAGCCAACTCTCTGAAATGAAGACTGTTGCGAAATCCTAAGAGCTCCAATAGCAGCTTGATAGTGCCTCTGATGATCTGGAAGGGAAAGAGGTACATGTTTTTCCTCCTGTTTGGAGAAACTCCAGTAAATTTGGTCCAGTAGAATTTCAAAGTGGCTCATTTGTACCAGGGAAAACTCCAGGGGAAATGATCCATCAGGCTGTACCAAGAAAAAGCTGGCTAACCGAAGGGTCTATAGGCTGGTGCCCATGATATCACCAACTCACGTCTCTAGCACCAGTTCCTTGGAGTCATTTTGCAATTCATTTTTATTAATGAACATAAGAAGAGCTATGCAGGATCAGACCAAAGGCTCATCTAGTCCAACTGTGACTAAGCAGATGCCTATGGGAACTCCACAAGTAAGACATGAGTGCAATAGAAATCTCATGTTTCCCCAACAACTATTATTATTTAGAGACTTACCAGCGCTGATGCTGGAGGTAAGATATAATCATCATGATTCACAGCCATCTGCTTCTGTAGTCAGCTGAGAAGCTCAATAGAGTTTCATGATCAGTGGTGGACCTGAAGCTAGAACAGTTATGGGAGCCCATTCGCAACCAGCAATGAGGTCTGGGTAACCACCATTATCTTCTACAATGGGGTTGTTCCATGACAGATTGCTTTAAAAAAAATTAACTACTACCTCTCAGATCCTGATTAAAATAGTGGTACTGTATTATCTCACATGCCAAAGTCACTGGTGTGAATAAAAAAGTTCCTATGCTTTGTAGTTTCTGAGTAACTTTGACATGCCACCTTTACAACATCTGTGCTACTGACTCTCAAACTTTGGGATTTATTCAATCTGAGTTGTGTGACTCAAATTGGGTCTACTAGACCTACAAAATTTAAGCAGTGTAAACTAAAGTCAGTTGTGGAGGCCCTCTGGGATTATGAGCCCTGAAGGTTAAGCTCCATTAGTTTCCTAGTAGATCTGCCTGTGCTCATGATTTAACAATATACAGTGGTACCTCGGGTTAAGAACTTAATTTGTTCTGGAGGTCTGTTCTTAACCTGAAAATGTTCTTAAAATGAGGTACCACTTTAGCTAATGAGGCCTCCCACTGCCACGCAATTTCTGTTGTCATCCTGAAGCAAAGTTCTTACCCCGAGGTACTATTTCTGGGTTAGCGGAGTCTGTAACCTGAAGCATCTGTAACCCGAGGTACCACTGTATAACTGAAGGCTCCCGGACATCAGGATATCCCTGACTGCCTTCCTACCTGCATCCAGTTCAAGGGGTGGCACTGGCTATTAGTCTCCTCCTTCATCTCAGTGTTGCCCTTATAGAAGTCAGCAGGCTGGAGGATGGTGGCAAAACTGGAAGTAGGTGACTCTGCTCGTCATTGATTTGGAGTCCATCTGCCATTGGCTCCCTGCTTTCTGTCTTCCTAGTCTCAATGAGAACCAGCCAGTGGGAAGGTCCTTCTTCACAAAGCACATAGTTCAACTATGGAAGTCGCCCCCATGGGAGGCAGTGATGGCCACCAACTTGGTGGCCTTCAAAGGAGGATCAGACAGATTCCTGGAGGCAAATGATATCAAAGGCTACTAGTCATGATGACTATGCTCTCTGCCTCCATGGTCTGAGATAGTAATACTTCTGAATGCCAGTTCCTGGAAACCACAAGAGGGGGAAGAGCTCTTGCGCTTGAATCCTGCTTGCAAGGTTTCCTAAAGGCATCTGGGTGGCCATTGTGAGAACGGGATGTTGGACTAGATGAGACGTTGGCCTGAACCTGCGGGATTTTCTCGTGTCCTTATGTTTCCCATTCCTTGCAGCAGGTTGGACATGGCAATCTGTATTCATAGGATGCATTTGAAGGGAACAAAACTATACAGTTAGTTTTTAAACATTAACTATCGCATTAGATCCAGCAAGTCGATAAAGTGAGAAAAGAAACAAGGGCCTGCTCTCTCCTTCCGATAATGTCCTTGATATTCCCTTTGCGAGTGTACTCTCCCATTCTCTTTACTTTACCTTATCAACCCTGCTTTATAATAGCAAATAAATGCATCTCTCTGAGATTATTGGCATGCCATAAAATAGGGAGCTGAGGGAGGGAGGAAAGCGGTGTCTTGAAATTTGTGGGGTTTCAAATAAATAGGACAATCTCTGCAGTTTCTGCGACTCCTAAAAACAGCTGTGACACTCGTTATCTGCAGCCACATAAACACAGTTTATCAATGCAATTACAGGGAGGAAAAAATATTTCTCTCTCGGCTTTCTCAAGGATATAAAAAAGGCAAACAGACCGAGGAAATTACCTACCGAGGAACCTGGATAGAAGCTGAAAGCATGCCCAGTGGGAGAAACAGGATATTAGTCTGCTGCGCTTAGCGGCAGTGGCTGCCACACATCAGGTGAGGGTGAGAAGATTTCTGCTGCCATATTTCTGCTGCCGTGAGACTATAGGAGGCTGTTTTATAGTGAGTCAGAACTATCTGTCTATCTAGCTCCATATAGTCTACACTGTCTGGCAGCTGCTCTCTGAGATTTCAGACCAGGGTCTCCCCCAACCCCACCTGAAGATGCCAGGGACTCAACCTGGGGTCTTCTGTATGCAAAGCAGATTTTCTGCTGCTGAGCTACAACCCTTCTGCAAGAGACAAAGGGTCAGAGGTTCAGTGGCAGTTTGGAAAACTGCAGTAATACCCTTTCCCCCCTGTTCCTCTTCTGAGGAGACCATCAGGCTCCAGGTCTGGGCAGAGCTGAACCCTGACACCTTGGAGGAACCAATGGCCAGTCTATGCAGAGTCAATTCACAGCTTGACGGTACTTTTCCAAGAATGTGCCACCTGTAATTCCATGGTCCATCACATGTGGCAGGTGTCCACAGATCCCAGAAGTTGCTGATACCTGATTTTCACTGCTCCTGCCTTCCAGTTTAACTAGGATAACTTCTAACAACATTTCTGCATTTGGCATAGGTGCAGTTAGCCCTAGCATTCAGTTCCTTGTTTGCATTTCTTCGCTCCACTACATTACCAATTACAGATAGGTAGCTGTGTTGGTCTGCCATAGTCAAAATAAAAAAAATCCTTCCAGTAGCACCTTAAAGACCAACTAAGTTAGTTCTTGGTATGAGCTTTCGTGTGCATGCACACTTCTTCAGAGACTAACTTAGTTGGTCTTTAAGGTGCTACTGGAAGAAATTTTTTTATTTTTACATTACCAATGTATGTGAACATTGATCTGCCGCAATCCATATGTTTTACAGAATATCATTGCTTACATATTTTGAACAATATGTGTTTGTTTGTTTGCTTGCTTGCTTGCTTGCTTGTCTGTCTCTCTCTCTCTCTCTCTCTCTCTCTGTGTGTGTGTGTGTGTGTTCCCGTTGCCTGTTCTCCAGTGCCTGTTATGTCACAATATATTCCTTTAAATAAATAAAAACATTCTGATATTCAATACAAAGTGAAGCAGCTTATTTAACAAGCTTGCAGACAGGATTTGGGTACTAGAAACAGCTTTCTTAATGTGACACCAAAACTTCAGAAGCCAGTGGCAGTCCTGCAAAGAGCCTTCTGACTTTTATCTGCTTACGTTGACAAGATTGTGTAATGCTCTGCAGGCTTACTCAGATAGTGTAGCCGACTCTAAAAACATCAATACACAAGGAATGCATTTGTTGGACTCTGAAGTCTATCATTTCAAAAGGGCCCCCCCGCTATTCCATTTCTGATGGCTTTATTTGCAAACATGTTCAATAATCAGCTTACATTGCAGTAGCAATATTATTGCTTAGAAATTCCACCATGCCGAACAGCTGCATTCTTTTATAAGCTTCTCAGAGAAGCAGCCAGCTTTCTTGTTACAGCCCACCACCCTGTGTAGAAAAGAGAAATGAGTAGGCAAGTTGGGGTGAAGAAGAAACAGGGGAAAGTATGAGGCACACCCAGCAGTGGGTCTGAAAAGGAAGGATACCCGTGAATTTCTTCTTATCTGAATTTCATCCTTCATGTTGGTGTTGCAGCATGAACGAGGGTTGTGTGCAAATGACCCTCTTGAATTTCTCCACCCTCAGGATCGACCTCCTTTAGCCCTATAGAGGGACAATCCCAATTAGATTTACAAGAAGCCATGGTAAAATGGAGAAGAGGTGTTTTGTCAGAAAGCAGAAGACACACAATGAATCCTACAGATTGTGTTTTGTCACAAGGTGGCACTTTGTCAGCAAGTTACCCCTGGAATAGCAGTGGGATCCTAGTTTGGGCCGACTTTAGGGAAACCTTTGTGTAATCCTTGATGCCTCCCTTTCCATGGAGGTGCAGGTTAGAGCAACAGCCAAGGCGACATTTTTCCACCTTCGCTGCATCAAGCAGTTGGTCCCTTACCTTTCCCGCCCCGACCTGGCCACAGTGATCCATGCAACGGTCACCTCCAGGCTTGACTACTGTAATTTGCTCTACGCGGGGCTGCCCTTGAAGCTGTCCCAGAAATTCCAGCGGGTGCAGAATGCTGCAGCGAGGCTCCTCACGGGGTCTCTGCCATGGGAGCATATTCACCCAGTGCTTTTCAAGCTGCACTGGCTCCCGGTGGAGTACAGGGTCAGATTTAAGGTGCTGCTTTTGACCTTTAAAGCCCTTCACGGCCTAGGACCCTCGTACCTACGGGACCGCCTCTCCCGGTATACCCCATGGAGAGCCTCAAGGTCCATAAATAGCAACACCCTAATGGTCCCGGCCCTAAGGAAGTTAGATTAGCTTCAACCAGAGCCAGAGCCTTTTTAACTCCGGCTCCAGCCTGGTGGAACGCTCTGCCTCATGAGACCAGGGCCTTGCAGGATCTGATTTCTTTCCGCAGGGCCTGTAAGACAGAGTTGTTCCGCCTGGCCTTTGGCTTGGAGCCAATTTGATTGCCTCCCTCTCTTTCTTTTTTCTTTTCCTTTCTCCTCCTGGTATGAGGCTACATTTTAATATGTTAATGTTTCAATATTCTAATGTTGTATTTTAATTTTCTTTTTAAGTTGTAACCATTCAACTTGTTTTTATTATTGCTTGTTAGCCGCCCTGAGCCCAGCCTTGGCTGGGTAGGGCGGGGTATTAATAATAATAATAATAATAATAATAATAATAATAATAATAAAAAACATCCATTATATCCAATTTTCATAAATTCAATCCATTGGATCTATTTACTTCTAAAATTACAAGGTTCTTTTTCTACAGCGGGTGACAAAAAGAAAAATCTATTAGAAAAATGTAAAAAGGTAAAGGGACCCCTGACCAGTTGCAGATGACTCTAGGGCTGCAGCGCTCATCTCACTTTACTGGCCGAGGGAGCCGGCGTACAGCTTCTGGGTCATTATGCTCTGGAATAAGCTGCACTTTTTCTGGAAGTGGAATTGCAATCTCCAGTGTCCTTTCTTTATATCTGAGCTTTGTACAAAATCCTTTGGAACAGCAGTTTGCCACAGTATTCAGCTCGTAGAGATGGGTGACTCTTATCAACTTCGGTTTCCTGTTTTTCCAATCCTAAATTCACTTCTCCACATTTCCTTTTTTTCATAATCAACCTCATGAAAATCCATCAGCGTTTTAGTGTGTTGCCATTGTTGTTGTTGTTATTAAATGCCTTCTAAACCACCATGTTGAGATGATTTACACAGAAGATAATTAAAAACAGTTAAACAAATGCAAAAATCAAACACAAATACATTTAAAACAAGTCTTTGGGGTTCCCATTTTTGCTCGTTTATTCCATTCAGGGTTGGGGCATGTCTTTCCTGCCTAATCGCAGCAGAGCAGACACTGATAGGTATTCACCAAGGGTGCCATTCTCCCCACCAACAGGAATTCTCCAATGCAGTGTTGTTCCAAGGCATTGTTAAGAGCATGGGTAGGCAAACTAAGGCCCAGGGGCCAGATCCGGCCCAATAGCCTTCTAAATCCGGCCCCTGGACATTCCAGGAATCAGCGTGTTTTTAACATGAGTCAAATGTGTCCTTTTATTTAAAATTCATCTCTGGGTTATTTGTGGGGCCTGCCTGCTGTTTTGACATGAGTAGAATATGTGCTTTTCTTTAAAATGCATCTCTTGGTTATTTGTGGGGCATAGGAATTTGTTCTTTTTTTTTTCCTTCAAAATATAGTCCAGCCCCCCACTAGCTCTGAGGGACAGTGGACCAGCCCCCTGCTGAAAAAGTTTGCTGACCCCTGGTTAAGAGGGAAATGGCAAGGGCCAGTGGAGGCAACCAATTCTGTGGTAGCTGCCAAATGCCCTCCCTCTCCGCCCCCTAACAAAACCCCACTCATAATGCTGTGCGAGAGCATTCCGCATTGCAGGCAGGTACTATCTTGGCTCCCACTGGTGTTTCCTTCACACCAAATAGCAACAGGGAGAGACACATTTTAAAGGGTGCAGAGAGGGTCTCAAAGATCAATGCTCACTCGAAAATGAAAGATTAGCTAACGAAGAAGTCACCAGATGAGTGCAGTTTCAACAAAGGAGGCCCTGGGACAAACAAGGCAATTGTGCGCGAAAATGAATGCAGTCCTGGTTTGGGTTTTTTTATTTTTTTAAAAAGAACTTGTGTACTGCCACTGAAGACATGATTGTGTTATTTCAAACAGACAGTAGACAATCCATGCACCTGATATATATTCCGGAAGGAATTATATGTTGTTCTGGCAGGGCAATTTGGTTTTTATAGCCCTCATTCATGGTGACTACATTGATCCTTGCAGAATGGATTTTCAGCATCCTTCCATCACTGTGCTTGAGCTCTCCAGGATTTCCCCCACTTCCTTATTGTCATGTTTAATTCCACGCTGTCAGGTTTATTTCATCTTAATTGCTGAGAATTTTGGTGCAAACAGCTCCATGGCATCCTTCACATTGCGGCTATGCAATTTTAAAAATAGATTATTTGCACAGGGACATCAAACAAACAGAGAGACACACACACAACCGTATATCAAAATCACCATGGAATACATCTTGCAGGCCAGGGAGTTACTATGGATATAGCCAGCCAAAAAGAGAGATTCCATGCTGCTTCTCAAGAAAAGTTACAGAGTAAAGATTAGTATGAAGAACACAATAAGAGCCCTGCTGGTTCAGACCAAAGGCCCACTTATCACAGTTTTTTGTTTCCCCCAAGGGCCAACTGGAAACCTGTGGGAATCCCGCAACCAATAGCCCTTCCCCATTGCTGAACTCCAGCAACTGGTATTGCATGGTATATGGCCTCTGAGTCTGAATCTTTCACAGAGCCATCCTATCTCATAACCTGAGAGGACTGAGCCAGGAACCAGGAGCTGTGGGATAAAGTCTGCAGTCAGACGCCAGAAGCAAAGGATACGGGAACAAGACAGAAATCAGAACCATAAGATATATCAAAAGATACAAGAACACGCTACAGCCCTGAAAGATGTTGCTGCTTGAGCAAAGCTCAACAAAAACAGGGATAAGGAGAAATCCTGGGGTGTGGATTTACTCCACTGCCTAGCTCGCCGGGGTGCCACTCCCTGTGGATCTCTCCAGTCAGCAAAAGAAGGAGTCTCCAGCCAAGTTAAAGAAGCAAACAGTGGCCAGTAGACCTGATCTTTATTCGATGCAACAAGATTCAAACACACAAAGAGTAGGAACCCGAAGCATGGGGTTGCGTGAACTTTTAAGACCTCTCCCCATTTCCCATGATATATTTTTCAACAGCATCATCAAACCATTGAATTTTGGTGAATATTTGGTTCTATATTGGATAGTCAGAGGAAACGGTACGGTACGGTACGGTACATGGTATCTGCTTATTGCTACAGTTTTTCTGAGCCTCTTTGCTGTTGTGTATGCATGGTGCCTGTGTCAATGGTCATTATCCTGGCCTTAGTTAGAGGCTGTGGGGGGGACTTGGGATTTTTGTGGGAGTCGTTTAACTGCCCCCCCCATTCCTAGTTTTAACAACACAAAGCTTCTTATGGTCCCTGCTGTCTAGTGGAATCCAGTCACCAGAATGGGTGGGCAGAGCCAGTCTACGACCCCAGGATGAGAAGTTGCTGAACTGGACACTGCAAAGCTGAGATCAGTGGCTTGCCACATGGGGTAGCTGCACACAATTTGGTTTGATCACTGGCAACCTCTGGCATAGCTGCTGGTAGATCATAAATTTATCTATCGTCTTTTAAGGCCATCTCAGTCGATGGTTAGTGTTGCACCTTGTGGCTGTAAATTCCATATGTTAATTAAATGCTTGTGAAGGAGTATTCTCTGTTGTCTTTCCTGAATGTCCTACCAGTCTGTTTTACTAGATAACTCTTAAGTTCTATGAGTGTAAGACGGGGAACTTGAGGTCTGCTTAGCCACTATCTGCATGGTGGATACTAACAAATGATAGCATTGAAAGAGCACAGCTCCTTTGGTTTCTGCCATTGCGGGTACACTAAGAAGAAGAATCGAGACAACTAGACATGGATGACTAGGTTATGAATGAATGAATCTTTAATTGCATCAGCCATTGGCCATAGCAATGAAACAATAGTACAATATACAAAGAATAGAAATAAAAAGTCAATTATATAAAATACATTTTAGGGTTTTGAATCAGTAGTCAAATAGTGGATCTTGTTCTGATTGCCCCAGCTAAAAACCTTGCAACCTTTGCTGTCACCTGCTCATCTTGGTCTGCCAAGAGAAAGGACACTGTGGCAGTGGCTGGGCAACCTGGAATGGACAATTAAAGAGATGCTTCATGCCTCAAGTCTTTATAAAGAGTGCAAGCTATCAGGGCATGCGCCACCAATTTGGTACTGCCATCTCCACACAGACATAACCGTTTTTCATGTGGAATCTGTTGGAATCATCCCTCAAGAACAGCCGAGGGCAATACATTCAATCTTGCGAGAGTAAAAGCATGTCTGTATTTTAGATTTGCTAGGTTATGCAGATAGGGTGCCAGAGAGTCAAAATAGGAAGGTGGAAGATTGGATGACTAGGTTATATTTATTAAATATAACAACTGGAGGATCTATGAAACAAACTGATTAGTCAGATCCAGCCAATGTAAGCAAATCAAATTAAATATGGGCAAGGTGTTTGTTAATAAATGGGAGTGATTTCAACCCCTGTCACCTGGGCAAGTTAACAGCCTCACACCGTATGCGTGCAACAAGGCTTCCCAAGATTCCTTCCTCCCTGAAGTGTGGACCTTGTGTATCAGAGCCCAACAGGTACATGATGGCCCCATTTACCAATGTTCACCTGGATATGCCCATCAGGGATGCCCACAGGCCAACACTAACTCAAGTCAGTGCTGCATTCTTTCTGGAATATTAAGCACAGAATTAAATGCCAATTAGCCAACTGGAGGAAAGGCACTCCAGCAGACAAACACGCAACAGTGTAGAGTGGGTGAAAAAGAAAAGGCCCAGAGACAAAACAAAACAACACAACACAACACAACACAACAACACCTACTCAGCCCCTGGAAAACAAATGGCTAGCCTGTAGGCCAGGGGTCAGCAAACTTTTTCAGCAGGGGGCTGGTCCACTGTCCCTTAGAACTTGCAGGGGGCCAGACTATATGGGGGAGGGGAGAACGAATTCCTATGCCCCACAAATAACCAGAGATGCATTTTAAATAAAAGCACACATTCTACTCATGTAAAAACACGCTGATTCCTGGACAGTCCGCAGGCTGGATTTAGAAGGCAATTGAGCCGGATCTGGCCCCTGGGCCTTAGTTTGCCTATCCATGCTGTAGGCTCACACTGCAAAAAGGGGGGGTGCCGGATAAAGAGGAAGGAAGAGAAGAGAGCAGGTTTAAATAATCTGTCACCACCTCTCCCCATTGGGCGAAATCACCTTCAAGCCATAATGTTCTCCCCTAGGGAGATACCATTTACCTTCTGTTCCACCCCACTCTGCTCTGTTCTGCTCCTTCCCTGCCCCTTTTCAGCGCCAAAAACTACACGTGTGTCAGTGGGTGGTTCCGCAAGTGCTGATTGCATGCTAATGGGGAGGTGCCCATATTTGTAACTGTGTGATTTTTTGCATATTGCAAGCCATCTTGAGCATGGTTTTAACTATGGAAATGCTGCCTACAAATAAAATGATGTGTTTATGTATGTATATAATGTATTTCGGCATCTTTGTTTTAGTTTTTTTGGTTTTTTAAAAAATGCACACTGATGCAGAAATGATACGAGACTGAACTTAAATTGGACAAGCTGAAAGAGTGTGATTGATAGATTCACCCATCCCTAAGGGGGTCACCTGTATTTAATGATAGTCAGGGAAGGACCTGTTTCCTTATTTAGACTTTGCACGATCTTGCCTTCTTTTCTTTTTTTCAAGCACTTGTCCTAAAAAAGGGAAAAGGGAGGTTCTACCCATATTATAGAATTCTTGGTCTTCGTTCAGGGGACCAGAGGCCTTGTTAAAGACGTTGAACTAAAGAGCTACTAATGAGGAAAATGCTGAGAAGTAATTGAGCAAATTGTTTTTCGATCTGATTTGATAAGAATAGTACTGAGTCCTGCTGTGGTGCATCTTGCATCTTGAAAGAATCCTGTGGCATTAAACTGCACACAAAGTGTACACAAAGCCTACAGTGTGGTGTGTTTTTCCCCCTGCAAGGGCAGCCATTACAGATAGGGGTGGATTAAAAAAGAACCACTTAATCTCCCAGGGCATTTTGTGGACAATTGGGCAGAAAGCTTTAGGTGTGAGAGAGGTGCCTCTAGGTACAAAACCTGCCAAATTGCAGCCACATCAGTCCAGGGGGTGTTGTGCTATGTACTTTTAGTATTGATTTGAAAGTAAAGGGGATTTGCTTTCCTCCATTTATATATATGCATTGTTTATATTTAGCTGGGACGCGGGTGGCGCTGTGGGTAAAAGCCTCAGCGCCTAGGGCTTGCCGATCGAAAGGTCAGCGGTTCGAATCCCCGCGGCGGGGTGCGCTCCCGCTGCTCGGTCCCAGCACCTGCCAACCTAGCAGTTCGAAAGCACCCCCGGGTGCAAGTAGATAAATAGGTACCGCTTACCAGCGGGAAGGTAAACGGCGTTCCGTGTGCTGCGCTGGCTCGCCAGATGCAGCTTTGTCACGCTGGCCACGTGACCCGGAAGTGTCTCCGGACAGCGCTGGCCCCCGGCCTCTTGAGTGAGATGGGCGCACAAACCCCAGAGTCTGTCAAGACTGGCCCGCTCGGGCAGGGGTACCTTTACCTTTACCTATATTTAGCTATCCCACTCGGAAGCCACCATTATTAGAATCACAGAATCGCAGAGCTGGGTCACTAAGGGTAATCTACTCCAACCCCTGCAATGCAGGAATCACAGCTAAAGAATCTCTCATGAGCCATTGTAGGGAAACATGGCAGAAGATCACCTCCGATTGACAGCAATAGTCGTCACTTGGAAATGTAATTACTCATGCCCATCCTCACAAATTTCCCTTGCGTGTTGTTGCTGTTGTTGTTGTTGTTGTTGTTCTTACACTCTTCATATCTAGATCTCAGGGCAACTCACAACATAAAAATACAAAACAAAAGCACAAAATTCACAATAGAAGCAAGAACCAAAACCCCCCACAAACCAATAAACCTTGCAAAAGTTTTGCATATGAAAAGCTCCACCCATCTCCTACCCCACTCCATGCACAACTTGCCATTTCCATTGCAGTTAGGGAGTGAGACATAGTTTTTCCTCTGGAGATGCATGCTTTATGTGCACTTTGTGCAGCAGAGTTTAATTTTTGCTTTACGTCTAAGTCTTTGCGATACCCGATCTGTCCTATTGCACCTCATGGGAGCTCTGCATCACTCTGCCATAGCACAGATCATGTGCACATTTATCAGTCACAGAGTAATAATTGTTCTCTGGGAATCCCACAAAGCCACGTAGAATGAAGCAACACAACAGAGGCAACTTGTTGTGATGTTTCATTCCATGTCGCTCATTGCAGAGGAAATGGAGCAAACCAGGAGAGCTGATCAAAAGGTTTTCAGCCTTTGAGTCCACGGCTCCCTTGGCCAACTGCATTCTTTCTGCGGCTCCCACAGGAGCCCAGTAATGTCACCTTTTGCCTGCAAAGCCAGCAGCCTCTCACTTTTTCAAACACTCTCACTTGTGGAGTGTTCCCTCGGCCTCCTCTCTCCTCTCCTTGGGAGTCCTCTGGGCAGCTTCAGCTGCCGCCTCTGCCTCTGAGCTTCCCCTCTCCTGCCCCAAAGAGAGGTGCCTCCTCACACTGCCCCACAGGGGCCTGGGAAGAGGATGCCTCCAGCCTTAGTGGCCCAATGGACAATGGTGAACGTGAGGCCAGCACCCAACCTTGGGAGGCAGCAGTGGTAACAGTGGGCACTGTTGGGTCTGCAAAATGGAAAGGCTCCCCTTCAGCACCAGGCACTCAGGTCCCAGGAGGGAAACTACAACTAATCCAGAATGCGCCAGCTAGACTGTTGACTGAGAGTGGCCGCTGAGACCATATAACACTGGTCCTGAAAGACCTACACTGGTTCCCTGTACGTTTCTGAGCACAATTCAAAGTGTTGGTGGTGACCTTTAAAGCCCTAAATGGCCTCGGTCCAGTATACCTAAAGGAGCGTCTCCACCTCCATCATTCTGCCTGGACACTGAGGTCTAGCGCCAAGGGCGTTCTGGAGGTTCCCTCATTGCAAGAAGTGAGGTTACAGGAAACCAGGCAGAGGACCTTCTCAGTAGTGGAACCTGCCCTGTGGAACACCCTCCCGTCTGATGCCAAAGAGATAAACAACTACCTGACATTTAGAAGACATCTGAAGGCAGCCCTGTTCAGGGAAGTTTTTAATGTGTGACATTTTGATGTATTCTTAATCCTTGTTGGAAGCTGCCCAGAGTAGCTGGGGAAGCCCAGCCAGATGGGCGGGGTACAAATAAATTATTATTATTATTATTATTATTATTATTATTATTATTATTATTACACACAGTAAGCACAAGAAGCGCTGCTCTGGTTCACCAGAAGCGGCTTAGTCTTGCTGGCCACATGACCCGGAAGCTGTATGCCGGCTCCCTTGGCCAATAAACCGAGGTGAGCGCCGTAACCCCAGAGTTGGTCACAACTGGACCTAATGGTCAGGGGTCCCTTTACCTTTACCTAAGCACAAGAAAGGCCAGCGCAGTGCCTGCCTGCCCAAACTCCCACTTGTCTGTCTGTTCCCAACAGCAAGGGCTGGCAGACTGGCTGGGCCCCCTCACCCACATGCTTGCTTACTTGGAGGCCGCCTCAGTTCCTGGCAAGCAGCACCCCCTGGCCAGTCCTAGAGACACCATTTGCCTGCGGAGCTTGTAGCCCGGGCTGCTGCAACAAATAGCTGCACAAGCCTTTCGTAGGCAGAGACATGAGAGGACATCAGAGGAGGGAGGGAAAGAGGGGCAGAGCCCAGTGTTGCCCACAGCACCCCTGACCATCATTCAAGGCACCTCAGGGTGCCATGGTACACTGGTTGAAGACCACTGGTCTACGTGAAGAATAAGGACCATGGACAGCTCATAGGCAATGCTTATCAATGCACATCTGCACATGCACATCTGCACATGAGTTGTTGTGGGAAGAGATGCATTAGAATTAAAAGAACTGAAAGCACATATTCCAGTTCTGGAATTATTTTTCAGAATTTGTTCTAGGAAAAACCACAGTTCAGGAGGATCATAGGGAGAGACTGTTGTCAGTTTTGCTTTCATGTTTTCCTATTCTTAATCTCAGTTTGCCACATTTCCACGGCAGCTTGCGATTTTAAAAAAATGTTGTCGGAAAATTTCATCAATATTTTAATGTACATTTCTCACCATGTACACATTTTTACAAGCAATTTTCTCTAGTATAACACTTTTCTATGTTGTTTGAATGGATATATGTGTATTTTTCTATACACTTCCCCCTGATAAATGGATTTCTGTATACATTTTTGTGAGGGATTGGAGAACTGCATTGCAAAATTTGGAAAAGTGCGCATTTTGAAGGGTACAGTGGTACCTCAGGTTAAGAACTAAATTTGTTCTGGAGGTCCATTCTTAACCTGAAACTGTTCTTAACCTGAAGCACCACTTTAGCTAATGGGGCCTCCTGCTGCCGCCATGCCACCATCGTGCAATTTCTGTTCTCATCCTGAAGCAAAGTTCTTAACCCGAGGTACTATTTCTGTAACCTGAAGTGTCTGTAACCTTAAGAGTCTGTAACCCGAGGTACCACTGTTCCTGTGTTTTGGTTTGTGTGTTGTTTTGGGTAGTGGAAATTAGTTAGGTTTGCATGGAGCACTCATGAAGAATAAGTATGGGGGAAGCTGCAGGAATTCAGACCACTGGAGAGAAAAATTCTACAGCGAAAGAAAGGGAAATTCCACACCCCACCAGCATCTTAAAAAGAAGATAAGGAAGCACAACAAAAACCCAGCACCCCACTCTTGAGAAGTTCACCAAAATTTTGCCTCCCATCTTAATAGCTATTGAACACAGTTTCTTTTCTCATTAATTGGCTGGGAGCTGTGGCAGGCAGGGGGGCAAAGTGGGGGGGAAACTTCGGCACAGCACTAATCCCAGGCTCTCAATTTAAAAGATATATTTTATACAATTATTAAATTAGATGCCTAACAGCAGCAGGGCTGATAATGGATGGCTTACATTTTCAGGCTGAACCTGTGTTCCCCAATCTGTGTAAGTAACATTAATCAAAGTTCATGTTTTATTGATCTCGTGGAAAGAGTGGAGGGGGGATTAAACATGGAAAGGGCCAGCTGATGTCCTTACACTGTAAAACTTTCATCTCCCTCATGGGGAAAGGATATATTCTTGTGACTGTAAAAACCATACCGGTAGGATTTTGTTTTTATTTTTTTCTGCAGAATATCATATCCACAATCTCTACTTGCTAGCCTAAGAGCCCATGTGCTAGTGGAGGGAAGAGTTTTAAAGTTGTGGAACAGAGGCATCAAACAACAAGTGGTGCTGGCAGAAGCTTGGGGTGCAATCGATTGCACAGCAATCTTTGGCTGTGTACTTATGTTTTCCCTTGCAACAATGTCCTGCCAGTGCACCAAGTATACTGCTAAGTGTCTTTACATTGGACGCATCCCATAGTAAGCTGAAATTAAACGTGGATGCTCACACACAGTGCCGGATTTATGTATAAGCTAAACAAATTATAGCTTAGGGTCCCGCTCTCTTGGGGGGCCCAAAAAAAATTAAAGAGGAAAAAACTGGATGTACATTTCCAAAATATAAGATAAAAAAACCTACATACAGCAAGTGTTTTGTGTTGTGTAGGTTCCCATGATGTATGCACTGGGCGCCGCCTGCTAGCCTGCTCCCCAAAATATCACTGGTTTGCTCATTTCTATATATAGGGTGCCTACATTTTAAGTTAGAGCTTAATAATTATTTCACTATTAATATACTTCTTCTTAATTGTATTTCAGTTACAGTGGTACCTTGGGTTACAGACGCTTCAGGTTACAGACTCTACTAACCCAGAAATAATACCTCGGGTTAAGAACTTTGCTTCAGGATGAGAACAGAAATCGTGCTCTGGCAGTGCGGCGGCAGCGGAAGGCCCCATTAGCTGAAGTGGTGCTTCAGGTTAAGAACAGTTTCAGGTTAAGAACGGACCTCCGGAACGAATTAAGTACTTAACCCGAGGTACCACTGTAAACAATTACTTTGATAAAATACATATTTTGTTATGTGCAAATGGCTTTAGATACCTGTTAGGTCCCTAAATTACCATATAGCACATATTCAACACAAAAAAAACAGTGACGATTTGTTGTTGACAAAGCGTGTCCTCCCTAAAAGAGGGCATGTGTTGCGGTGAGACCGGGAGACTGACCTTCTTGTTGTGGGTGGGTTTACTGGATAGCCACAACACCTGACTGGTAGGTCCCTCATTGCTGGGTTTAATCTGGCCAATAGAGTGTTGAATTAATGGGTTGAGGGACCTATAAATACCTAAGCATGTGACCCAGAGCTTCCTCTTTTGACTTGTGCATCGGAACGCCCGCCCACCTCTCCCTATATTTAGGGCATTTTGCGATTGACCTTGCTATGCCGTCGTGTGTCGTCTGTCATTGGGACAGGGGTACAGCAGGAATTTCCCCCACTTGGCCAATTGGCTGTTGCCATTTAGGTTTTGCCTGCCATGTAGCAAATCGCCACAACTTGTAAGGTTGCAGATAGGCTCTGGTTCAGGTGATAGGGATGGGGATGTGGGAACGATCTCACCATCCCTATGTGAAGGGTATTCCGTTAAAGGAAGCCGGGGACTCAACTTGGTTTGGTCAACCCCCGAGAGGGGGTTGTTCCTGTACCTGAGTCCAGGGGAGCATCTGGAGAGTGGACATAGCCTGTACCTGAGCTTTCTACCTACCTCAGGTGCTCACCCTTGGCTGACCTATGATAGAGCTCTGGGTCAGAGCTACCTGCAAGGGTCCAGGGAGCTAGTTGAACCAGAGCCTATGCGACCACTCACTTTCTGTAATCAATAAAGTTGTGGCCTAAATTCTGCCAAGAACCAAACCAAAATTTGAGTCATGTGTGAATTTATTTAGGGGGGAGGTCTCTGGGTCTGAACATGCAAAGGACAGCTGGACGTATAAAGGCCATTACCTTCAGTAGCTTAGGGTCTCATCAAACCTAAATCTGGCCCTGCACACACACTCTCTCTCTCTCTCTCTCTCTCACACACACACACACACACACACACACAACCAGTTTGCCCTTTATTAGGATTGCACAGCAACCACAAGACTCAACTTGTATCTGTAGTGGATTGAAGCTGCCTAAACTATTTTGGCTCCACTTTAGGTCATTAGCTTAATAATAATAATAATAATAATAATAATAATAATAATAATTTATTATTTATACCCCGCCCATCTGGCTGGGCTTCCCCAGCCACTCTGGGCGGCTTCCAAAAGAATATTAAAATACTATAATACATCAAACATTAAAAGCTTCCCGAAACAGGGCTGCCTTCAGATGTCTTCTAAAAGCCTGGTAGTTGTTGTTCTCTTTGACATCTGGTGGGAGGGCGTTCCACAGGGCGGGCGCCACTACCGAGAAGGCCCTCTGCCTGGTTCCTTGTAACTTGGCTTCTCGCAGTGAGGGAACCGCCAGAAGGCCCTCGGTGCTGGACCTCAGTGTCCAGGTAGAACGATGGGGGTGGAGACGCTCCTTCAGATATACTGGACCAAGGCCGTTTAGGGCTTTAAAGGTCAGCACCAACACTTTGAATTGTGCTCGGAAACGTACTGAGAGCCAATGTAGATCTTTCAAGACCGGTGTTATGTGGTCTCTGCGGCCGCTCACAGTCACCAGTCTAGCTGCCGCATTCTGGATTAGTTGTAACTAGTTCACCTTCAAAGGTAGCCTCACGTAGAGCGCATTGCAGTAATCCAAGCGGGAGATAACCAGAGCATGCACCACTCTGGCGAGGCAGTCCGCAGGCAGGTAGGGTCTCAGCCTGCGTACCAGATGGACGCAGGCTGAGACCCTATAGGGGGTAGGCTTTTATAAGGCTTTTATAAGGAGTGTAACTTATTATAAGAAAAGCCAGCATTTGGTTGAAGTTGGAGGAAATCCCTCCTTGCTGCAGTGGGGACTGAGGAAGACTTTACTCGGAATTGAGGTAATGCAGACACTCTGCACAATTATTAGAGAAATCAAGGCTGGGACATAACCAGGAGTTTCAGGTAAGGCAGGAGCTGGGAACCAGCAGCCGTGCGGCAAGCCAGGAGACAGGAGCAAAGAATAAGTGATGATGCAGGAAGGCAAATCATGTTGCTCAAGGAAGACTGAGCTGGAACAGGAAACCCTTTTATGCTCCTTCCTGCCCACAAGGATCCAATGGCCAGCCTGGGTGGGTGGAGTCAGCCGAGGGCCTGAAGGAACTTGCTTGAAAATCTGCCACCTGCATTTCTGGGCTCACCCTATGGAGGAGTTGTGCACAGATCCAGCAGCTCCTGACAATGGCTCAGAAGGGGTGGGCAGGTGGTCTCAGAGAGCAAAGCAGGGAGGCAAGTGATCACCACAGCACTTGGGCCTGAAGTCTCAATCTCAGCTCACTTTTACATGAGAGCAAAATGGGAAAGTGCAGCCAGGTGTGCGAAACTGGCTGTTTCAGCACAATTAAGGTTCACGTTGCTCTTTTTGGATAAAGATGGATGGTGCTCAGACCGTGTCCAAAAATTAGTGGGTGAGCGAACAAAAGCCACCTTAATTGTATTAAGAGTGCATCGTTAGTGTTCTGTTAAGTCCTCGAATTTTGTTTTTGAAAGAATTAATAGCTTTAATGTAGAAATAAATTGCTCCATGCTTCTCCCTTTGTTCTCTTGCTAGGAAGTGCTCCCAGATGTAATTGCAGGAGCTAATTACAACCTTTTGTTAGCGGAAAACATGGCCAAGCTGGAAAAGGCGGGGGAGCAGTCGTATTATAGTTTAAAGCAAGGTGAGCTTCCAATTAAAGTGGGTGATGCCTCCCCCTGTTAATACTTCATGTAGCAGCGGTAGCTATCACCCCTGACCAGTGCTGACCTGGGGAACAGCTGACCCATATAGATAGATAGATGATAGATAGATAGATAGATAGATAGATAGATAGATAGATAGATAGATTCTTTATTGTCATTACGCAAATGCAACATTGCACAAAGTGCAACGAAATTGGATGCCATCCCTTAAAACAACAAAAGCAAGACAACAACAACAACCAAACAAACCACATTCCAGCCACACCCACACCACACCCATCAAACTCCCAGGTCACACTAACGAGTTACAGCATTCAAAAGGGCCACAGCTCTTGGATAGAAACTGTTTTTCAGTCTATTTGTCTTTGACTTGATGTTTCTATATCTTCTGCCAGAAGGCAGTAGTGCAAACAGACAGTGTCCCGGGTGAGATGAATCCTGCAGGATGTTATTTGCTTTCCTAAGACAACGGGAACCGTACAGTTCTTCCAAAGATGGGAGAGGATGACCAATAATCCTTTGGGATGTGGTTATGACCTTCTGGAGCACCTTCCTCTCCCTAGCTGTACAACTGGAGAACCAAGCACAAATACAGTATGTAAGAATGCTCTCTATGGAGCCTCGGTAGAAGGACACCAGCAGTCTCTCACTCAGATTGTTCTTCTTTAAAAGTCTGAGGAAATAAATTCTCTGCTGGGCCTTCTTCACCAGAGCAGTGGTATGTGCGCTCCAAGTCATGCCCTGATCGATAGCTACTCCCAAAAACCTGAATTCCGCCACCCTCTCCACCCGTTCCCCGTTGATATACAAGGGCTGAATGTCCGCCTTTTTTTTCCTGTAATCCACCACCAATTCCTTGGTCTTAGCCGTATTAAGAGCCAGATTGTTCTCTCCACACCAAACACAGAGCCGCTCCACCTCGTCCCGATAGGCGGACTCATCCCCTCCTGAAATGAGCCCTACCACCGTAGTGTCATCAGCAAACTTGATGATTTTGTTGCTGGAATAGATGGCTGTACAGTCATACGTATAGATAGTGTAGAGCAGGGGACTCAACACACAACCCTGTGGTGAGCCGGTGTTAAGGCTAAGGGCTGTGGACATGTGTGACCCTACTCTAACCCTCTGGGAACGTTCTGACAAAAAATCCAAAACCCAGAGACAGGTGGAGTTGGAGAGTCCAATCGCCTCTAGCTTGGACACCAGTCTATGGGGGAGGATAGTGTTAAAAGCAGAGCTAAAATCCACAAACAGCAGCCTCACATAACTCCCCGGCTGCTCCAGATGGGACAGAGCAGCATGGAGAGTGGTATTGATGGCGTCTTCTGTGGATCTATTTGCTCTGTATGCAAACTGGTAGTTGTCAAAAGTTGATGGAAGACAGGAGATAATGTGACGGCGCACCAGTTTCTCAAAACACTTCATGATGATTGGAGTCAGTGCAACTGGTCTATAGTCATTCAAACTACTGATTGTGGATTTTTTAGGCAGAGGGACAATAGTTGACGACTTCAGGCAGGGTGGGACAATAGACTGGTGTAAGGACTTATTGAAGATCTTAGTAAAGACCCTCGCCAGCTGATCCGCACAGCCCTTCAACACCTTTCCAGTGATGCCATCAGGTCCAGCCGCCTTCCTCGGATTCGCCATCCTCAAAACCTGTCTCACCTCATGTTCCTCTACCGTGAATGAGGGGCCCCTATGGGCTGGTGGCTGTAATACCGGCGTCTCAGGTGGCTCCTTCTCGAAGCGAGCAAAGAAGAGGTTAAGCTCCTCTGCCAGCAAGGGGTCACCGTCGACAGCACCAAGGTTAGGTTTGTAGTTGGTAATATGCTGAATCCCCTGCCACATCTGTCTTGTGTTGTTGCTCCTTAAATTATCCTCAATCCTCAGCCTATAGTCCAATTTTGCCCGTCGAATACCCCTCCTCAAGTTTGCTCTTGCTACACTGTAAAGCTGCACCTCGCACGACCTGAAAGCCCTGTTCCTTTCCCGCAACAGGCACTGGACCTCTCTATTCATCCAGGGTTTCTGATGGGTAAAACCGGATGGATTTATTTACTGTGACAGTGTCTGTGCAGTGATTGATATAGCACAGAACTGCCGCCGTGTGCTCCTCCAGGTCTGAACTATCGAAAATATCCCAATTGGTTCTCTCAAAACAGTCCTGCAGCTGGTGAATAGCACCTTCAGGCCAGATTTTAACAGATTTTAATATTGTGGGAGCCCGTTTCCTGAGTGGGATATATGCTGGTACCAGGAACAGAGACATATGGTCGGACTGGCCCAAGTGTGGCAGCTGTAAAGCCCTATAGCCGTGATTTACATTCGAATAAACTTTATCCAGTGTCTTGTCCCCTCTTGTGGGACATTTCACATGCTGATAGAGCGTTGGGAGCACTGTTTTAAGTTCAACATGGTTGAAGTCTCCCGCAATGATATCCACCCCCAAATCAGTTCAGGGGCAGGGCTAATGTTAAATTAGTGTTCTTTTAAATTAAAAAAGCCCCCTAACTAAACATATGGTCAGGAGGGAAAATATGCTTGGTTCCCCGGAATGAACTACAAAGAGCAGGAAAGTCAATTCTTCTGGGCGGTGTCTCACCAGGGTGTTCTCTGTAGGCAACATGCTGGGGACCCAGACCCCTGGAGCCAGCAGGACTGAATCCTCACCAGCCAATGAGCAAAGGATCCTATTCTGCTGGTTGCGTTTAAGCTAGTTGGAAAAATAAAGCAGCGTAACAAGAACGGCTGGAAGTCAAATCACTTGGTGGGTGTCTGTATGGGGTAGGTGTGTAGGTATGTTGATATGTATAGTATAGGTAGGAATTATATAGAATAATGTAGGTATGTTTTATGTTTTGAAAATTAGAAAGTGTGTTGTGTACGTGTATTGTGTAAATGTATATGTATGTGTATTATATGTTAATAAAATAAAATATATATTTTTTAAAAAAATAAGGATCCTATCCTGCTGGGATCCCATTCCCTAGCGTGTTGCTTGCAGGGATATAGAGATCACTTTCCACACTCAAGTTGCATACTTATGGGTAACATGGTAGATTTTAGGGCTGGGGTTTCTAAGTGATATTTATTACTGCTAGGGAGGTAGGGAGGGTTTGAAGGGGGCAGGTAATAATTGGTGGTAGTAGTTGATGTTGTCTTTCAGCTAGACTGAGTTCACAGGAACCTTTCCCCTGCATCATGTGGTTCTTTCTTTTCCCCTCATGCTGTCTGCATCCTCTTCCTTCCTTGATTGCCAGTGGAAGTTCTGTAAACTTTATAAAGTTTTTTCACTTCTTTTTTCAAAAGCGTTGGGCAATGATGAATTTTGGAGGGCGATGGTGGACTTTGCAGCTTAATAACATAAGATGAGCCAGTGTGGTGTAGTGGTTAAGAGTGTAGACTCATAATCTGGGGAACCGAGTTCGCTTCCCCGCTCCTCCACATGCAGCTGCTGGGTGACCTTGGGCCAGTCACACTTCTCTGAACTCTCTCAGCCCCACTCACCTCACAGAGTGTTTGTTGTGGTGGAGGAAGGGAAAGGAGAATGTTAGCCGTCTTTGAGACTCCTTAGGGTAGTGATAAAGTGGGATATCAAATCCAAACTCTACTTCTACTACTTCTTCTTCTTCTTCTCCTCCTCCTCCTCCTCCTCCTCCTCCTCCTCCTTCTTCTTCTTCTTCTTCTTCTTCTTCTTCTTCTTCTTCTTCTTCTTCTATGACCCATCTAGTGGAGCATCCTGCTTTCTTAGTGGCTGATCAGATGTCTGAAGTAGCCTTCTTTATGGTCCAGCTTTCACTTCCATACATCACATCACTACTGGGAAAACCATAGCTTTAACTATACGGACCTTTGTTGGCAAGGTGATGTCTCTGCTTTTTAAGATGCTGTCTAGGTTTGTCATTGCTTTTCTCCCAAGAAGCAGGCATCTTTTAATTTAGTGACTGCTGTCACCATCTGCAGTGATCATGGAGCCCAAGAAAGTAAAATCTCTCACTGCCTCCATTTCTTCCCCTTCTATTTGCCAGGAGGTGATGAGACCAGTGGCCATGATCTTCGTTTTTTTGATGTTGAGCTTCAGACCATATTTTGCGCTCTCCTGTTTCACCCTCATTAAAAGGTTCTTTAATTCCTCCTCAGATGCATTACTGCATTATTTGACCATGGAGATGGAACATAGCCATTGTTGCTAGTAGCTGCTGATAGCCCTCTCCTCAATAAATTTGTCTTCTAAAACCATCCAAGTTGGTGGCCATCATTGCCTCATGTGGAAGCAAGTTCCTTAATTTAACTACTCACTGACATAGTACCTTGTGAGCTCAGTCAGTATCTGGTGGGCTGCTTGGTGCTCTCTGCATGGGCTGGAGGGAGCAAGCAACACAAGCAAGGGAAAGGCTGCTCAGTGCTTTGCTGAGTCTTGGGGATCTCAGCCCAGGAGATCTCCTTCTGCAACCCTCCAGTGCTTTCTTTAGCATATGCGCCGCCGGGGTGCAAAGATTCGCCCAGGGCCCCCAAATTTAGTTTAGCCCTCAAATTAACTTTTATTATGCTTATGTCAGACACCACGCTTATATCTTATCTCTTGTTTACGAAAGAAGGGAGGAAAAAGAAACAAACTTTTTTATTTGCTCATTTATTTACAATACATTTATACTTAAGTATACAACAACACCACACGTAACATAATATATTGATGTAAGAGTTAATTTCGTGTGCACGGCGCGTTGTGAATGAGAAGCATCATTGTTGAGTCTGACAAGCGCCACCACTGACGCGGCGCATCTTTGGTAAATCAGTGCACAAAATTGAAAGTCCTTTAGTGAAACAGTAGGTATGCATTTTGGTAATAC
Organism: Podarcis vaucheri; assembly: GCF_965113315.1. NCBI lineage: Eukaryota > Metazoa > Chordata > Lepidosauria > Squamata > Lacertidae > Podarcis > Podarcis vaucheri. The sequence continues at coordinate 35,436,593 of NC_138754.1, read as the reverse complement.
CTAGGTATATAAACACCATATTTTTCGCTCTATAAGACGCACCAGACCATAAGACGCACCTAGTTTTTGGAGGAGGAAAACAAAAGAAAAAATATTCTGAATCTCAGAAGCCAGAACAACAAGAGGGATCACTGCGCAGCGAAAGCAACGATCCCTCTTGCTGTTCTTGCTTCTGGGATAGCTGCGCAGCCTGCATTCGCTCCATAAGACGCACACACATTTCCCCTTACTTTTTAGGAGGGAAAAAGTGAGTCTTATAGAGCAAGAAATACGGTATTTTGTTTTTCTAGCTTGATCAAAATTATTTATTATTTCATAAAAGGGAGATAGTTAAGAGCAGGCTTCCTCAACCTCGGCCCTCCAGATGTTTTTGGCCTACAACTCCCATGATCCCTAGCTAGCAGGACCGGTGGTCAGGGACGATGGGAACTGTAGTCTCAAAATATCTGGAGGGCCAAGGTTGAGGAAGCTTCAGCGGTGGGCACCTGGCTCCCCCCAGAATTTGGCGCCCGGGTGCCCCACACCCCTTGCACCCCTGGGTAAAGACAGCCTTGCAACCCTCCTTCAAAACAGCCTTAAGGCAGGGACGGTGAACATGACACCCTTCAGGTGTTGACTCACATGGCCAGCAGAGATTATGGGAATTGCAATCCAACAGTGGAGGGTATCACATTGCCTGACCTGCACTAGAGATTCAGAGAAGGGGCTGTCCCAGCCCCACCTTGAGATGCAGAGGATCAAACTCTGGACCTTCTGCATGCAGAGCAGCTGCGCTCTACCAGTGAGCTACACACTTCTCCAATGGGCATCTGGAGGAGAGCTAGATAACAAAGAATTACATTAATGACCATTGGCTTTTTCCAGGAAAGCAGCAATGAAATCTACCCTAGTTGCAATACACAGAGATTTAAAGCTGAGCGAACGCCACACTTCGTATCGATTTCAATTTGCATTTTAAATAAAGCCGGTGCTCTCTTGAAAGATAGCAGAAAGGAGAGAGCCTTCCCAATCCAAAGTGTAATTTTTCATTAAATTCCAGGAATGCAATACTAAATATTTTTGGCCAGATACTAAATAACATTGACCGTCATGCTTAACAGTGAATTTCTGCCTACCCAAAGCAGAACGAATTGAGATATTTTGCTGCCTGTAAAGTCCCTCATTGAGAAAGTGAGAGAATGCAGCCATTTGACTTGCAGATATTGGAGGGGTCCATGGGAGACAGAGGCCAACCAATAGGAAGGCCAAGACAGAGAAAAGTTTCCTTGCTTGGCAGAAGAACAAAAGAACAGAATTCAACATTTATTCATATCTTTTGGTGCTACTCCTGGTTTCATTCTATAAACCATCATATCTAAGCTTAGAGATGGGTGAATCTATCAATTTCAGATTCCCATTTTTCTTTAGTTCAATTCTCCACATTCAACATCAATTTGCAATTTTTTTTAAGTACTCATGAAAATTCACCAGCATTTTAGTACAAAATTTTCCTAATATACACATTTTCTTGTCATTTTGCCAAATATACACATTTTCACAAAGCAATTTTTTGGGTGCTCTTTTAACTAGCATATGCATCTTATGCAAACTGTACCCTAGTATATGCATTTACATATTACTTGGCTGAGGGACAGTGTTGCAATATTCAGAGACATGTGACCTTTACAAGATGGCTGTGTTTCTGTTCTCATATTGTTCCAGAAAGTGTGAATTAGGTAAGTTCACCTTCAAATGCAAAATGAATCAAATTTCTCTGACATCCCTGTCTAAGCTGTACATCTTACTCCTAAACATTATTTAAGTTATCTTTTGTTATGTTCAAAAAACCCATTCAAATTTAAATATGGAGCACAAATAACAATGCACCAAGATACAATTTATCCCACTTAATAGAAGCATAGAACTGTAGATCTGGAAGGGACCCCAAAAGATGGATATTTATATATTTTCCAAAGTTAACAAAACAATAAAAAACAACAATACAAAAAGAAAAGAAAATTATATATATTATATTGTGCTAATAATGTCCATGCAGCTGTAAATACATAAATAAATTATTTTGTGATTTTGGTAGATCCACTCCTATAATACCTAATAGGAAAGCTTCTGGGTTTTTTTTTTTTTTAGCAAAGGTTATTATAAACAACTTCTTCATTTCATTATAAATCATTTCCCAATATTTCTTTATGATTTTACAATCATAATTTTACAATCCCACCACATATGAAAGAATGTCCCTTGCGTAATTTTACATTCCTAACATTTGCTTTCCTTAGATTTAAATATCCAACCACTTTATAAAAACCTCTTATGAAGGAAAGTCCACCACCTTCTGAGGTAATCCATTCCACTGTCAAATACAGTGGTACCTCGGGTTACAGATGCTTCAGGTTACAGACCCTTCAGGTTACAGACTCCGCTAACCCAGAAATAGTACCTTAGGTTAAGAACTTTGCTTCAGGATGAGAACAGAAATTGTGTGGTGGTGGCACGGCGGCAGCGGGAGGCCCCATTAGCTAAAGTGGTGCTTCAGGTTAAGAACAGTTTCGGGTTAAGAATGGACCTCCAGAATGAATTAAGTTCTTAACCCGAGGTGCTACTGTAGCTCTTACCATCAGAAAGTTCTTCCTAATGCTTAGTTGGAATCTCCTTTCTTGTAACTTGAATCTACTGGTTCAGATCCTACCCTCTGGAGCAGCAGAAAACAAGCTTGCCCCATCTCCCATTTGATGGCTTTTCAGATATTTGAAGAAGCCTAGTGTGTCACTACTCAGCTTGTTCTTCTCCAAGCTAAACATACGCAACTCCCTCAAGCATTCCTCATCAGGCTTTGTTTCCAGACACTTCGTTGCCCTTCTCTGCCCACATTCCAGCTTGTCAATATCCTTCTTAAACTGTGGTACCCAGAACTGGACACATGATGGAGATAAGCGTCTTTTTGCTGGTAGTTTGCAGTTAAAAGTTGCCAGCCACCAATCCCTTAAAAGCATGGCCAATAAATCTAAAAATAAAGAAGTTAATTCACCCTTGGGAGTCCCCATAATGGATGGTATATTTAATGGCTTCAGTGAGAAAGAAAATAATAATTTGAGATTAAAGAAGGGACCCGATAAAGGCGGCATTTTTCTTAGCATTAAAAGCTCTGCTCCATGTTAATGAAGATAACCGAGGACAATGGATTGCAAGGCAGGAAATGAAGGCAATTTTTATCGAGATGCCACAGCTGGGAATATCTTATCGCCGTCAGAAAGGTACCTGGGTGCACATGGCGTACAAGCAATTTACTGATTTAATTACAAATGGAGATGGCTTTCAAATTGAAACCAAAAAGCTACGGAGATGTGGCAACTCAAAATCTTCACTTTGAAAAGAAATTAAGTTCATCGGGAAAGATAGAAGTTAACAGGCCTCTGATGTGAGCTGCTTTGAAAAAGGATTATTTGTTTCTTTGGTGAACCAAGTGGTCCATGGGAAACTGCCTTATACCAGCCTATGTTTCTATTTGGCCCTGTATTGTCTAGTAAGACTTTCCAGGGTCTTGGATAGGTGTATTTCCTATAATCAACCACCTGATCCCTTAGGACAGTGGATTCACTCGTAATTAGTTGGTCCACATCAATTCCACCACCATCTTGGCTGCAAATCTTGCAAGACCTGCTCCCTGCCTTGCAAGCCTTTTTCCACCTGGCCTATGAGAGTCCCTCACTGACTGACTGACCTGATTCCAGCTACAAAAGCTGAGGCTGCTGAACAGTCTCTTGGATTGGGGTATTGATTATTGTAAGCCACCTTGAGCATGTTTTTACTATGGAAAGATGGCATACAGATAAAATGTTGTATGCTTGTATGAATCTCTAGACATAGATTCAAGAACTGTGCTTTCTCAGTACTGACAGAAAAGAGAGAGAGAGAGGTGAGTGTCAGCAATATACTGATAGTTGTTGTTGTTTAGTCGTCTTAGTCGTATTTGACTCTCCATGACCCCATGAACCAAAGCATGCCTTGGAAACTCACTTTCTTCTCAAAGCTTCTCCTTTTTTATGTCCATGGAGTTTTCTTGGCAAAATGCTGGAGTGGTTTGCCAGTATCTTCTCCAGGTGGATCACATTTAGTCTAAACTCTCGGCTATGACCTGTCCGTCTTGGGTGGCCCTGCATGGCATAGCTCATAGCTTCTTGGAGTTATGCAAGCCCCTTCGCCATGACAAGGCAGTGATCCATGAAGGGGATAGTGATGGAACTTCTCCTCAAATTCCCTGATGACTACTCCCAGAGGCTTCAAGCAGCTGTTCAATAAAGTGGGTGGGATAGTTAAACCCTGGGGGACCTCACAGGGCAAAAACCAAAGGCCCAAGCCGAAGTGGCCTAATGCTGTTTTCTATAGACACTTGTCGAGGGAGGAGCAGATTCACCGTAAAACAGTGTCCTTGGCTCACAAATCTTCCAGGCTGTCCAGAAAGATGTCATCCATGGTCATTGATTTCAAAAGCCACCCAGAGGTCTCTCTCCCATGAAAGACCATGAATCAGGGTGATCAAGTCTGTTTCTGTCAAGATCTTTCAATATCTGTGGACACAGTCATGGTGAGGCCTCACCAAGGCAGACTAGAGTGGTACTATTACTTCCTTTGACCTGGACACTAGACTTCTGTTGATGCTGCTTCATGGAAACAAATGTTGATATCTTACAATGTAGACAAGAATGTCTCTTGTCTGTATTGATGCCATGGGAATGGTTAATGGATTGTTCTGTGTGTATCAAGCACTTGGCCACATCATAAGACTGCAATAATGGAAACTGATCTAACAGCAATGAAGCACTTCGTGCTCTGGACCAAAGGACCTAACTGTCTTACTTCAATCCACACCCTTGGTTGATTCAAATACTTGCCAGCTGGGAAGGAAGCCTTCTGTAGCACTATGGTGGGCTAAACCCATTCATTCCTCTTTAAATGACATTGGGGTCCTTTGCAATTCATGAACCTAGCTTTATCATGGCTATTAACATCCGAGTAGGACAATCACTGAATGCCACCCATTAACTTCAATGAGTTTACTCTGAGTAGGGCTATCATTGCATATATTCTTGGGAATCTAGCCACTGGATTTTGCTCAATCTCTGCATTGGGCATTATTAGCTGGATGCTGCAAAAGTTATATATAAAGTGATATATAAAAGTGATATAAAAAGTGATGTATAATTTGGGGCCATTCGTACCATTAATCAGAGAAAAGCAGTCACCTCAAACAGCTTCTTTTTCTGGGTGCCATGGAAGGACAGCAGATTGTTATTCATATCATAATTATAATTATATTTTTATCAGCAGAGAGAAAGTGAGGATCATGTACAATTGGCTGTCTCAACGTAGCTTAGCTGAGGCTTTTGGGTTGAGCTTTCTCTATTGAGTCACGTGACTCAGTCTGTTACAAAAAGCCTGAGGGTTGTAGGTGGAGAAAAATCCATAACTGGGTCATCAAACCAGGTTGGTGCTGGAAGAAAATTCTTGTTTTCCTGAGAACAAACCACCAGGGTGATTTAGGAGGGGAGTTTTGCATAGAACTCATGAAAGAGACAAAGAAGAGGGTGGGATTTGTGGATCACCTTGTGGAACATGTTTGAGGCTTTTGTGTTTTTACCTCTAACCACATAAATGGATAATATATACGCCCCCCCCCCGCCGCCGCAATAGAGCAAATAGAAGATTTCAGTCATGTAGATACAGTACTGCTGTGTGCAATTCATCATGGGTTATTGAAAGCTGGATATCTCCCCCCATCGGGTGGGGAGCAAAATTGCCCTTGAAAATCAATGGAAAAGTCATTACATTTGTAATTTAGTGCTTTGATGCAGCTACAAACTAGCCTGTTAAAATGATTACTGATAGCAAATAAGAAGCATACGGTGATTACAGCTGGTTGCAGATGTCTCTGCTTTGCTTTGTTGTTTTTAGTTGTAAAGAGTTTTGTTGGGGGGAGTAGGCTACTGAAAATCCATATGCTTTCTGATGAGTAGACCTGGAGAAGAAACCTGTTCCCCCCCCGCATGCATTTCAGCAAGAAGACCTGGCCCCTTTTGTAGCATGTGTTAGCCAGTGGGGAGGGACACTTCTAGATGCTCAGACGACCTTGCCTCACAGGCCCTCAATGTGAGCTGTTATATGCAAAGGAAGACTTAGCTCCATGTAAGAATGATGCTCTCACTTCCATACATCACTACTGGCGGGTGGTATGTACAAAGGGCAGGGAAGTGTATGGAAGTGAGAGCCGGACCATAAAGAAGGCTGATTGCCAAAGAATTGATGCTTTTGAATTATGGTGCTGGAGGAGACTCTTGAGAGTCCCATGGACTGCAAGAAGATCAAATCTATCCATTCTGAAGGAAATCAGCCCTGAGTGCTCACTGGAAGGACAGATCCTGAAGCTGAGGCTCCAATACTTTGGCCACCTCATGAGAAGTGAAGACTCCCTGGAAAAGACCCTGATGCTGGGAAAGATGGAGGGCATAAGGAGAAGGGGACGACAGAGGATGAGGTGGTTGGGCAGTGTTCTCGAAGCTACTAACATGAATTTGACCAAACTGCGGGAGGCAGTGGAAGACAGGAGTGCCTGGCGTGCTCTGGTCCATGGGGTCACGAAGAGTCGGGCACGACTAAACAACCACAAGAAGACTGACGCAGTTCTAGTTGCTCAGCCCCTTATTTTTGTCCTCAGAGATGCTGAGAGGGTTTTCTGCCCAGAGGGGACACCAAGAAAACATCAAGAATGATGGCAAAAGTTGCCTGAACAAAGCTTTACAAATTTGACTATATGTGCAAATCTCCTTTTTTATTATGTATTTATTATCTATCTAGAAAAATCTATAAACAGCTTGATTACTTTTTATTTTTTAAAAATGGAAAGAGCTATACAAATAAAATTACAGATTTTAAAATGGCAAAGATCCACAAAGAAAATGAAAAGCAAATGCACATTAAACACCATTATGAAAAATGAAGATCCATTAAAAACAAAGATATCAAAAACAAAATATAGGTAACTGCAGTATTTTTTTCTGGGGGGTGGGGGTACGCAGGGGTATACATACCCCTAAACATTTTGGGAATCTAAGTTTGGCCTCATTGAGGGGCAGTGTTTCAATGTCAGTAGGAAAATGAGAGTACCCCTAATTTTTTTTTTTGGGGGGGAGCACTGGGTAACTGAATCATGTGTCTGGATAGACTCACTGAAACAAAAAAGCTTTTCGGCAGCTGTGCCTGCTTAATGTTCATAGGACAGAGTTTCAATGCGCAGGTGTCACACCTGCAGAACTCAGTTTTGAATGTGATCATATTTAGCACATCTTTTGTAAACCCCATTGAAAGCTGCTTGGGGCTATAAAGAGGGATATAAGTTAGGGTCGCATTTCAACTGCATGATTCAGTTTGGACCTCAGTTTAGCCCATTAAAAACAGCCCGTTTGGGTCCAAAGGACTTTGCAGGATGGCTGTTTTCATTAAGGGTATACATCTGAATCCGCTCCAACGTCAGCGGTATAGCTAGCCGCCTGGGTGCCTGGTGCGGGGGCGTGTCCTGCAGCCGGGGGTGGGGCGATATGTGCCCATGGGGGCGGAGCAAGCCTCTCCGATACTTGGAGCCTCTCCGTCACCTCCACCTCAGCTGTTGGGTGGGTGAGGGAGAGGCAGTAGGCAGACACAAGTCCCACACTGCCATTTCAGGCTGTGCGGAACCTGCAGGCGCCAAAGCCACCACATCACTCCTAAAAAGTTTTGTGACCCCATTTTTTAAAAACAAACAAACAACAACAACCTCATTTTGTCACACACACCCCGCAGTGATGACACCCATGATAGGCTGCACTCCCTTCCTCCGCCACTGTCCAATGTGTGTATGTGCATACACACACACACTCACACACACGGACACACAAGAAAATCAGTTGGGCTCATATTTTAATATGATGATGTTGTTGTTGTTGTTGTTGTTTCATCATTTAGTCATTTAGTCGTGTCCGACTCTTCGTGACCCCATGGACCAGAGCACGCCAGGCACTCCTGTCTTCCACTGCCTCCTACAGTTTGGTCAAACTCATGTTGGTATCTTTGAGAACACTGTCCAACCATCTTGTCCTCTGTTGTCCCCTTCTCCTTGTGTCCTCCATCTTTTCTAACATCAGGGTCTTTTCCAGGGAGTCTTCTCTTCTCATGAGGTGACCAAAGTACTGGAGCCTCAGCTTCAGGATCTGTCCTTCCAGTGAGCACTCAGGGCTGATTTCCTTCAGAATGGATAGGTTTGATCTTCTTGCAGTCCATGGGACTCTCAAGAGTCTCCTCCAGCACCATAATTCAAAAGCTTCATTTCTTTGGCGATCAGCCTTCTTTATGGTCCAGCTCTCTAATTCACACAGTTCAAAGTGTAGCGCTCCCTTGGAATTCTCACTTGGCGCTGCCACTTTTTGTGCTGCAGCTTTCCAACAAGTGGGTACAAGAAATGCATTGAGTTAGGAAAAAATGGTTTCCATAATGTATGTATCAGGCAAAATAGTTATATATTCTATGAGAAATTTTCATGATATTTTTTTAAAAAAAATGCAAGCAGATTTTAGGACTCTGGAGAATTGAACTTAAGATCAGAAACTGGAGAAACAGAGAGAATCCAAAATTGGCCGATCCATCCATCTCTGCAGCCCACAAAGAACAAGAGACGCTATTATTATTAATGTAATTTCTAAGAGCGCTTGCCATCAAACTTAAAAGTTCATCTCTCAGCAAAATTAAAAAACTTTTATCTAATTAATTATGGAGCCAAAACATGAAAATTGAAAGAGTGCTAAGGGTAACCATTATTTTTATATACATATAAAACACTGCCTCCCTCCAGTCTTCAAGGAAAAATCCAATTAACAGCCCTATTAGCTCTATTTTGCATAGCTAATTACATCCGACTCTAGACAAAACATCTAATCACCAGTTTATTCACTCTGAGTGGCTTGTAACATGATGAGGAATATTTCAGAAGAATGTAGATCAAGGGTTTAGAAATACTTTTAAACATTACATAAAATGCAAATCCATCTTTTTAAATCAGCAGTGAAGGCCAGACTGAGCTGGAGAGGGGGGGGAACGTTGAGAGAGAGAGAAGATGCTTTGAGAAATGTATCTTGCATCTGTTACCATCCGATCTCAGCCTGTTTTATACCTGCTGTGAGTAAGGTCCCGGGTCCTTCTGCAGAAAAAGGGCAGATGAATGCACTCCGGGAATCTTGATGGCGTTCCCCGCTCACATAGCAGCAAGACAATGGGTGCTATTTTTCTTTCTGACTTTGCAAATGCAAAATGAATTTTCCAGCAAAAGGCTGCATAAGAATTTCCTGGAGTCGCATTACAGTAAACTAATGTTGGGATTTTGTATTGCTACTGTCAGGTTAAAGGAAGAAAGAAAGCTACCTAAATGCGTGTGGAGCAGAAGACTAATGCTTTTCATCTCCTTGTTTTGCTGCAAAGCTATTGCAATCCTGTACGTTCCTGCTTATTTTGTTGGACAAATGAAATCATCTAGAACAGGCATGGGGGAGCCTTTGGTCCTCCAGATGTTACTGAAGTTTAGCAACATCTGGGGGCAGTGGCATAGCGTGGGTTGTCAGCACCCGGGGCAAGGCAAGTAATTTGCGCCCCCTCTGCCCTAGGGGCAGAGAGCTGCGAGTGCGAGCGTGCCCCCCCCCCAGATGTTGCGCCCGGTGCGGCCGGGCCCCCCCCCTGCACCCCCCACGCTACGCCACTGTCTGGGGGGCCATAGATTCTCCACACCTGTTCTACAAAGTTTCTGTCCCCTCAAGTCTGAATTCTGTTCAGGGTAGGACACCAGCTGTGGTGGGTTGTTTGAAACAGCTCAAGAACAAAGGCCTCTGGCATGACACATCCACCCTCCCTTTCTCCAAAAAATGTGTGCATGTGCATTGGTGGGTATAAGACAAGGCAAGCTGGAGTCAGCAGTTACTTATTACTCGCTTTACTGATTACTGAGCTGGAGAACTGATACTGTGTGTAGTATTGAGTTGCATTAAGTGAAGTGCTGAAGATTTGGATCTCTACAATTTAACCACTGCACTGTGGTGTAGTGCTTAAGAGTGGTAGCCTTGTAATCTGGTGAACCGGGTTCGATTCCCTGCTCCTCCACATTTAGCTGACCTTGGGCTAGTCACACTTCTCTGAAGTCTCTCAGCCTCACTCACCTCACAGATACAGATAGGTAGCTGTGTTGGTCTGCCATAGTCAAAATAAAAAAATTCCTTCCAGTAGCACCTTAAAGACCAACTAAGTTAGTTCTTGGTATGAGCTTTCGTGTGCATGCACACTTCTTCAGATACACTGAAATAGAAGTTGCCAGATCCTTCTATATAGTGAGAAGGTGGGGAGGGGTATTACTCAGAAGGGTGGTGGGAATGGGAGATTGGCAGATAGCTGAGATGAGCCTGTTGATGACTCTTAACGACTGCAATAGGTCTTACAGGAAAAGGCAAGGGGTGAGAAGGTGACAAATGGCTTAGTCATGTATAATGAGATAAGAATCCAATGTCTTTGTTCAGCCCAGGTCTCTCCATGATTTTAAGTTTGGTAATGAGTTGCAATTCAGCAGCTTCTCTTTCCAGTCTATTTCTGAAATTCCTTTGTGACAAAACAGAGAAACCAGTAGGAGAACACTTCAATCTCCCAGGACATTCTATACAAGATCTCAAAGTAGCTGTTTTACTACAAAGGAATTTCAGTGTATCTGAAGAAGTGTGCATGCACACGAAAGCTCATACCAAGAACTAACTTAGTTGGTCTTTAAGGTGCTACTGGAAGGAATTTTTTTATTTTCACCTCACAGAGTGTTTGTTGTGGAGGAGGAAGGGAAAGGAGATTGTTAGCCGCTTTGAGACTTCTTCCGGTAGTGACAAAGCCGGATATCAAATCCAAATTCTTCTTCTTCTTCTTCTTCTTCTTCTTCTTCTTCTTCTTCTTCTTCTTCTTCTTCTCCTCTTCTTCTTCTTCTTCTTCTCTAACTGTACTTAGTAGAATAGTTCGTGAATCACCAACATCTCTTAAATTTATGTATATAGTGTGTTTGACTTGTCAAACACTTTACGCTGAACTGTGTGGGCAAAGGGTCTTCTTAACCCTTCAACTCTGGAGAGGCTGACAACTGGAGAGCAAGTGGGCTCTGTTGCTCTACTGAACTACTCTGCTAGAGTGGTGCACGCTCTGCAGATCCCACTGGTGCGAGATCCTAACACAATCAAGCAATCCAATTCCTTCTGTTCTATGTTCTTGTCCCATTCCCCCTCCCGCCCCTGACCAATGCCACCAAATTATCACCGCAGGACTCATGACAGTAATTCTCCCTTTTTGTTTGATTCTGCAGATTGTGATCCCCTTCGGTCATCTTTCTCCAAAGCTAAAAAACCTCAGCTGCTTAAGCTTCCCTTAAAGGTTGCCATCCATCCTTGTCAGGGTTTTCCCCCAACTCATTTGGCATTTCGAGCCATGTGTTCCCCAAGCAACATTTCAAAGCTGTGCTCTTGGAGCTTTACAGCCTGACTCAAGGCCCCCATAACTCTGACTGCATTCCTTTGGCCATTTGTATGGTGGATGTGTGGCCAATGACATGCTTGACATACACACATGGTCAGATGGAGCCTTCTAGCTGCACAGTGTCCTGGCACAATACTCTTGGGAGTGGCTCTTATTAAAGAAGTGAATTGGGACAACTGTTTTATTAAAATATTTCAGTTACAGATAGGTAGCCGTGTTGGTCTGCCATAGTCAAAATAAAAAAAAATTCCTTCCAGTAGCACCTTAAAGACCAACTAAGTTAGTTCTTGGTATGAGCTTTCGTGTGCATGCACACTTCTTCAGATACACTGAAACAGAAGTTGCCAGATCCTTCTATATAGTGAGAAGGTGGGGAGGGGTATTACTCAGGAGGGTGGTGGGAATGAGAGATTGGCGGATAGCTGAGATGAGCCTGTCGTTAAGAGTCGTCAACAGGCTCATCTCAGCTATCCGCCAATCTCCCATTCCTACCACCCTTCTGAGTAATACCCCTCCCCACCTTCTCACTATATAGAAGGATCTGGCAACTTCTGTTTCAGTGTATCTGAAGAAGTGTGCATGCACACGAAAGCTCATACCAAGAACTAACTTAGTTGGTCTTTAAGGTGCTACTGGAAGGAATTTTTTTATTTTGAAATATTTGAGGAACAGATTGCAAAAGGCAGTGGGTTCCTAATTTATTTAAGTAAAATGTATATACCGCAGTAAAAGCCTCGTAAGTGGGAGGCAATAAATATTTTAAAAATTCAATAAAAACAGTTTAAAACATTTAAAATAATTAAAATTCACATTAAAAGATATTAAAACCTATCCACATCTGCATGTCTGGATAGGCTTGTCTGAACAAAACTGTTTTAAGCAGGAAAAGAGCACCGTGGAGGCAGCTGCCTGATGTCAATAAGCAGGGAGTTCCAATGTGTAGGTGCTGCCACACCTAAAGATCAACATATTGCAATCCAATGAGTACTGTGTGGTATGTGTAACAGGGTCAGTTCCTTTGATCAAAGCCAGGGGTTGGCAAGGTTTACTGGCCATGGGCTGGATCACTCTTATGGAGATCATCTGTGGGCCACACTGGCACAGCGCGACGCCGAAAATTGCATCTGCGCATGTCCGTGGCGCCAGAAATTGCTTCTGCACATGCCCTGATGCCAGAAATCGCATCTGTGCAGAAGCGATTTTTGGTGTCTGAACATGTGCAGACGTGATTTCCAGTATCTGTGCATGCGCAGAGGCGATTTGCAGTTTAGTGCAGTGCACGGGGGACTTGCCGAGCAGGTGGCTCGGTTCAGGGGTGGCTCGTGGGCCAGTAAAATGGTCTTCATGGGCTGCATCTGGCCCATGGGCTGTACATTGCGAACCCCTGATCAAAGCAGTCAAGTTAAGGTGATCCAGAAAGTAAAGTGGTCCCAAGCCTTTAAGGGCTTTACATACCAGTAGTGACGCATTGCACTTGGTTTGGTAACAAATCAGATCTCTGAGCAGAGGTGTTATACACTGACAGAGTCTCACTCATGTCAGCAATTGTGCTTCAGCATTCTGCAGTAACTGCAGTTTCCATTTCAAGTACCATTACTAGCTCAAGTGAAAAAGGAATACAGTGGTACCTCGGGTTACATACGCTTCAAGTTACAGACTCCGCTAATCCAGAAATAGTACCTTGGGTTAATAACTTTGCTTCAGGATGAGAACAGAAATCGTGCTGCGGCGGCGCAGCAGCAGCAGGAGGCCCCATTAGCTAAAGTGGTGCTTCAGGTTAAAAACAGTTTCAGGTTAAGAACAGACCTCCAGAACGAATTAAGTACTTAACCCGAGGTACCACTGTACTTAGTGGTAGAGCATCTCTCTTTCATGCAGAACATCCCAGGTTCAGTCCCCAACATCTCCAGGTAGGGATGGACAAGACTCCAGCCTGAAACCCCTAGAGAGCCTCTGCTAGAAAGCACAGGCAGTACTGAGCCAGCTAAAGCAATGGTCTTACTCAGTACAAGGCAGCTTCCTAGGTTCCTATGGGTGTGGAACAGCAAGAAGCAGGTAGCTAAAGATTGCAAACTGAAAAGACAGGTTCAGTAGGAAAGACTGTGGTGCTGGAACTCAGAGTTTCAAAGATGATCGTCGTGGCAGTTCAAGCAGAAGGTTGAGCCTTTGCCCCTTCCTGGTTCTCAGCCAGGCCCTCCTCCTAAGCAGGCTCACCTGTGACTATAAGCAATGATTCTTCAACATCAACTTCATTGGACTGGTCATGTTGTGCGGATGCCTGATCATCGTCTTCCAAAGCAACTACTCTATTCCGAACTTAAAAATGGAAAGTGCAATGCTGGTGGTCAGCCAAAGGGGTTCAAAGATGCTCTCAAGGCAAATCTTAAAAAATGTTGTATAAATACTGAAAACTGGGAAACATTGGAGCGCTCCAATTGGAGAACAGCCTTTACCAAAGGTGTCATGGGTTTTGAAGACGCTCAAACTCATGACAAAAGGGAGAAACATGCTACGAAGAAGGCACATTTGACAAACCCTCACTGTGATCAACTCCCTCCAGAAACCTATGTCCCCACTGTGGAAGAACGTATGGATCCAGAATTGGTCTCCACAGTCACTTATGGACTCACTGTTAAAACCGTTTTCATGGAAGGCAATCTTACTTGGCTACAAGGGATCGCCAAAGTAGAAGACTCTGCCTGGCACACTAACCCCTCTGTTTCTGCAGCCCTGAGGGTGACAAGGGACAGCCATGTAACAGGTGCATAGAAACCACCAAGCTGGTGACCAGAACATCTGAATTTGATGTCTTCTATGGGTCTCTGGCAGTGTGGGAGGGTCTTCTGGGGAATCTTGCTTCCCTAGCCCCTTCTCCAACGAGACTCCATGTTCCATGTCACAGAAGGACCAAACTCTGACAACTCCTAAGGAAGATGGTTGTAATTTTAGCAGCGCATCAGCCATTTTCCTATGCCCAGGAGCTCCAGTAAGTCCTAATTGCCTTTTACAACTTCGAATCTCAGCCTGCTTCAAGTTGCACGAAGGTAAACATTTTGTTTGCTGCTAAACAGAAGGGGGAGTTGAACTTCATGCATCACCACATCAAATTAACTGGAGGCAAGCCATGAATTATACAGATAGTTTGTAATTCATTTTCTTCACATTGTACAGCTAATTAAGGGCTATATTTTTCCCGGTGAACTCCATAATTACACTGACTTATGCTAACCAAGCATTTCATTCCTGGCCAATCACAAGCTCCAGATCAGAGTTAAAAGTTAATGGAACTCCATGGGTTCTGACAGTAGCTTGAACTGTAAAATTAATGACCAAGGCCACCAGGTTATTGGGGATCCAAGATGTATACTTTTCTTGTTGGAAATAAATAAGCTTCTATGTAAGGCAACCTGCCCATGTAAGGCTGGGAAGGGAAAGCACTATGGGTGCTTCTAGACCAGGTATGGCAAACCTTTGACTCTCCAGATGTCATAGAATCATAGAATCATAGAATCATAGAGTTGGAAGAGACCACAAGGGCCATCGAGTCCAACCCCCTGCCAAGCAGGAAACACCATCAGAGCACTCCTGACATATGGTTGTCAAGCCTCTGCTTAAAGACCTCCAAAGTAGGAGACTCCACCACACTCCTTGGCAGCAAATTCCACTGTCGAACAGCTCTTACTGTCAGGAAGTTCTTCCTAATGTTTAGGTGGAATCTTCTTTCTTGTAGTTTGGATCCATTGCTCTGTGTCCGCTTCTCTGGAGCAGCAGAAAACAACCTTTCTCCCTCCTCTATGTGACATCCTTTTATATATTTGAACATGGTATCATATCACCCCTTAACCTCCTCTTCTCCAGGCTAAACATGCCCAGCTCCCTTAACCGTTCCTCATAAGGCATACAACTTCTATGAGCCCTAGCAAGCATGGCCTATAGCCAGGAATGATGTGAACCATATCTAGGGGGGCAAAGATCCCCTGCACTTCTTCTAGACTGTCAGGGTTGTGGCCAACTAAGTACAACTCATAGCAGACCCACGGAAATTAATGAACCTTAGCTATGTCCATTAATTTCAATGAGGCTACTCTGAGTATGATAAACATTGGATACAACCCACCATATATTGCAGGAGCAATTCAAGAACGTTCCAAAACTTTAGCTGTAGCTGGTGAACCAGACGGAGCTGGAAATAGGCACCAGGATTTGTCCCCAAGCTATCAGAACATAAGAGTTTGGCTGGATCAGACCAATTGACAATCTAGTCCAGTACTCTGTTTGCTACAGTGACCAGTCAGATGCCTCTGGGAAGACTGAAAGCTGGGCAAGAGACCTTTCTCTCTTTGTTTCTTCCCATGGTTAGTATTCAGTACCAAGCTCCCAGTCAATAGGATGGAAGGGAAATCTCTGACTTGTTAAAGTTGGAAAATGGAAAGATAAGCAAGGAAATGCTGTTCATTAAGACAGAGAAAAGCATAATTTATGCATACTTATGTTGTAGAGGCGGGTTGGTGTTCTTTTTCTCTTTTTCAATTATCTTGTCATCAGTATTATGGATGCACATTATAGGTTAGCAAAGAACTAACCCATCCTTTTCTTGACACTGATCCCTGCCACCGCTATTCCAAGTGAGTGATATTATTGCAAGAGTACAAATGATCTCCCCCCCCTTTTTTTTAAATGAACTGAATACTTATTGCTTATTTAGATCCCCTTTCAACGTAAATCATGGGGAGAAAGTAATCGAATTGCAGGAAACAAGCCAGTTGAGAGTGTTAAATGTGCCCCTTTATATGGAAGTCTATTTAGAGTTCAGGACAATTCTCTCTCCCTTTACTGCCATGCTGCTCCCCCCCCCCCATCAGACGCTACTCATTCTCCAATACATTATTTAAACAATAGGATTCAATTGCACCCTCTCTTACTCTTTCCATTGGTACAGCAAATTGGGTACATATGCAATCGTTTTCAGCTCAAACCCTTTTATTTAATGTTTGTGAGCTATACATTCGATTGTTGGTTGTGGAAAGATGAACCTCTGTCCAGGAGTAGGTCTAGATTCATTTTCTGGTGCACAGTCTGCTTTTCTCTCAACCAATGGAGGCCGGTCCATTAGCATGAATGGGGAACTGCCCCACCAACTTCAATCTACCCTTTGCCTGCCCCCACCTACCCTGCCTTCTTAATTACATCCAGTCCATGACAGACAGAGTCAACTAATTCTAGTCCTCCTCCCAGGCCCAAGTCTGTAACTTGGGCATGGGAGGAGGGCTAGAATTACAGTGGTACCTCGAGTTAATAACTTAATTCATTCTGGAGGTCCATTCTTAACCTGAAACTGTTCTTAACCTGAAGCACCACTTTAGCTAATGGGGCCTCCCGCTGCCGCCATGCGATTTCTGTTCTCATCCTGAAGCAAAGTTCTTAACCCAAGGTACTATTTCTGGGTTAGCGGAGTCTGTAACCTGAAGCGTCTGTAACCTGAAGTGTCTGTAACCTGAGGTACCACTGTAGTTGGTACTTGGGTCTGGCTCCCCCTATTGCTGACCTCTCTGCCTTCCATCTTGGCTCTCGTTCTAATAATGGGGGACCGAGGCTGATCTCAGTCTAACGTACCTCAATGGTTTGTTTTGGAGATTTAAATGAGAGGAGGAGAACCACGTACACCTTCTTGAGTTTCTTGGAGAAGGTGGAATGCAGTGTGTGTGTGTGTGTGTGTGTGTGTGTGTGTGTGTAGAAGCAGCAAACCCAATTCAGTTTTGCTGAAGGCAAGATTCAAACTGGGGACCCTGGAGCCCATGCACTCTGGCATCAAAACTCAACAGCTCTTTCTGCAAACTTACAACCTTTCATCATCATTATTATTAAGCAAGCCTGCGGACTTGGCTGATGAAGGCGCATTTTTACATTTCGCTACTTAAAAGCACTTGCAGCCACAACCAGGCGCCGTTTCCAATGGATCTAAGTGAAAAGGCTAAATCCAACTCACAGCATATTCTGAGTGCCTAATTGTTCATGGTACGGCACTGTAGCTCCTTCATACAGGAAGGTTAACATCATAGGCACTTGCTTTTTAAAAAAATGCAAAAGAGGGCCTTTGAAATCCTTTGCTCCTTTTCACATGACAAAGGGCACAAGCCATTCATTCAGCTTTTGTTGTCTCTAATTCAAGGGAATGAGGTCTCACCTTTGGACATCACAGCAGCCACAGGAGTTCTGATTAATGCCTTTGTCACCCACACCCATTGATTAGTGCAGTTCAGCTTCTCTGTCTCCCTAAGGCAAAGCAAACACTCTGAGGATGGTCTCTGTTAGAAGAGCTTACAGCCTTTAGAGCAATTAATGCTTTAAACAGTAGACTTCAACCTTTTCAGTTCCATGCAGCCCATCTTCAGCACTGAAGCGCAGCTTTTACAGGCCATCCTTCTGCCAACGCACTCAAAGCAGTTCACTTTGCAAAGCAGCAACAACTGAAAACTTAACAGAGGCAACACAAAAGTGGAAAGGAAAGAGGGGGGAGCACATTTAAGATACAGTTCAATGGCTACAGGAAGCAGTTCTAGGAGGAGAGGAACCAAACAGAAGTAGCTGATGGAGTGGTCCTTCCTGCAGACTCACCTCTTCCTTCAAGGGAGCAATGTAGAATGGCTGCTGATAGAGACAGTTCTGGGGTAGGAGGTGCCAAACATCTCAGCTGAGTCAAAGGAGGGGGCCTGCTATGCCTCCACTTGGACGAATCTTCTTCAGGGGGTGACCTGGAGCTGCCTGAGACAAGCATCACAAAGAAGGAGCCTGTGTCAAGGGACTATGAGGTAGGGTTACCAGATGTCCCCATTTCCCAGGGACAGTCCCTGGATTTGCGAATAAGTCCCCAGACAAATTCCATCCCTGGAATGTTGCCGGATTTCATCTAATGTCCCCGGGAAACACAGCAGCGGCAGTCTCTGCAGCCCAGAGCAGTTGGCTCTGGCTGGCTTCAGGAGCTGCTTGGAAGTCCCCATGTGATGGTGGTGCAGGGGCTCGGAGATGCAGCTTCCAGGTTGCCTCCACCTCCCCTGACCCCAGCAACTAAGCTGTGAAGGGAGGCTTCATGCTGCCTGTCGGAGCAGCCTCCCAACTCCTACTTGCATGCAAGCAGGAGCGGGGCGGGGATCTCTCAGCTGTGAAGGGAGGCATTTATCCTTCCCAGTCCCCAGCCGGGGATCTGGGAGACATCAGGTTTATCCGGAATGTGTGGCTCTGGAGAAAATATATTCAAGCAGAGAGCCCACCCCCCGTTTTGCTGCAGTCGCAAGGGAGAGCAATGACAACCTCTCAGTGTATGGCCAATGCCTCCCCCTCAAGACCCCTTTAACAGGGAACCCTGAGATCACTGCCGCAAGGGGGGCGTGGGTCACCACTTCAGGCTCCCCATTTAAGAAGATAGACTAAAGGATTCCGTCCAAGGCCTGAAACTGCCAAAGTTGTGACGTTTTGCTACAGGAAAGGCAAAAGCTGCCAATGCAGGAAAATTCCTTTCTGTCCCTTCAACAGCAACCATGGCATAGCAGCGCCTGCGTACCTGTGGAGAAAAGGTTAACCTGCAAAAGAAGGCTTAACTGAGGAAGGGCAGGGTGGGAGATGCTCTGGAGTGAACTGATACTTCGCAGGTAAGATTCACCTGTTGTGTGGGCAGGGCGGTCCCTCCCCCTACCTGGCCAATCCCCTGGCAACGCCTCCTCAGGTCGGATTGGGCGATTGGCTGAGGTAGGCAGAGACCCCCAGGTATCTAGCCTGGGGAGGGCGAAGCCATCCCATACTACCGGGATCCGCACTGGGATCTTGGGGGGGGGGCTGTGCACGACCACATAAAAGGTGCCCCCCATTTGATGTGGGGAGCGGTCATTGTGAAAACTTCAATAAATCCCGCCCCCCAGAAAAAGCTGTTTTCTTCCTTGCTTCCAATAAGAAAGCCTTTGTAGGAGGCAAGGAGTATTAGCTGACTTGCTCTGACTTATTGGAACAAAGATATGTCCTTAGTTAGTCTTTCTGCATTTTCCCACTTTCGGTGGTGGAACACAGATCTTCAGAGGTCACTAGATCAAGACCTACTTTGAGGTTGGATCTTGACAACTTCTTCCAGCCAGAGCATCAACTTCCATCTCTGATTGTATAAAGATGGTCAATCACGGCTGGTAAGATCAAGAGCTTTCCGTCTCATTTCTTTCTATTTCACTGCTGGTATGTGATAATGCCAGCAAAAACAGAACTGGTTGTATCTGCCCTGTGACATTTCTGGAAAGACACATGGTGACCCAAGCAAGTCTATGGTGGAAATCACCTTGAGTTCTTTGCTTAGGTAGACAGGGATTGAGAATAACTGCAGATACTTGACAATGTCACGATGTTCTCAGGCTGATCTGAGTTCCTGAATGTCTCATTTTAGAAGCTAAACATCACTCAATGGCAGGGGACCATCATACCCAAGGGCAGAGGAGTACCTAGGGGTTGGACAGCTTGGCCCCCACCAAGGGTACTGTCCTGGGGAGGGGTGTAAAATTCACGCCTCTCACATTGCCTTGGTGGGGTAATCCAGACACTGGTGTGGGCCATCACAGCACGCCTGCAAAGCCCCTTCCTCAGTTGGCTGAGGCTGGTGGTTACTTTGTGCAGCAGGGATCCCGGTGAGGCTGCTTCACCCTCCATCCTAGCACCCTCCCCTCCCCCTGCTTGCCCCGAGAGCAGCCTTTCAGCAGATGGGGTGGCTGAGAAACATCAGACAAGGCTCTTAATTTACCACAGCTGAGTCGCTTTCCCCTGGTTTCTTTCCCACCTTGATCAATTTTCAGTGTGGGTGCCACTGCATATTTACCCCAGAGACCAAGGGCCATTGATTTCAGTGGGGCTTGTTGTTGTTGTTTAGTCATTTAGTCGTGTCCGACTCTTCGTGACCCCATGGACCAGAGCACGCCAGGCACTTCTGTCCTCCACTGCCTCCCGCATTTTGATCAAACTCATGCTTCAAGAACACCATCCAACCATCTCATCCTCTGTCATCCCCTTCTCCTTGTGCAGGATCTTTCCCAACATCAGGGTCTTTTCCAGGGAGTCTTCTCTTCTCATGAGGTGGCCAAAGTATTGGAGCCTCAGCTTCATGATCTGTCCTTCCAGTGAGCACTCAGGGCTAATTTCCTTAAGAATGGATGCATTTGATCTTCTTGCAGTCCATGGGACTTTCAAGAGTCTCCTCCAGCACCATAATTCAAAAGCATCAATTCTTTGGCGATCAGCCTTCTTTATGGTCCAGCTCTCACTTCCATACATCACTACTGGGAAACCCATAGCTTTTACTATACGGACCTTTGTTGGCAAGGTGATGTCTCTACTTTTTAAGATGCTGTCTAGGTTTGTCATTGCTTTATTCCCAAGAAGCAGGTGTCTTTTAATTTCGTGACTGCTGTCACCATCTGCAGTGATCATGGAGCCCAAGAAAGTAAAATCTCTTACTGCCTCCATTTCTTCCCCTTCTATTTGCCAGGAGGTGATGGGACTAGTGGCCATGATCTTCGTTTTTTTGATGTTGAGCTTCAGACCATATTTTGCGCTCTCCTCTTTCACCCTCATTAAAAGGTTCTTTAATTCCTCCTCACTTTCTGCCATCAAGGTTGTGTCATCTGCATATCTGAGGTTGTTGATATTTCTTCCGGCAATCTTAATTCTGTTTGGGATTCATCCAGCCCAGCCTTTCGCATGATGAATTCTGCATGTAAGTTAAATAAGCAGGGAGACAATATACAGCCTTGCCATACTCCTTTCCCAATTTTCAACCAATCAGTTGTTCCATATCCAGTTCTAACTGTAGCTTCTTGTCCCACATAGAGATTTCTCAGGAGACAGATGAGGTGATCAGGCACTCCCATTTCTTTAAGAAATTGCCATAGTTTGCTGTGGTCGACACAGTCAAAGGCTTTTGCATAGTCAACGAAGCAGAAGTAGATGTCTTTCTGGAACTCTCTAGCTTTCTCCGTAATCCAGCACATGTTTGCAATTTGGTCTCTGGTTCCTCTGCCTCTTCTAAATCCAGCTTGCACTTCTGGGAGTTCTCGGTCCACATACTGCTTGAGCCTTCCTTGTAGAATTTTAAGCATAACCTTGCTAGCGTGTGAAATGAGTGCAATTGTGCGGTAGTTGGAGCATTCTTTGGCACTGCCCTTCTTTGGGATTGGGATGTAGACTGATCTTCTCCAATCCTCTGGCCACTGCTGAGTTTTCCAAACTTGCTGGCATATTGAGTGTAGCACCTTAACAGCGTGTCCAGAGGAGGGCAACCAAAATGGTCAAAGGCCTGGAAACGGTGCCTTATGAGGAACGGCTAAGGGAGCTGGGCATGTTTAGCCTGGAGAAGAGGAGGTTAAGGGGTGATATGATAGCCATGTTCAAATATATAAAAGGATGTCACATAGAGGAGGGAGAAAGGTTGTTTTCTGCTGCTCCAGAGAAGCGGACACGGAGCAATGGATCCAAACTACAAGAAAGAAGATTCCACCTAAACATTAGGAAGAACTTCCTGACAGTAAGAGCTGTTTGACAGTGGAATTTGCTGCCAAGGAGTGTGGTGGAGTCTCCTACTTTGGAGGTCTTTAAGCAGAGGCTTGACAACCATATGTCAGGAGTGCTCTGATTGTGTTTCCTGCTTGGCAGGGGGTTGGACTCGATGGCCCTTGTGGTCTCTTCCAACTCTATGATTCTATGATTCTATGATCTTTTAGAATTTTAAATAGTTCAGCTGGAATACCATCACTTCCACTGGCCTTGTTATTTGCAGTGCTTTCTAAGGCCCATTTGACTTTACTCTCCAGGATGTCTGGCTCAAGGTCAGCAACCACACTACCTGGGGTGTATGAGACATTCATATCCTTCTGGTATAATTCCTCTGTGTATTCTTGCCACCTCTTCTTGATGTCTTCTGCTTCTGTTAGGTCCTTACCACTTTTGTCCTTTATTATGGTAATCTTTGTACAAAATGTTCCTTTCATATTTCCGATTTTCTTGAACAGATCTCTGGTTCTTCCCATTCTGTTGTTTTCCTCTATTTCTTTGCATTGCTCGTTTAAGAAGGCCTTCTTGTCTCTCCTTGCTATTCTTTGGAAATCTGCATTCAATTTCCTGTATCTTTCACTATCTCCCTTGCATTTTGCTTGCCTTCTCTCCCCCGATATTTGTAAGGCCTCATTGGACAGCCACTTTGCTTTCTTGCATTTTTTTTTCATTGGGATGGTTTTAAATAAAAATAATAATAATAATCCTCCCAGTAGCACCTTAGAGACCAACTATGTTTGTTATCGGTATGAGCTTTCGTATGCAATCACGAAATAACAAATTTAGTTGGTCTCTAAGGTGCTACTGGAGGGACGCGGGAGGTGCTCTGCGTTAAACCACAGAGCCTAGGACTTGCCGATCAGAAGGTTGGCGGTTCAAATCCCTGCGACGGGGTGAGCTCCCATTGCTCGGTCCCTGCTCCTGCCAACCTAGCAGTTCAAAAGCATGTCAAAGTGCAAGTAGATAAATAGGTACTGCTCCAGGGGGAAGGTAAACGGCGTTTCCGTGCGCTGCTCTGGTTTGCCAGAAGCAGCTTAGTCATGCTGGCCACATGACCCGGAAGCAGTACGCTGGCTCTTTCGGCCAATAAAGCGAGAAGAGCACCGCAACCCCAGAGTCGGTCACGACTGGACCTAATGGTCAGGGGTCCCTTTACCTGAAGGTGCTACTGGAAGGATTTTTTTTATCTTGGTTCTCCAGGTATTGTTGGGATACAGTTCCCATCATCCCTGACCATAGGTTCAGCTGTCTGAAGATAGTGGGAGGTGTAGTTCAATAACGCCTGGGGACCCAAGGTTGAAGAACACTGCTTTAGCTTGGGGTATGCCTTCTTATCCAGTCTGTTTCCACCTCTCTGTGTCTTTCTCTCTCCAAACTCTCCTTGTCCCATTGGAAATGCATTGTTATTCACCTCAGTTAATTCCTCCCACCCATTATTTCTGCTGACTGCTCCTCATTACTCAGCATCTCGTAGAGAGCATGATTGCCTGTCACAACTGCTCACTTGAGAAGCCTTGCAGCCTTCTCCTTAATTTGTTCCACCAAGTCAGGAGAAAAAAAGGAAAGAGGAATGGTGCTGAGGTCTCTTCTTTGACGTGGCATCTCTTGTTGCTCCATGACACCAGGTGCTAAGATTAAGTCAAGCTGTGCTTTATGCTTTCAGAAGAAGGGATGTCAGCTGCCATCTCTGTCAGATGCTCTTTGGGTAGCAGGCTAATTTACATCTTCAGAGGGTTAAAAGCATAAAAAGTCAAACTTTTTTTAAAGAGAGGGAGAGAAAGGTGCTGATTAAACCTCTGATGGCATTTTGCAGGCTCCCTTTAAGAACTGGGCATGTTCCCATGTGCCTTGCAGGATCAAGACTTTCCAGAACGCAAAAGAAGGTGAGAATGTGTCCTGGAGGACAAGTTGCCAAACTTTTTGTATGCCAGTGGGCAGACTTAGAATTTTGAGAAAGTGTATGCGTGCTCCCAGTATGTTTCTCAGTACAATTCGAAGTGTTGATGCTAACTTTGTCCCAGTACACCTAAAGGAGCACCTCCACCCCCATTGTTCAGACCGGACACTGAGGTCCAGTGCTGAGGGCGTTCTGACGGTTCCCTCACTGCGAGAAGTGAGATTACAGGGACCAGGCAGAGGGCCTTCTTGGTAGTGGTGCCCGCCCCTCCCATCAAATGTCAAGGTAATAAACAACTATCTGTGTTTTAGAATACATCTGAAGGCAGTCCGTTTTGTTTTGTTTTGTTTTGTTTTGTTTTGTTTTGTTTTGTTTTGTTATTTGGGCATGGGGCATGACAAAATGGCAACCACAACTAAAGGAGCCAGAAAAAGATACAAGACCACAAAATGGTGGTTGGGGGAGTGGGGGCAGGGAGTGCCTACATCAGTCACTGCCATGCATACTCATAGAGAGATGTTCTTTTCACTTCTCTTCTATCCAGAACAAAAGTGAGGTCGGATGTCCAATACTAGCATCCACTGGGATGTGGCTGTGTTTAAGGGGGCATGCTCAATATAGTAAAGGTAAAGGTACCCCTGCCCGAACGGGCCAGTCTTGACAGACTCTGGGGTTTGTGCGCCCATCTCACTCTATAGGCCAGGGGCCAGCGCTGTCCGGAGACACTTCCAGGTCACGTGGCCAGCGTGACAAAGCTGCATCTGGCGAACCAGCGCAGCACACGGAACGCCGTTTACCTTCCCGCTGGTAAGCGGTCCCTATTTATCTACTTGCACCCGGGGGTGCTTTCGAACTGCTAGGTTGGCAGGCGCTGGGACCGAGCAGCGGGAGCGCACCCCGCCGCGGGGATTCGAACCACCGACCTTTCGATCGGCAAGCCCTAGGCGCTGAGGCTTTTACCCACAGCGCCACCCGCGTCCCTTATGCTCAATATAGAAGAGAGTAAAAGTAATGGTAAAGGGACCCCTGACCATTAGGTCCAGTCATGGCGGACTCTGGGGTTGCGGCACTCATCTCGCTTTATTGGCTGAGGGAGCAGGCGTACAGCTTCCGGTCCACATGGCCAGCATGACTAAGCCAGAGCAGCGCATGGAAACGCCGTTTACTTTCCCACCGGAGTGGTAGCTATTTATCTACTTGCACTTGATGTGCTTTTGAACTGCTAGGTGGGCAGGAGCAGGGACCGAGCAATGGGAGCTCACCCCGTTGTGGGGATTCGAACCGCCGACCTTCTGATCAGCAAGTCCTAGGCTCTGTGGTTTAACCCACCTGTGCACCCGCATCACCATAGGAGAGAGTAAGTCAGTATAAACAGGAATTCCATGGGAAGAGCAAACAGTTTCCCTTGTGTGGTGCGTTTGTATGTTGTTATTTTTACTAAAATGTGTGCATTTCCCCTAATGTACACTCATTGCACACGTTGTTTGGCTAGAGAACTGCATCACAAAATTCAGAGAAGCGTGAATTTTGAAGGAGATCTGTGTTTTGGTTTGCGTATTGGTCATTGGGAGATTCAGGACAGGTAAAAGAAAGGATGCAGTGCCTAGTCCAATCATAGAACTCAGTCCCACCAGAGGCAGCGATGACCATCAACTTGGATGGCTTCAAAAAAGGATTAGGCAAATTCATGGGTGACAAGGCTATCAACAGCTACTAGCCAGGATAGTTGTGTTCTACCTCAATTGTTGGAGGCATCATGCCTCTGAATACCAGTTGTTGGGATTCACAAATGGGTAGAGTGCTCTTGTCCTCGTGTCCAGCTTGCAGGCTTCCAATAGGTTCTGCCTGGACACTGAGGTCCAGCGCCAAGGCCATTCTGCAGTTCCCTCACTGCAAGAAGCCAAGTTACAGGGAACTAGGCAGAGGGCTTTCTCAGCAGTGGCGCCCTCCCTGTGGAACGTCCTCCCACTAGATGTCAAAGAGAAAAACAACTACCAGACTTTTAGGAGACATCTGAAGGCAGCCCTGTTTAGGGAAGCTTTTAATGTTTGATGCATTATTGTACTTTAATATTTTGTTGGAAGCCGCCCAGAGTGGCTCTGGGGAAGCCCAGCCAGATGGGCAGGGTATAAATAAATTATTATTATTATTATTATTATTATTATTATTATTATTATTATCTGGTTGACTGCTGTGAGAACAGGATGCTGGACTAGATGGGTCATTGGCCTGAGCCAGTAAGCTCTGCTTATATTCTTACCATTTGAAACTGAGAATTAGGTTGGCTCACATTAAGTACAAATTTCTCCCCCACTTCTCCCAGTGGTTCCTTGCCATTATGGCAACATTTCATTCAGAATCATCAACAATCTGCCTGTGAATGCCAGTGATTGAGAAATATGAATGGGAAGAGCACTATTGCCTTCACTCTTTCAAAATTATTATTACTTTTTTCTTCCTTGATTTAGCAAAGAAAAGGAAGGAGGGCTGTTGTTGTTGTTACAGAAAGAAAAGAAATCAAGAAAAATAAATAATATTAGAATAGTACTAATACCAACTGAAAAACAACCCACCATCAGTTCATATTCTGAATGCTGCAAACGTCAGTACATGTGTCTTTAGTTAAACATATAACTTGATATAATTCCTTCAGATATCCAAACAGACATCCATACAAAATTGACAGGGCTGTGAGGTCCTCAGACCATTTCATAATGGATGGTGAATATTTACCCCTCAAATCTAGAAACAGAAGTGTCTTAGCAAATTAGGGTTCACAGAGTCTACTTCGGTTGCCCTGCAGTTAATCCCCATGCTATGGAAATGCAATGTACAAGTACATGAACATGTGCAAATATCAAGGATTTCACCAATACAAAATCGACATGAATAACTCCACACCAAAGGGAGTATCTCACTGGACAAGCCCACATCATATGCCTTAGTGGGGCATTCTCACCTTTACGCCTCCAACAGTACCTTCCGATGCAAACACTGTGGTCTTGCCTGCATGCTGGTTTGTGGACTTATTCAGCCCAGACACTGAGGTCCAGCGCCGAGGGCGTTCTGGCGGTTCCCTCATTGCAAGAAGCGAAGTTACAGGGAACCAGGCAGAGGGTCTTCTCGGTAGTGGCACCTGCCCTGTGGAACGCCATCCCAGCAGATGTCAAGGAAATAAGCAACTATCTTACTTTTAAAAGACATTTGAAGGAAGCCTTGTTTAAGGAAGTTTTTAATGTTTGATGTTTTATCGTGTTTTTAATATTCTGTTGGGAGCCACCCAGAGTGGCTGGGGAAATAAATAATAATAAATAATAAATGGGTATAAATAATAATAAAAATCATCATCATCATTGGAATCTGGGTGGCCACTGTGAAAACATAGTGCTGAACAAGTTGAGTCTTTGCTGTCACCCAGCATAGCCCTCCTCATGTTCTGAGGAGGAACAGTAATCCAAGTCTAACAACACCAACACCAATACCAAAACAAAACCTCTCAATATTTTACTCAGGAAATAGAAGTTTATCATAGCAATGAATGCAAACTTTATTATTCCAGAGTTTGGGTTTTCATATTGTTTCTGGGAATGCAAATTAGATTGGTCTGCATTAAAACAAGAATTTCCCTCCCATCCCTAGCAAAGAATGCCGTCTTAATTGTATTAGCAGTTTGGTGGTATGCAGCCATTCCTCTCCTGCGCTACCTTCAACCCACAGAAAAGGCTATCATTTGCAAGACTCTTCTCAAATAAGGGGGGGGAGTGGTGTGGAGAAGGCAACTGAAATTGCCTGCATCGCTGGGTCCCTTTCTGGTGGAAGCACAGGCTGTCAAACAGTTGAGCGACTTCTGGAACGTCTGCCCACGATCATGTTTGCTGGAAGCAGACAGGCAAAGTGGTTGTCATGATGACCTTTCTGTGCTGGAATCTGACAGACATTTTCTCCCCGATTGAGATAATCCTTTGGAACGGCTGAACTGCCAGCGCATCTTTAACTAGCTTCTGCCGAGCGTTATCAGGTATCTGCACCTTTTGCTCAGACTAATAGTTTGAAAACAAAGAAGCAACTCACTGTGGAGACGCTTGGATGAGAAAGAGGCTCTCGGAAAGTCTGCAGGCACTGAGAATTAATGAATGTACTGCCTTTAAAATAAAAAATAAAAATAGCATTGCCCCATCCAGGTTTCTCAAGGGCAGAATGGAAGAGATGGAGATACAGATCGATGGGAGAGAAGTTCTTAAGTTCAGAGTGGTTTTGACAGTTGCAGTGTCGTTTTCGTCAAGCAGATCTGCTCTGTTTCGCTCTGGAAATCATTCAAGAAAATGGGATTGTTTTGCTGGAAATCATCCAGAACTCAAACTGGTTCTCTGGAGTTTCACCTGTGCATTATTCGAGGGAAGCTGTCACATCATCCCAACATACCAGGGCACATGAGTCTGAGACCCTCAGATATCTTCCCTCTCATTCCTCAGTAAGATTAGGAAAGTAAGGGGACAGCAGGGGCTGAAAGGGACCCACTGTGTCAGGAGTGTCAGGGCTGAGGCACCTGTGGGCAAGGCCCGTGGGAATGTGCTTGCCCCTATCCCCAGTTTTATGCTTTGTGTAAACATAGGAAGATGAATCAGACCCTTGGTCCATCTAGTTCGGTATTGTCTACACTGACTGGCAGTGACTTTCCAGCAGGGGTCTTTCCTAACCCTACCTGGAGCTGCCGGGGATTGAACCTGGGTCCATCTTGATGCAACGCAGGTGTTCTAGCACTGGTCAATGTCCCTGCTCCTGATGATGGCTGGATATTTCTCATAAACTACCTTCAACGCTTCTGCAGCGCAGCATGAGATTGCATAATGAGCAGCCATTTCCTTAGCACGCACGCAACAACCTACTATTCACTTCAGGAAAAGGCACCCAACCATCCTTGCCTGTTCCCAATTATATAAATGCTGCAAAGGCATTTCCTTATCGAGAGAGAAAGATGTTGATATTCTATCCCCCCACGCAGGCAAACGCTCCCTATGTAACTGTTAGAACAGGGCCCCGCTCAGCGTGAGCTAGAGATCTCAGATTAATCAAGTTGATGAGGCTTTCTGCAGCCTCCAGGGAGATCTGAGCTGTCATGGAACAGCAGGCCCGTTTGAAACCACTCTAGAGGAACCCTAAAATACACAGTTTTCATGCTGACATTCCATTTGTCAAAGTCGTTTAAGAGAGCGCTACCCAAGAAGTAACAGCCGGGCTGCACTGCATTTGAAAGAAGCTGCCCCCCCAAAAAAAAACCCCAATACTTCTAATTGGCAGGAAAACATATTTACTCCCCCAAAACTATCATGAATAGAGATCCATTAGGTTTATTTTCAGTAGCTAGCCAGAAGGTACCCAGGATTTTGAAAGTGAGGTGATCCAATCAAAGATTGGGGAGGGGCAGACATTATTGTGTATTCATGATTATTTGTGCTCATTGGGGGAACTAAAGCACCCACACACACACACTTGCAATACCATTTGCTCCTGCAGAGGTTCTGCTATATTACATGAATGTCCTTCCTGGTACAGCAACACGGGGGAAGCAGCATGGAGCAATTTATAAAGCAGGGTGGGGTGGGGATGGCCAAGTGTAAACGTGCCACTCATGCACTCTTATTGCATCAGTCATAACAATAAATCTCACAAACCGATGTGGAGACGAGAAGAATCGTGCTTAAGGTTATAAAAACGAGAAACTGAAATGGGCGAATCAGTCCATCCCTGCTCACAGGGGTGCCGACTCAAATAAAATATGGGGGGCAGGTAAGACCCACCCCACATAATCAATCAGAAGATGCAGCATGCACACACCATTTGAATAGCAATGCCCATCAACCTTGGGAGGTGTCCCTCAGTTACTTTATGGGGGGGGGACGAAGGGACATTTGCCCCTAGGAGTTGGCCCCTAGGAGTTGGCTTCTATGCCTATTCAAAGCTCTCCATCTCTGGAGTTTCCGTTCCCTTCCTGCAGCAAATGATTACGAGAGAAAGAGGGGAACTGACAAAACGAAAAGCATCTGTGTGATTAACATGTGGTTCTTGATCATCGCCCACCCCTAATTTCTCACCCTGCTTGCTCTCAAGAGGTAATTGGCCTCCATCCAAACAGAGGCTTTTTTCTTTTTTTAAGTGAATTAGTCAAAGGCTATTTACCAGGTAACTCGACATGTTCTGCATACGTGGAATCGGATTTGATGAGACAAAGGCATCATGGAATCCAGGGTCTCTTGAGGAGTCAGCTTTCCTTGTCCTGGGGTGAGCTGGCTCTCAATCCAGTAGGATGAGCTGAGTCCGAGGTGTTTGTGACTCCAAAAGCAACAATTAAAGATCAGATGGGCTAGAGGCAAACAGCATGGGCAGGTTCTGAAAGGAGCTTAACATGGACAAATCTTCTCAAGACAAGTTGATCAGATAAAAGGACCCAGTTTCAGAGTTTGCCTTGATAGGGCTCTGGAAAACAGGTTGGCGGGGGGGGGGGTTAGCTGAGACTGAGTCAGGGGGCAAGGCTGGTATTACAGCCTTGGTGGGGCTCTTGAGAAACACAGCTCAGGTGGTACTGTCTGTCTGTCTGTCTGTCTGTCTGTCTGTCTGTCTGTCTGTCCTAAACATGGTCCTAAACATGGTCTTGAGAAGATCAGTCAACAATGCAAACTACTAAGCTGACTCATGTATCCATTGGAGTCTGTAGGAGCACCAGATGTGAAGCCGGGTTTGGGTTTGGGTCAGGGCTCAGGGCTGGCTGTAGAAGATAGGGAGACCATTGTGCCTGAGGAAGCTGAACAAAAAACCCGAGGGGAACCTCCTAGGTCACCAGGTGCTATTCAGCCATAATGAGCCTGTGGAGCCAGGGGTCCCACCATATATATACTACCAGTCCATGAGTGCACCAGGAGGAAGGATGCGGAACAAAGGAGGACTACTTGTCCTCAGGCTACACAGTTGGCCCTTTAAGGCTCTGAAGTTCTCTCAGGTGGAACTTGGAGCAGGTAGTCTGGAGAGAGAGGTTCAATTGGAACTGTCCATGGTTCTGTATCTTTGGCCAGCCTTGCTTCCATCCAGCCCTGCCGCATTCTCCATGAGTTCCAGCACAGAACCAGAATACAACAACCATCACAAGTAGGCTAAGGATTTGAAGGCCCCTTGGGCAAGGGATATTCTGTGAACACCATAGAGAGCAACACAAGCGAAGGTGCTGCTGCTACCTAGAAATGCACGGTGAGGGGGACTAAAG
The DNA here is from genome assembly GCF_965113315.1 of Podarcis vaucheri. Taxonomy (NCBI): domain Eukaryota; kingdom Metazoa; phylum Chordata; class Lepidosauria; order Squamata; family Lacertidae; genus Podarcis; species Podarcis vaucheri. The sequence goes on along the minus strand of NC_138754.1, from coordinate 35,405,298 downwards.
GTTTCTGCTTTATTAGTGGAAGTTATTATTATCTCCCATGCATCAGTTTGCTTCAGTTTATAGTGATGTTTAAGAGGATATCTTATCAAATTGTTATCTGTGCTGCTATAAAATGTGAGGGTTTTTAACTGTACTTTTCATATATGACTTTTATTTGTGATATTCTTAGAATGTTATAATGCTTAGATACTTTCTTTGCAATGTGATTCAATATATAAATTACCTAAATGAACAGGATCATTGGAAACTGCCTTATACCACTGGTCCATTTAGCTCAGTACTGTCGACACTGACTGACTGTGGCTCTGTAGTGAAACACTAGATCGCTGCACTCTCCTAGCCCTCCCTGAAAAGACCCGTGATTGAATTGGCACCTTCACTGTGCAAAGTAGATGTTCTTGTGTTGTGCTACTGCTCTTCAAAGACTTGGAAAGATGGGACCTGCAGCCTGAGAATTCTCTTGTGCTTCCTTTGGCCTTTTGGAGCCCTTCATGTAAAATGAAAATGGTGGATAGGGATGAAAGAAGGCATCATTTTCCATTCCACCCTGTATTCATCACAATCAACACAAGATAATATCGCCAAGGCAACTATCTGTAAACAAACAATAAACGCCCATAAGAATGGCAAAAGTAGTTTCTTTCCCAGATAGGTTTTGTCTTAAACAATAGCAAACACAGTAAAAAAAAGGTGTTCACTTGTAATATATCCGTGGTCCAGTGCTCATTTCTTCTCTTTCCAAAATAGATTTTATCTTGAACAATTGCAAACTGGGTACTAAATAGTCCACTTGTGATATACCAGTGGTTCAGTGCTCGGAGGTCATTCTGATAATCCGACATTTCGTCGCTAAAGAGCTTAGTCATCGAACTTTGTAGTAAATAATAAACAAGAAAAGACAGTATGTAAACGACTGGGGTTTACAGGGGTATATCTGTCCCCATCTGCATGTTTCCATCGGGAGGAGCTGTAGTGGAAATGCGGAAGGCAATTGTATTTTGAGGAGTTAGGTGGCATGTCCCTTTCCCTTTAACATTTCCAGTTTGATTCTTGTGTTTCACACACCTGTCGGGAGTTTCTTGGGTTCTTCTGTGTTGCAAGCGCTGTCTGGATGCCTGGCTGCAGGTAGTGGGAGACTCTCAGCCGCTCTGTATTAGTTCCATCTCAGGGTCCTGGGTTAATCATGAGTAATGCCAGGTGCACTTGATTACATCAAGGCAGGCTATAAAAGCCATAGGTGGGAGGGGCCCAGTGAGCTTCTGCCCAGGTCAAAGGACCTGATGCTGGGAGACTGATGATCCGGGTCTTTCTCCTGCTGCTCTACCTGGGGCTCCAGGCGGCGATTGGGTAGCCCCTGTCGGGTATGTTTTATTTGATGCTTTGCATGCCTGCTGTTTATTTGTTAATAAAACTGTTTTGGTTCCCCTTCCACCTCCTCGTTCCTTTTGTCCTGATATCCTTGGAAAGAACTGCTGTATTTGGCAGCACAGGAGCATAGAAAGTGGACGATGTCAGCTGCTGAAAGACATCCTGCTTTAAGTCGTTTACATAAAACCTGTTTGGGAAAGAAACTACTTTTGCCATTTTTATCGACCTTTATTGTTTGTTTACAGATAGTTGTTTACAGATAGTATGCCTTGGTGATATTATCTTGTGATGATTGCAGTAGTCATTGTATCACCACCCTGTTCATTGTTTTATATAGTATTCCTCACACACAACACAGTTTCCATTCCACTGCAATTCATCTTCCGCCCAAAGCTATGTTACTTATCTCATTGTCTGCAGTGACAGAATTATGTGACTCATGTATTTAATTACAGAAATATGTTGTCATATTATTCCACCCCATTACTCAGTACAAACTGTGCGAATTATAGGGTGGGATCATAATTAATTACATTATCATTTGCAGACTGAAAGCAACAACAGCAAATACCACTTCTTTTGCTGGACCGAACGGATTTCTGTTCCAGACATTGGAGGCGTAAATGAACACTGGCAATTTCCCTTTTGGCTGGAAGTCTCTGAAAATGCTAATGGCTGGTACCGTGGGGCAGTGAACTTGTAGAGAGACAGTTCTTGGGGTAGTCCTCTTTCCAAGGATGCTCTGGAAATTGTAGGACTATGAAGGAGGCTAGTGGGGGTCTCCTCATAACTCTCAGGACTGGTGCTATTTTTCTATTAAAAATTCCTCAAATTATATTTGAGTCATAACGCAAAGTAGATATTATTTAGCATTATGGAACTAGGCGCCTATTTAACAAGTGGAATCAATCATTGGAGAAGTATGCTATTAAAGTATGGGAGTGTTTTCTTTTTTTAAAAAAAAAAAATCTTTTAAAACCTCCATGAATGCTTAGTTAGAGGATGGCTAAATAGAAATATTTTGATGGCTATTTTCTTGTCTGCATCTGTTATTTCAAATGTGACCCCCCCCTTTTTTTTACAGCTCCTTCCTCACTAAAGCATTTTTTTAAAAAAGTCTTATTTTTTACCATTTTAAATTCCTTTTTGCCCTGCTTGCATTTGAGCAAAAGCCCAAATAACAGACAAACAGGTATTCATACAATTTCATGATAGTGGTCCCTCCAGCTTATGCTGCAGCTTACGTGAAACTGCAATCAATAATATATAACTGCACCTGTCTCTATTCATATGGCAAACATATGGAAGAAAGCAAGGGAATTAAGATTAACATTTTTGTATGATCCACCATGCATTCAGCATATTAGCAATTACTGTAGTATTTCCCCCCCCAAATTCGTAGAAGTATTTATTAAATGCAATAATATTTATGCTGTATTCATGTTCCATTTCTGCACTGATGCTGTATGATGTTTCTGTTCTGGTATTTTCCTTCTCTCTTCCCTTTCTTATTTTTCTTCTGTAAATTTTGCCCTTTCTTATCATTTTTAAACTTCAACAAAAATTATATGGCGGAAAAATGAAGCCCAGTGGTGATTGTCTCTGAGCCACATGCCCACATGACAAAGCATCCTTTCTGGGAAAATTACCCTTATTGAAGAGGACATGCAGCAAGGCCTTTGGAAACATGGTTTAGCCGAATTGCAAACCTCTCATTTAATTGGCTGTGGCAGTGTTTTCTGCTGTAATGAGGAAGGTTAGAGAATATCAACGAGAGGTGGCTTCTCTGAAGGGCCAGCCAAGTTCATTCAGGTCAACACTGAAATACTCAGTCCTTACCGATTGGCCTGACCTCAGAACCCTGTGATGAGTTGATGACCCCAAACTGAACGAATGCTATTACAGAATCAAAGCAGCTGCTAACCATGCAAGAGGGAAGATCACACTGAAAAGGCCAGCTGGGCTAATACATATGCAGGAAGGTGTCTGATGTAACAGCAATTCAGATGTTCAGTTCCAGCCATCACACACACACACACACACACACACACACGGACGGAAGCTAAGAGACATTTTTGCAGAAGCATGATGAGCGGCAACAGGAACAGTTAGGAGCAGGGAGAGACGTTTTGGACTTTGACCACCTAGCTGCCAAGGGTGGGCAGCAGTCTAGGGAATCAGGAGCTGTGATAGCACCAGAGCTCAGGAGCTAAGGCCAAATGACAAATCATATTGGCAGGGTCAAAGAGCCAGCCAGAAGAAGCAAGGGCTAGAGATCCGTTCTGTAAAAGAACCTAGTCCAGTTTAGGTCACCAGCCCCCCGGTGTGGGATCCACCCACAATCCCCTTGCTTATGCATACGCATATGAAGCTACAGAAATTTAGAGCACTTGGGTAGAAGAATATTAGGAACATAAGATTCAGGTAGTTGGTAAGATATTTATTGAGATTTTCAAAAAATTACAAAATAAAAAGAAAAGAGAAAAATACAAAATAAAAATAGTTAAAAACAATTCAGTCTTTCCGTCACATATTTTTCATTTGCTTATTTCCCGGACCTCCTCACGCCTCCCTTTTCTGTATTCCAGTTCAAATTGTTAATTCAGCAAATCCCTCCCCTCTTCAATCATCTTAATCTTCAATTTTAAAGTATTATAACATTAAATTTTTACCTATTAATAACCATTTTCTCATATTCTCTTATAGCATTACAGCTTAAAGACCACTTAGTTTCTATCCAACATCATTCTAACATTCATTAATTTTGCAGTATTTCTGTAAATAATCTTTAAACTTTTTCCAATCTTCTTCCACCGACTCTTCTCCCTGGTCTTGGATTCTGCCAGTCATTTCTGCCAGTTCCATATAGTCCATCACCTTCATCTGCCATTCTTCCAAGGTGGGTAGATCTTGTGTCTAGTGAGTGTTGAGCATCTGAGTCTGAAGCAGAAAATAAAATCCCACCAGATGACCTAATAGCAGGAGAGACTGAGGTTCAAATCCCTGCTCGGTCAGGAAGCCCTTGATCCAGTCACTGCTTCTCTGCCTAACCTACCTCTGAGGGTTGTTGTGAATATAAAATGGAGAGCGGGACAAATCTGAGTGCCAGCCTGAGCTCCTTGGAGAAAAGAGCAGTGGGGGGGGGGCATAAATACAATAAGAAACAAACAAACAAAGTTACCCACAAGAGCAATCACAGAAACGTGCCTTACACAAAGGCACTTGTCCCAACTGTGCCTACTTTGACTGGCAATTGCTTTCTGGCAGAGATGGGCCTTTCCCCTTGCCTGCCACTTTATATTTTCCATCTGGATACGCAAGGGGTTGATCCTGGGACAGTCTGCGTGCAAAGGCTATGCCCCTTTCCCTCCCTGCTCTAAGGTCCATTAGTCAACGCTGGGAGAGTCGTCCCCGGTCCTTCAACTCCATTCAGATCCATCTTAATATCGACTTCATTCGCTGTGTCCCCGTGCTCAGGACAGTCGCACTGCATCTCATAATCACCTGCAATCCATCAAAACCCTTCACGAGCCTGTGGCATGTAACTCTAATGTCTCAAGCTGCCTGGAAGTAACTGAGGGCTGCTTCCAGCAGGCCCACCAGTGGTTTCCAGAGCAATCTCAGAAGCTTCCTTGCTCTACTTTGTTTCCTCTTTGAGGTACTGCTCTCCTGTCCTTTGGGGCCGGTCCATTAGCTGCATCCTGAGGCATAAGAGTCAACTCCGAGGGGCCGAGGTCTCTTAAGCTCCCCCAATAAAATATTTGATGGGGCCAGAGGCCCCCCAAGTTGATGGGCATTGCCATACAAATGGTGTGTGTGATCGATTATGCAGGGCGGGGCTTACCTGCCCCCCTTCCAATATTTTATTCAAGTTGGCACCCCTGCTCTAAGGAACCAAGGGGTCAGCCAGTAGCAGGGATGGCAGGCATGAGATCATAGGAAGGTGACCTAGGTATATTGGGTCAGGCCCCAAGCAGAGCTAGGTGGGTGTGGTGGGTACAGTCCACCCTGGGTCACCTCCGAGGGAGGTGACAAAATATTATGCTGCACTCAACATCTGTGAGAGACGCTGTTGCTTTGACACACAAAGGCTTCCCACTGCTGAAGCGCTCTGTCCACCAGCTCCCCCTCAGCTGTAGGGCAGCAGACAGGCTCCTTGTCGCAAGGCACGTGATCTCCACAAGAAGAGCTCAGTAACTTTGGATCCCCAAGAAAAGCTCCCAAAATGTGAAATAAAGTCAAATATTTTTTTCAGGCAAAAAATAATAATTTCAATGTGTGGGGGGCGGGACAAGAATATTTCTGCACCAGGTACCACCTGACCTTGCTATGCCACTGGTCAGACCATTGGTCCATAAAGTTCTGTATTGTGTATAGTAACTAGCAATGGCTCTCCAAGATTTCAGGCAAGGTTATCTCTGAGCCCTAACTAACTATGTGGAGGGAGGCAGGGGAGGGAATGTCATATTGTACAAGTGGAGAAACTTGCCTTGATGGGACAGTTGCTTAGCTGGTGGGCACAAGTCAATAGGTCTACCCTGAGTAGGACTTAGTTGGAGGCATCTGTATTGGAGCTGGATTTTTCTTAACATATGGAATTGTTTTCAGCTGTTTACATATGGAAGTGTCTGTAACTTTTTTTAAAAAAAAGAAAAAAGTCACAATTGCTTTTGTATATGGAACCCTGTAATTATTGCATATATATTTTTTTTTAAATTGCAAAATCACTTTGAGATATTTTATGACAATCCATTTGTAAATGGGAATAAGAAATAAGTAAAATAAGTACCTGACTCTAGTTTAACGTTTGAACATAAATAATATCAACTCATTGATTCTATATAGCTGCCAGGATGGTTATTGAAAGAAAATGGAAATATTATGGGGACTAAATAAGAATTTATGGTGTAATCAAATCTGGTCCATAGCTATTGATGAAAAATTAACTCAGAAATCAAAGTATGCTAGAGAACAAAAAAAAGGGAGAGATTTATTTTCAACTATGTGGCAAAAAAATTATTTTGTCTATTAATGAAGATAACAGTTTTCAAATACCTCCTATAAAATATGCTACTATTTGGAATTCTTAGTAACTTTTCCATTTTGATTGAGAATATCATAAGACCTTGAGGACAATATCCTGATATCTATAACCAAAACAAATTGATTATTATTATTTCCAAGGAATGTGAATGAAAGAACATAAATTTGTCCTTTGTATGTGTGCATGTTTTATTTTTCCTTCAATTCTGTTGTTTTTCTTTGTTCTTGTGTGTTCTTTAAGTGTCGTGTGTGTGTGTGTGTGTATACACACACACACACACACACACACACACTTCTTGTGATTTAATGATGGTTACTGCCTCTTTGGCAGTGAGTTTAAAATGTTAATATCATCAGAATGAATGATTTCCCTGCATTTTCATATTGTGTTTTGAAATTCGTTGGCATTAGACTGCCTATTGTAATGATGTATTGATCTGCAGTTTTACTGTCGTGTTGCTGTTGTGATTCACTTGGGGTGCATGGATGTATGAAAAAGCAGCATGCAAATGACAATCGCAATGAACACAGCACCCCAAGCTCCCTAGCAACAGTGCCAGGACTACCCAGAAGAGTCTCACCTTTAGCTTCCAACATTCACTTATCCTGCTTTCCTCAGACCGCTAGCCTTCTGAAATATATTTAGCCCAAAATAGAAACATCAAAACACTCTCTCTCCACAAGCTCACTTGGATAAACATACATAATCTATCACAAAAGCATAACCTTGGATACCTCTGGGTCAGCAGCAGCTTCTTGCTCACAGGCAGCTCAGCTGGACACAAGGAGTCACCTGTTCTCTTCCCTGTCCAGGAGAATCCAATGGCCAGCCATGTGTCTCTGTGTGGGTTAAAGTTTGTCTCTAGTGGTGACTGTCTTTCAGAACACTTAAGAGCCATGTGGGTGGTGTGGCTATTTAGGTTGATTTGTTGTTGTTGTTGTTTGGTCGTTTAGTCGTGTCCGACTCTTCGTGACCCCATGGACCATAGCACGCCAGGCACTCCTGTCTTCCACTGCCTCCTGCAGTTTGGTCAAACTAATGCTGGTAGCTTTGAGAACACTGTCCTGCCATCTCGTCCTCTGTCGTCCCCTTCTCCTTGTGCCCTCCATCTTTCCCAGCATCAGGGTCTTTTCCAGGGAGTCTTCTCTTCTCATGAGGTGGCCAATGTATTGGAGCCTCAGCTTCACGATCTGTCCTTCCAGTGAGCACCCAGGGCTGATTTCCTGAAAAATGGATAGGTCTGATCTTCTTGCAATCCATGGGACTCTCAAGTGTCTCCTCCAGCATCATAATTCAAAAGCATCAATTCTTTAGCGATCAGCCTTCTTTATGGTCCAGCTCTCACTTCCATACATCACTACTGGGAAAACCATAGGTTTAACTATATGGACCTTTGTTGGCAAGGTGATGTCTCTGCTTTTTAAGATGCTGTCTAGGTTTGTTATTGCTTTTCTCCCAAGAAGCAGGCGTCTTTTAATTTTGTGGCTGCTGTCACCATCTGCAGTGACCATGGAGCCCAAGAAAGTAAAATCTCTTACTGCCTCCATTTCTTCCCCTTCTATTTGCCAGGAGGTGATGGGACCAGTGGCCATGATCTTCGTTTTTTTATGTTGAGCTTCAGACCATATTTTGCGCTCTCCTCTTTCACCCTCAATAAAAGGTTCTTTAATTCCTCCTCACTTTCTGCCATCAAGGTTGTGTCATCTGCATATCTGAGGTTGTTGATATTTCTTTCGGCAATCTTAATTCCGGCTTCAGATTCATCCAGCCCAGCCTTTCGCATAATGAATTCTGCATATAAGTTAAATAAGCATAAATAAATAAGCATTATATGGTATAGGTAAAGGTAAAGGTACCCCTGCCCATACGGGCCAGTCTTGTCAGACTCTAGGGTTGTGCGCTCATCTCACTCTATAGGCCAGGAGCCAGCGCTGTCCGCAGACACTTCCGGGTCATGTGGCCAGCGTGATGGAGCTGCTCTGGCGAGCCAGCACCAGCGCAGCACATGGAACGCCGTTTACCTTCCCGCTATAAAGCAGTACCTATTTATCTACTTGCACTTTAAGGGTGCTTTCGAACTGCTAGGTGGGCAGGAGCTGGGACCGAAAGACGGGAGCTCACCCCGCCGCGGGGATTCGAACTGCCGACCCTACGATCGGTTTTACCCACAGCGCCACCCGCGTCCCTATTATATGGTATAATACTATATAAATACTACACTTAGGGGTTGTTAGCAATCGTCATTACATCACTATAAAATAGTAGTAATTGTTGTAATAGTAAAGGGTTTTCCGAATCTGTGTTAAGTGTTTGCAACCTTTAGCACCAACCCTGTTGTTGTGTCATCAGAAACAAAGACAAGCACACAAGCTGCACATCTTGTTCTTGCTCGGTGTTGCTTCGCTTCAAAATCCTTTCATCTCCACCCAATCCTTTCCTGCAACCTTCTCCAGACCTCCATTCCCAGAGTTGTTCTTTCAACTTGAGAAGCAAAATACAGTTCAGGGAGGTTATTCCACAGAAAGATGTTGCTGCCTGTCTCTCGCCTTACACCGCACATATTTTCTTTGCTGCATTTTTTTTTTTGGCAAGGTCAAAAGGAAACAAAACCTGTATGAATCTTTTCTTTTTTCAGAGACAAAGCATTGCTTTGAAGGCAGATGAGATACACTGCCAAAGGCAACTCATGCCTCTCTTTCAATTGCACCAATTTCATTTCCTTCATCTATTCATTTATTTAAAGAAGAAGAAGAGGAAAGAAAACCCTATTCTAGAAGTACTGGAAGTTCGTCCTTTAGGGCAAATGGGAGACCACCCTTCCAGCCTCAGCCTGCCCTCAGCCCGCCCCGAGCAGACCAGGTGGGTTGTGAAGCCTTGCAATTCAGACTAGCCCAGGCCTGGGGTGGTGGCTGTTGTCAAATGTGGAAGAGAAGGAGGAGAAGCCAAAGAATGCTGCTGACTGTGAGCTGTCCAAGAAGAAGGAATGAGGCACCACTCTATTGCATGCTCTGGTTATCTCTCACTTGGACTACTGCAATGCACTCTACGTGGGGCTACCTTTGAAGGTGACCCGGAAACTACAACTAATCCGGAATGCGGCAGCTAGACTGGTGACTCGGAGCAGCCGCCGAGACCACATAACACTGGTCTTGAAAGACCTACATTGGCTCCCAGTACATTTTCAAGCACAATTCAAAGTGTTGGTGCTGACCTTTAAAGCCCTAAACGGCCTTGGTCCTGTATACCTGAAGGAGCGTCTCCACCCCCATCGTTCTGTCTGGACACTGAGGTCCAGCACCGAGCGGCTTCTGGCAGTTCCCTCGCTGCGAGAAGCCAAGTTACAGGGAACCAGGCAGAGGGCCTTCTCGGTAGTGGCACCCGCCCTGTGGAACGCCCTCCCATCAGATGTCAAAGAGAACAACAACTACCAGACTTTTAGAAGACATCTGAAGGCAGCCCTGTTTAGGGAAGCTTTTAATGTTTGATGCATTACTGTATTTTAATATTTTGTTGAAAGCCGCCCAGAGTGGCTGGGGAAGCCCAGCCAGACGGGTGGGGTATAAATAAATTATTATTATTATTATTATTATTATTATTATTATTATTATTATTTATTTATTTATTTATTTATTATTTAGAGGCTAGGGAAGGGGACATAGCCCAGCTGGCTTCCTGTCCCCACCCATCGATGGAATGAAGGGATTCCTTAGCAATGGGAGAGAGTTTCAACCAACCTAAAAAGGGTGGCTGGACTGCTGGAGGAGGAAGAACCAGAAGGGACTGATCTCTGTCCCATTACCAAGAATTTGGTACAGCCTCAGTTACTGGGAACAGGACCACATCACTGGGAGAATCCTGCACCTGCAAGCATACCATTCTCATAGGGAGAAAGTGTCTCACAAGTCAGCACAACAGGCTTCACTTTTAAAAACTGGCCTGAGTGATGTGACCATTTGTGGAGACATCTTCTCGGCTTCTGTCCAGCCTCAGACCCCTGATGCCATTCTTAAACTCTTTTTTGTGTCTTTGGCGATCTGTACCTGTAGCCTGCATTGTACTGTTGTAATATAGTCTTCATTCTTATACATGCCCAAGAACCTCCCTCGTTGCATTGGGGACAGGAGCCAGGAAAGGGGTGACTCTGCTTGAGAGCTTGCTTCTCCTTAGTCTCAGTGTTACCCTTGTAGAACTCAAGAGGATGCTAGAATTATTTGGCAGAGTCTGAACTGGCTCTATCTCCTGTTGCCTCTCCACTTTCCACCCTGCCAGTCCCAGTGAGGTTCAGCCACCACTGCCCAGAAATCAAATGGACTCACTCACACAGACCAGTCCAAGAACCAGCTATGAACACCCAAACATCCTCTGTCTATAAAGGCTTCCCCATTCACTTTCATATTGGGGTACTGCCAGTTTGCCCAGATGAGGCTCTGATCCAGGGAGATGCAAAGGATTTTATCTCTGCAGATCACACACTTCCCATCAGAGATGTGTTAGAATTTTACCATCTTACTATCATAGATAGTGATGTATGGAAGTGAAAGCTGGACCATAAAGAAGGCTGATCGCTGAAGAATTGATGCTTTTGAATTATGGTGCTGGGGGAGACTCTTGAGAGTCCCATGGACTGCAAGAAGATCAAACTTCTCCATTCTGAAGGAAATCAGCCCTGAGTGCTCACTGGAAGGACAGATCCTGAAGCTGAGGTTCCAATACTTTGGCCACCTCGTGAGAAGAGAAGACTCCCTGGAAAAGACCCTGATGTTGGGAAAGATGGAGGGCACAAGGAGAAGGGACGACAGAGGACGAGATGGTTGGACAGTGTTCTCGAAGCTACCAGCATGAGTTTGACCAAACTGCGGGAGGCAGTGGAAGACAGAAGTGCCTGGCGTGCTCTGGTCCAGGGGGTCACGAAGAGTCGGACACGACTAAATGACTAAACAACAACAACAACAACAAACCATCATCTGCAATGCAAGAATCACAGCTCAAGAACCCCTACAGATGGCCATCCAAACACTGTTTAAAAACCTCCAGTGAATGTGAGTCCACCACCTTTTATTGTAGTCCATTCTACTGTCAAACAGCTCTTACCAGTATTTCCTTTCTTGTAATTTGAATCCATTGACTCAGGTCCTACCTTCTGGAACAGCTTACTCCATCTTCCATGTGACAGCCCTTCAGATATTTGAAGATGGCTGTCATACCACCTATCCATCTTCTCTTCTTCAAACTAAGCATACCCAACTCCCTCAACCATTCCTCAGAAGATTTGGTTTCCAGAACCTTCATCATCTTGGTCACCCCTCCACTGCAGATGTTTCTGGTGTAGAGAATTCCTGGTCAGGATCAGTGGGTAGAGTTGCTTCAAATAAATAATAATAATAATAATAATAATAATAATAATAATAATAATAATAATAATTAATAATAAATTATTATTTATACCCCACCCATCTGGGTGAGTTTCCCCAGACACTCTGGGCGGCTCCCAATCAAGTGTTAAAAACAATACAGCATTAAATATTAAAAACTTCCCTAAACAGGGCTGCCTTCAGATGTCTTTTAAAGATAAGATAGTTTCTCCTTCACATCAAGAGCTCTGTTCTGCCTAGGGCAAGGGAAGACAATGTGGTGCCCTTCAGATGTTAATGGAATACAACTTCCATCATCCCTGAGCATTGACCATGCTGCCTGGGGTGATGGGAGCAGGAGTCCAATAACATCTGGAGGACTACAGGTTCCTCAACACCTGCACACATGCTTGCATTTGGCTGGGGAGGGGAAGAGACTTAGGGGCCAGATAGAGAGACCTATGAGGGCTTCCCTTCCCCTTATATTCTACACCCCTGCTGTATCCCAAGAGTCTGTGTAGAAATAGGATTCTCCTCCTCCTCCTCCTCCTCCTCTTTCCTCTCTGAAATTAAAAAAGGTTCCAAACAAAGGTCTCCTCTGCACTTTGAGCAGATTTGGCTTCCTCTTTCCTCTGCAATATCTCTTTCCTCTTGCTAATATGCAGTTGATGCTTTAGTCCTATTCATGCCCTGAATACAGGCAGCCAGAAGGATTTGTGCAAATGAAGTCAGTTTATGTGTATTTACTAAATCTCCATAACTTTGATCTGCTTTTAAGATTCAGAAAGTCAAAGACATTTGTCAAAGACTAATATTGCCTCTGGTTTAAAGCAGCAGAGGGTAAAGATGGAGGAGAATTGTGAGAGGGAAGGGCCTGGAAATGAGATGACCCAGAGGAAAGGGAATAAAAGAAAGGGCTGTTTATTACACAGAAATCCTGCGTATATAGGCTGCAGTCCTAACTCCACTTAACTGAGAGTAAGCCCCACTGATTAGACATGCTTGGTATTCTGCTGCAAATAGAAGAAGAAGAAGAGTTTGGACTTAATATCCCACTTTATCATTACCCAAAGGAGTCTCAAAGCGGCTAACATTCTCCTTTCCCTTCCTCCCCCACAACAAACACTCTGTGAGGTGAGTGGGGCTGAGAGACTTCAAAGAAGTTTGACTGGCCCAAGGTCATCCAGCAGCTGCATGTGGAGCGGAGAAGCGAACCCGGTTCCCCAGATTACGAGACTACCACTCCTCACCACTACAGCACATTGTCTCTCCATAGATAGGCATAAAGAAAGGTAAAGGTACCCCTGAACGTTAGGTCCAGTTGTGGATGACTCTGGGGTTGCGGTGCTCCTCTCGCTCTATAGGCCGAGGGAGCCAGTGTTTGTCCACAGAAAGCTTCTGGGTCAAGTGGCCAGCATAACTAAGCCGCTTCTGGTGAACCAGAGCAGTGCACGGAAACAATGCTTACCTTCCCGCCGGAGTGGTACCTATTTATCTACTTGCACTTGACGTGCTTTCAAATGTGCAAATAGGCATATTCTCATCTATTTCTGAGCCGCCCCCAAATGCTGCCCCAATATAAACCCAAGATTTTCCACACCATCATAAGAGATAGAAACTCCTTTTTCGCTTGTTGTTTTTTTTTAAAAAGTACATATATTTTTATTAAAGATTTTCTTGGTTTACAAAAGTACGTGCCTTGTCTCTTTTTTCAGATTGCATGGTCTTTCTTACAAATCAGTTACATTTGTTGTGAGACCTTAGTGTTGAGTACAGTATAAGGTTGGGGAAGAAGGGGGTGAAGAGGAGGGTTGGGGTGGTAAGGCTTATATTCCTTTGTAGAGTGTGTGTGGGGGGGTTGTGTCAGCGTCAATTGGGTAGGTTCTCTTTCTATTCATTTATTACATTTCCTTGGTAGTGAAATGTGCTTGGTTGTCTGTAGTTGGCTGCAGTGGGGTTTATTTGCATTGGGGGGGGGATTGTTGGGTCAGGTAAGCCAGATTGGTTTGTATGCTCTCGGTGGGTTTTTGTCGTTGTCTTGTTGGGCTGTGTATGTGATAAAGGGGAGCCATACTGGAGTGAAGGCGTCCTCTTCTATTTGTCCCCATGTCAGTTTCAGCTTATCGCTAAGCTTTTCTAGCAAGGCCATTTCCCATACAATTTGATACCATTGGTCCATGTTTACAGATCCCTCTAGTGTCTGGCTATGCTGCTTCTGGCTGCTGAGAATCAGTGGGTTATAAGCTCTGTATAATGTTAGTGGTCATTATGATCTTGGAAGATGTTCAGTTGGGCCAGTTCTTGAGTGAGTTCTAACGTAGTGGTGCCTCAGGTTACAGACGCCTCAGGTTACAGACGCTTCAGGTTACAGACTCCACTAATCCAGAAATAGTACCTCGGGTTAAGAACTTTGCTTCAGGGTGAGAACAGAAATTGTGCGGCGGCAGCAGGAGGCCCCATTAGCTAAAGTGGTACCTCAGGTTAAGAACAGTTTCAGTTAAGAACAGACCTTCAGAACGAATTAAGTTCTTAACCCAAGGTACCACTGTACCTGTTTAGTAAAGTCCTTGTTTGTTGACATCAGACATGCTATTAATCAATTTCACCAGACGGCCCCAGGAAAAGTTTCATAACTAGGAGAAAACTGGTGTTGTGAATAAGCTCTCTGATAGGAAATGCCACCTTCACTCAAATGCCAGCACAGCCAAGAACACGCTAGGTAACCTAACGCAATCTACTAAGTATCGCTCCCAGCACCTGCTATGCATTTTGGGAAATGGATTGCCCATTTGTTCTCCATAGGTTCAGCCACAAAACTTGGTGCCCAGATTTCCAAGGCAGGGGCAGCAGTCTTCTTCAATGTTTGGATGCCAGCCGCCATTTTGAACCAAGATGGTGGACTGAAATGGGGCTTTGGCATGACTTCACCCATTTGTTAGCTTAATTTTGGCCAACTCTCAGGCTATCATCACGAAACCCAGCACAAGGGTTCCTGAAATGGGATTATAGGGTGACGTTTGGGCGCCAGGTGCCATTTTGAATCAAGCTGGAAGACTTCGGCATAAGTTCTGCTTATGACCTATGAATCCCTATATCTGATTTGATTTGATATTTCTGTTCCATTTTTCCAAGGATAAATGTTGGAAGCAGCCCACAACAATCACAAAAGAATTTTAAAAAGACAAACATTACAATCACTATACTATGAAACACAGTGACATAAATAAAGCAAGCCACAACAAAATGATTAATACAATTTAGTAAAGATTGGGCTCAGGGTGTGTGAGGGACATCTTGCTACAAAATGACTGCCCATGGCAAGGCTGAGGAACTTACGGCAGTCTGGAAACTGTTGGAATACAGCCCCCATCACCCCTAACCATTGGCTGGTGTTGGTGGGAGTTGGAGTCCAACAACATCTGGAAAGTCTAACTCCTAGGTCATCAGTCTCTCACCAGTGGGTCAGGTTGCCACCAGAGCTAAGGTGAGTTGCAACTGCTGCATTACCATGCATACAAATGCATACCCTCCAACATTTTTCCAATGAAAATAGGGACGTCCTATTCCATAATCCACGGGACGCGGGTGGCGCTGTGGGTAAAAGCCTCAGCGCCTAGGGCTTGCCGATCGAAAGGTCGCGGTTCGAATCCCCGCGGCGGGGTGCGCTCCCGCTGCTCGGTCCCAGCGCCTGCCAACCTAGCAGTTCGAAAGCACCCCCGGGTGCAAGTAGATAAATAGGTACCGCTTACCAGCGGGAAGGTAAACGGTGTTCCGTGTGCTGCGCTGGCTCGCCAGATGCAGCTTGTCACGCTGGCCACGTGACCCGGAAGTGTCTCCGGACAGCGCTGGCCCCCGGCCTCTTGAGTGAGATGGGCGCACAAACCCCAGAGTCTGTCAAGACTGGCCCGTTCGGGCAGGGGTACCTTTACCTTTATTCCATAATAATAATTCTACTATTTATACCCTGCCCATCTGACTGGGTTGCCCAGCCACTCTGGGTGGCTTCTAACATATAATAAAACATAATCCAACATTAAACATTTTTAAAAAACCACCTTCCCAATGTAGGTCTGCCTTCAGGTGGCTCGGGAGTCAAATAACTCCATACCCTCCAACATTTCTCCAGTGAAAATAGGGACATCCTAAGGAAAAGTGATCCTAAGGATCAAATTAGAAACTGGGGTGGCTTCTGTAAATCTGGGACTGTCCCTTGAAAATAGGGACACTTGGAGGATCTGCAAATTGAGTCCTTGAAGGCATGTTTGGACTCAAAGGAGGTCCCAGGTATGAAAAGCTTGACGATTGCCTGGCCTAGACATTTTTCTTAAACTTTTTAGAACATGACAGAGGTTAAAGCTTTGTGTGAACCAAAGGTACATTAATCAAGCTGGTGTGCAAATAAAAAAAAGGACCTGTCCTTTTGTATACATCGTTTGTACTTCCACCTTCCTGCAAAGCTCTTCTACATCACAGACCATGTAACTGAGCGAAAGCCCGCAAGGTAAGTGAGAGAAGCTTTGCTCAAATAATTAATACCAGCAGCCTCTGATATTGATTTATACCTCTGGTATTCCAGGTGGAGTTACCCATTGTGGGTTATTATGCTGCAATGTATTCGACATTTGGGAGTGAGGGACGAAGAAAAGGAAACTGAAGGAGCAGCTCATTTGTAACATTTAGAACCGAAAAGGTGTGGAGAGGTGCATAAGGAAATGGGGCATTTACAAATGAGGAAGAAGGACCAGCCACAAGTGGAATCCCTTGGAATGGGATGTAACACAACATCAGCAAACATTTTAATACATTATGCAGCAAGGAGAATTGCTATTCTTTGCTCTTCAGTATTAATCTAAATGCAGAGAAAGAGAGAGGATTTCAAATGTATCTGCAACATGCTCCTCTGATACTGTTCGCCCTTACAGCAAACACCTGCCTGGGCCAGATTAAAACAACAGCAGCAACAACATCCATCTGTTACTGACAGGTCTGATGTGGGACCATTATTTACACTGCCCACCTCTTAAATCAGGCGGCCCAGCTTCCAATCACAGAAGAGCTGCATTTCAGAGAATTTCTTCTGAGTTTGATACCATCCTAACCATGTCTACCCAATCCTACATGTTATTTCAAAAGCAAGCTCAAATGAATCATAGGATTGGAAGGGAGACCCAGGGATACCAAGTCCGACTCCCTGCAGTGCATGAATGACAGCTAAAGGATCCCTGACTGCTGGCCATCTAACCTCTGTTTAAAAACATGGTTCTGATGTAATCCGTTCAGGGCCAAATTTAGGTTTGATGAGGCCCTAAGCTACTGAAGGTAATGGGGCCCTTTATATGTGCAGCTGTCCTTTGTCAACAACAATTTGTCACTGGTTTTTGTGATGAATATATGCTATATGGTAATTAAGAACGGATTAAATTTGAGAAGCAAGGTACCACTGTATATAGAAATGAGCAAACCAGTGAGATTTTAGGAAGCAGGCTAGCAGGCGGCGCCCATTACGTACATCATAGGAGCCTACACAACACAAAACACTGTTGCTCTATGTAGTTTTATTTTATTTGTTTTTTATCTTATATTTTGGAAATGTACATCCAGTTTTTTTCTTTATTTTTTTGGGGGGGGCAAGAGAGTGGGGCCCTAAGCTATAGCTTCTTTAGTTTATACGTAAATCTGGCACTGAATCCGTTCCACTGTCTAGCAGCTCTTACAGCCAAAAGTTCTTCCTACTGTTTAGTTGGACTCTTCTTTTTTGTAATAGGTTTGGGCCCTGCCCTCTGGAGCACCAGAAACAAGCTTGGTTCATCTTCCCAGTGACAGCCCTTCTGATATTTGAAGATGGCTATTGTCAGGGAACTGACATCGGAGACCAGCAGAGAGAGAAGTCGCCCCGATAGTGCAGGAGAGGGAACCAGCAAGGAGAGAGAGGGGGTTTCCGAGGGGGAAGGGAATCAAGGTGACACCAAGAAGGAAGGAGGGAATGAGAGCACTTTGGAGGGAAGGCTCAGGGACTCTTCCAGTGAGATCAGTGGGGAGAGTGCCGGACCACCACTGGGCACGCCTACTCTGCGCAGAAGGCTTCCGCGCAGAGAGGCTAGGCGGAGACTGGCTGTCAAGGAATTCTAATGTTGGAAAAAATTTAGGAAACACCCTATTAAGTTGTGGGTTGACATAGCAGCCGGCACAGCGATTCCTTCAAGTAGCTCTTTATTAAGGTAAGCTGGAACAGAACTGACTGCGAACAGCTCAGCCGGCCTGTATTTATAGGCAGCCGGCTGTCAACATTGTAACCACAACAGCCCAGAGTTCCTGCCTAAAATAACTGCCGCGGACCTGAGTGAAAACTATCTACAGACCTGAGTGAAAACTATATACAATATCCCCCTGTTGGCCCAGGGTGAAACTACACTACATAACACCCCTCCCCACCGAGATAAGGCGTTAGTTACAATCGTAATGGTTTCCTTATATACAGCACTACGCGTAATGGTTCAATTAGGCACAAAAGCATATCGGTTACATTTCCCATACTTAGACCAACAGTGATACCTGTCCAACAACATAGTCCTTTAAATAGGTTGGGCGCTTGGAAACTCTGCCAGACCGCCGGGGACTGGTAGCCAAGTCCGGAGGGCCACACAGTTCTCGCTGAGGCTGTGGTGCGACCCTAGGTGGCGTTGGAACCAACTCCCCTGGATCCGCTGCTGTGGGTGGAGCCTCCGCAAGTGGAGTGGTCTGAGTCTGTTCTGAAACGGCTTGGTTCGGCTCCACGCTGGCAGTTTGCGAGGGAGGTGTAGGTGGGGCCTCGCCATCTGTACGTGTCTCTTCTGGAGCCGCAAGCGCAGTTGGGGGCACCTCGGTAGTGTCCAAGTCGCCAACCCTGCGCCTAAGCTGGTCTATGTGCCGTCGCCACAAACGTCCGTCTTCGAGTGCCACCTGGTACGAGCGAGGTCCAGTGACTCCCACTACTGTGGCTGGCACCCAAGGGATGTCCCCCACATAGTTCCGGGCAAAGACCTGGTTTCCTGGGACAAATGACCGTGGTGCATTGGCACAGCCTGGGGGTTCAGCCACGGCAAAGTCTGGGTGTAGCCGGTCGAGCGGTGACCTGAGGCGGCGGCCCATAAGCAGTTCAGCAGGACTCCTCCCTGTGGCCGCATGAGGGGTGATGTGTTGCACGAACAAGTATTCGGCGACCCGCTCATGCCAGTCTCCCCGGTCCAGGCGCGCCAGTGCCTCTTTTGTCGAGCGCACCATTCTTTCCGCTTGCCCGTTGCTGGATGGATGAAAAGGTGCCGTTAGGGCATGGCGGATGCCCAGTCCCAAAAGATACCGCTCAAACGTGCCTGACGTGAACTGCGGTCCGTTGTCAGAGACAAGGACATCAGGACACCCATGCGTTGCAAACAGGCCTCGCAGCACCCGGATGACAGCTTCGGTAGTGGTGGAGGGCATCAGGGCGACCTCCAGCCATTTGGAATAGGCGTCCACCACTACCATAAAGGTCCGGCCGTGAAAGGGGCCAGCCAGATCGATGTGCACCCTCGACCAGGGTGTCTTTGGCGTCTCCCAGGTGTGTCCCTTAGCTGCCGGTGGTGCAGGCCTCGACTCTTGGCACGCTTGACAGGCGGACACCCAGGCAGTGATGGCATCGTCCATATTAGGCCACCAGACGTAACACCGAGCCAACGCCTTCATTTTGACAATTCCCGGGTGGCCAACGTGCAGAGCCTCCAGGACGCGCTGACGGAGTCCCTGGGGAATCATGATGCGGTCTCCCCACAGCAGACAGCCGCGATGAGCTGAGAGTTCATGTTGTCTGGTTGCGAAGTAATTTTGCAGAAGGTATATATTGTGGCTCGGCAATAGAATAGTCAAAAGGCCGACCTGCAAGCTCTAGAGTTAGAGGTAGGTGGTCACTCAGTATATTGTGGCCTACTTGGAACTTCCTCACAAAGCTGTAGGCAAATCTTGAGATTAGAATATAATCTATGACGCTTCCCCCTGCCTTTGAAAAATGGGTGTATTCCCCGGTGCGATCCCCCTCTATGTTGCTGTTTAATATCAGCAGTTCCCTCCGTCTGGCAGCCTGCACTAAGCAGAGACCTGAAGAATTGCTTCTGCTATCTTTGGAGAGTCATGTCGCACCAATATCCGTCTGTTCTTCGGGGTCCATAAATAGGTTGAAATGAGTGTATAGACTGTTGTCATCTGTTCCTATACGAGCGTTGAAATCTCCACACACAATAGTCAGGGCAGACGGGTAAGTAGATTCAAGGGGTTCTAAAAACGCCTCTAGTTCCGCCCATAAAGCCTTGGCAACAGAGTTTTTTTGGCCTGGGGGAATATAGACATTGACCAGCAGGAGAGTAGTTCTCTTGAGGCTAAGTAAAGCGGCTGTTGCTAAGGAATTGCAGCTGGGTAGGGCTGTTAGAGAGTGCGCCAGCTCCGTGGAAATGAAGCAAGCCAGGCCGCCACTAGATCTGCCGCCCTTTAGAGATGGAGAGGCAGGCAGGTAGTGAGAAATATGGGATCATTCTGCCATGTCTCCTGAAAGAAGATGATGTCAAATTGCTTAAGGTAGCACAAAAATTGTTGGTTATTTTTCTTGGCGTTCCAACCCGCGATATTCCAAGACAGCACTTTTAGGCCCCGGGCCCTTCGAGGAGCTGGATCTATGTCACCACCACGTCCAGCAGTTCTTTGGTGTCTAAAAAAACACACCCGTTGGCTCTTTTCGAGGATGACTGCTTGGAGAGAGTGTAGTGATCCTCTCTTCTTGGTGAATTGGGGCTAGGTTTTGGATTAGGGGGGGAGGCTAATTCAATCGGAGACAGTTTAAGGTAGCTATGCCAGGAGCTTTGAGATTTCACACATTGATTTGGTTTTACTTTATTATACATCACTGGTTGCGAAGGGCTGGAACTCCGATGCAAAAGGCCCTTGTGGCCACCCCCTCCACACCCAGTTGAGCACCCGGCTGATAGTGCGATCCTGGGCAGACGCGGAGGCCACAGTGGCAGCCGATACAGGCGCTGCCGGAAGATCCTCAATCAGAAGGAGCGATGAAGCTGGAGCCGGGTCTTCCACAAATGCTGGAAGAGGGCAACGGCTGAGGGCGTCGGCATGGCCCATCGATTTCCCCGGGCGATGGATGAGCCGGTAGTGGTAGGCAGCCAGGAAAACAGTCCATCGCAGCATGCGTGGTGAGAGGACCGGTGGAGTTGGACGATCACCGGCGAGGAGGCCCAGGAGTGGCTTGTGGTCAGTGATGAGGTCAAAGGTCCTGCCATAGAGGTATTCATGGAACCTCTTCACTCCAGCCACAAGTGCCAATGCCTCCTTGTCGAGCTGGCTGTAATTCCGTTCCGTCGGAGATAGTGTCCTGGAAAAGTAGGCGAGCGGTGCTTCTCTTCCATCTGGAAAACGGTGACTAAGGACAGCACCGATGCCAAAAGGTGAGGCGTCGCAGGCAAGGACCAGCGGCCTGGATTCACTGTACTGTACCAGCACACTGTCTGAAGAAAGGAGGGCCTTGACCGCGTTGAAGGCCGCCGTCTCTCGATGACCCCAGGCCCAAGGCGTCTTAGTGCTAAGGAGTCGGTGAAGAGGCTCAGCCACTGTGGCTTTGTGGGGGGCAGGAACATGTTATAAAAGTTCAGCAGCCCCAGGAATGCCTGCAACTCCGTTTTGTTCTTTGGGGTGGGGGCCTGCTGGATAGCGCGGATCTTGGATGTGGTTGGATGAAGGCCGGAGGCATCGATAAGATAGCCCAGGAACTCTACCTGTGGAACGGCAATCTGGCACTTCTCCCTCTTTACCTTGAGCCCGGCCTCCTGGAACCTGGTCAGCGCGGCACGGAGGCGCTCGAACAGCTGCTGGTGTGAGTCTGCAGACACCAAGACGTCATCAAAATATGGTACCACGCCAGGAAGCCCTTGCAGGAGACGCTCCATAAGGCTTTGGAAGATGCCAGGAGCCACACTCACCCCGAACTGCAACCGGCGGCAACAGAATGCCCCCCGGTGGGTGACGATCGTCTGGGCTTCAGCAGTGGCATCATCGACTGGCAGTTGTTGATAGGCTTGGGCAAGGTCCAGCTTAGCGAAGACCTTACCCTCACCCAGGGAATGCAGCAGGTGTTGGACAACAGGAACCGGATAAGCGTGCTGCGGAAGTGCCTTGTTGATCGTGCACTTGTAGTCAGCGCAGATTCTCACCGACCCATCTGGCTTGACAGGCGTGACGATGGGGGTTTCCCACTTTGCGTGGTCAACCGGCTCCAAAACTCCTTGGGCGATCAGTTTGTCCAGTTGTTCGTCCACCTTAGCCTTGAGCGCAAAGGGAACCCGGCGTGGCTTTAGCTTGATGGGGGCGACTTGTGGATCAAGGCTAAAGGAGATGGGCGTACCTATATATTGTCCCAAGGTGCCGTCGAAAACCTCGGCAAAGTCTTTGACCAGACCCTCAGTCTCTGAGTTAGAGATGCAGTTGATGCCGGTGATTTCCAGGCCGAGGGCATCAAACCAGTCTAGCCCTAGGAGGCTTGGCCGCTGACCTTCGACCACCACCAACCGGAGCAGGCCCGAAAAATCCTTGAAGGCGATCCGGAACCGGCCAACGCCTACCACGGGAACGTCGTTTCCCTGGTAGTCTCTCAGGTGTACGCGGTGAGAGTCGAGTTGCCTTTTGGACACTCTGGGTACCAGTCTTTTGATGGTGCTCCATGACACGATGGACAGGGCAGATCCCACCTTCGTCGCCAGTATTAAGTTGTGGGTTGACATAGCAGCCGGCACAGCGATTCCTTCAAGTAGCTCTTTATTAAGGTAAGCTGGAACAGAACTGACTGCGAACAGCTCAGCCGGCCTGTATTTATAGGCAGCCGGCTGTCAACATTGTAACCACAACAGCCCAGAGTTCCCGTCTAAAATAACTGCCACGGACCTGAGTGAAAACTATCTACAGACCTGAGTGAAAACTATATACAATATCCCCCTGTTGGCCCAGGGTGAAACTACACTACATAACACACCCACTAACGGATTCTGCCAGCGACTGAAGGAGACGCACAGGAGTGCACTTCAGTTAGGGAAAGGTTTAAACAACAAGCAGTTTAGGGAGGTCGGTGACTTACACACAAGCAACTACAATTCCCATTACAGCTATCATATCACCTCTCAGTCTTCTCTTCTCCATGACTTTGATAGAACTGGAAGCTACCTCAAAGGTCATCTAGGCCAGCCTTTGCCAGGGACAGAAACCCCTTGCCAAGCATCCCTGATGGATGGTCATCCAGCCTTCTTCTTTTAAAAAACCAACAACCCATTAAAAAAAAATATTTTGCAAATTGCAATGCATTGGTACCTTGGGTTACATATGCTTCAGGTTACATACGCTTCAGGTTACAGACTGCTAACCCAGAAATATTACCTCGGGTTAAGAACTTTGCTTCAGGATGAGAACAGAAATCGTGCAGTGGTGGCGCGGCGGCAGCGGGAGGCCCCATTAGCTAAAGTGGTGCTTCAGGTTAAGTACAGTTTCAGGTTAAGAACGGACCTCCAGAACAAATTAAGTTCTTAACCTGAGGTAGGTAAAGGTAAACGGACCTCTGACCATTAGGTCCAGTCGTGACCGACTCTGGGGTTGTGGTGCTCATCTCGCTTTATTGGCCGAGGGAGCTGGCGTACAGCTTCCGGGTCATGTGGCCAGCATGACTAAGCTGCTTCTGGCGAACCAGAGCAGCACATGGAAACACCGTTTACCTTCCCGCTGGAGCGGTACCTATTTATCTACTTGCACTTGATGTGCTTTCGAACTGCTAGGTTGGCAGGAGCAGGGACCGAGCAATGGGAGCTCACCCCATTGCGGGGATTCGAACCGCCGACCTTCTGATCGGCAAGTCCTAGGGTCTGTGGTTTAACCCACAGTGCCACCCGCAGTCCCTGGGTTAGGGGCCAGTAAATCCACTTGGAGTGTATTTGGAGCGCTGAAATGGTAGCTGGGGAAAGTGTCAAGTCATAGTAGGGGAACCTCGAACCCACAAGCTGAATGCAGCCCTCTTGATCCAGCCCTCAGCAGTATTTCAAGACCAATGCCTTTCTGGAAACTATGACAACACCTCTACAACAGTGCAAAGAGGCACCAGGTAGGAGGCCACAGAAAGAGGAAGATGTGGTCATCTTTGGGTCAGGGGGACTAGCCCCTTAAGAACCACAATCTTTTGGCTGAGGGGGTTGAGTCTGGGAAGGGTAGGTTGGAGGAGGACCTCATTTGGATCCATCCATGGTGCTGCAAGCAACGGCTTTCATTGGTCTCCATGGGTACCTGATCAGCATGCGTGGATTTCTTCTCGTAAGAAAAATGGTGGACAACATTTTAGCACCCCTTGATTCAAATTTAGTAAGGTCACCTTAGCAGGGTGCTGAGGTTAGCCAGTGGGCTATCCCTGATCTGTAAAACTGCTCATTTTGGTGATCACAGTAATTGTAGCTACAGTACCTTTCACACAGCAGCCTTCAAGACAATGACGTGCTGCTTCAGCTGTGAGGAAGAACAAGAAAATCTTGAACATAAGCAGCTGCAGTATATCCTTCATCTCACCGACAACCCTTTGAGAGCTCTTTGGAGGCTTCTGATCTTGGAGATTTAGAATCTGCGCTGAATGAGCTAATATATGCACAGCTCACTCTGAGAGAAGTTAATTTATTTGTAGGTGTCACTAGGCTTAACAAATGCAGACTGTCTGAGCTTGGATGAGCCTTGGGATTCTGTGTGTGTGTGTGAAAGAGAGAGGGGTGGAATATTGTGTCACAGCTGAGCTTTAAACTCACCTTCCCAGTTAATTAAACAAGCATATGTTGTACAAGGTCAGGAGAGATAAATTGTTCGTGCAGGTGGAGAACTTGCTCAAGACCGTGCCTGAATTGGTGCATAGCTACAGGTATATCTCTTTTTCTGCCACTACTTTTTAAGTATTTACTTTTTTTAAAATGTGCCAAATACTCTCCCATTTAAATTTTCTGGTGGAAAATAGTCCATTTCTTTACCGACAAAACACACACACTTTGATTGTAGCAATATAGATATTCGGCGAACACACCATTATCCTGATTGTTGCTTTTGTTTCCCCTACTGCAGGCATGGCCAAACCTGGCCCTCCAGCTGTTTTGGGACTACAGCTCCCATCATCCCTAGCTAACAGGACAAGTGGTCAGGGATGATGGGAATTGTAGTCCCAAAGCAGCTGGAGGGCCAGGTTTGGCCAGGCCTGCCCTGCTGTAACTTCCCCCACACCTTCTTCTTCCAGAATGAGTCACATAGGAAATCCCAGGGACATGTAGCAAATGAGAAAATGTCACAATGCCAATCAGATTTTGTAATGTTTGTGATGGTACCATCTACTAAGGGCAAACATCGCCAACTGATAGAAGAGCAAGAGAGAGCAATGCAGATGGCTTTGGGGAATATTGCCAACTTTGGAAGAAGAAGAAGAAGAAGAAGAAGAAGAAGAAGAAGAAGAAGAAGAAGAAGAAGAAGAAGAAAGGAGTGGGGCTTTTTTATTTTTGCCCCAAATACATTTTAAACAGAGAAAGAAGGAAGCTGTGGGGATGGGGGGTAGTGGGAGAGGCAGGGAAATGCTCTGATGCAGTCCAGGTATAGACACAGGTGTATCAATCTAATTCCAGACCATGTTGCATCATTCAGTCATAAGTACATTCTATCCCATGTTCTATATCAATATCAAAAAATTCATTGACATTGTATGCATTTCTCTCTAAAATACACATTTTGCAACACACACACCCCAACTTGCAGTTTTGCATACATTATCTCTAAGTAACATACATGGTTGTGGGCACACACAGAGAGAGACTTTTGGAATTGAAAGCTTCATCAAGAACAGAGAAGTGTGCCACCTGTCAGATGTGAATTACGTCAACTGGCTTAAAAATTCAGGGGGGGCGGGGACCTCTTAACCATCCCTAGCCAGGGATGTGTCAGGATGACAGCCAGGCAGCATGGTCCAAGACAGGCAGCACATAAAATCCTGAGGACAACAAGTGTCTGTTTGAAGGATAGCCAGATGCAGAAGATGCAATCTGGTGCATGCAAACAGGCCGTGAGATTTCCACAAGGCAATGTAATCTCTGGAGAACCTTTCAGTCTAACACTTTGCTCTAAGTGAGGAGCAAAGCCTGAAAAAATAGTTATATTAGAGAAAAGGACTGTAGTTGAAGAACTGTTGTAGCTCAGTGGTAGAGCATCTGCTTTGCACACTGATGGGTCCAGATTTTACTTTCAACATCTCCAGGTAGGGCTGGGGGTGACCCCCATCTGAAGCCCCAGAGAGACACTGCTGGTCAGTGCACACAATCCTGAGCTAGATGGACTAATGGTCTGATTCAGTATAAGGCAGATTCCTATGTTCCTACTGCAATGGTTGAGGACATGCTTTGCATGCAGAAGGTCCCAGGTTCTTCAGAAGGACCAGGTTTGCTTTCAAAGCCTACCTGGGCCATCTCTGGCCACCACCTGGGTGGTGCACACAATCCTGAGCTAGATGGACTAATGGTCTGATTTGGTATAAGGAAGATTCCTATGTTCCTATTGCAATGGTTAAGGACATGCTTTGCACGCAGAAGGTCCCAGGTTCTTCAGAAGGACCAGGTTTACTTTCAAAGCCTACCTGGGCCATCTCTGGCCACCACCTGGGTGGTGCTGTAGTATAGCAAGAATGGAGCCAATAGCTCCCTTTGGCTGCTTCAGGGGAGTAGGGAATAAGACAGAGTTGAGGGACAATGATACCCATCAGACCCAGACAGCACAGGAGGGGTGGAAATTTGAGTCCAGAAGCATGTGGAG
The DNA here is from genome assembly GCF_965113315.1 of Podarcis vaucheri. Lineage (NCBI taxonomy): Eukaryota > Metazoa > Chordata > Lepidosauria > Squamata > Lacertidae > Podarcis > Podarcis vaucheri. The sequence goes on along the minus strand of NC_138754.1, from coordinate 35,378,667 downwards.
GATCACAGGTTCACCACAGTAAGGTATCAGGAGTCTGCCTTCAGGTTCCTTGGATACATCATGAGAATGTCTCCCATCGGAACATAAGGAGAGCCCTGTGGGGTCAGGCCAAAGGCTCATGTAATCCAACATCCTTTTCTCACAGTGACTGAGCAGATGCTCATGGGAAAGGCACAAACAGAATCTGTGAACAACAGAACTGTCCCCTCCAGCAACTGGTATTCATCAGCAAACCACCTGTCTGTGGAAGCAGAACACAGACAACAGGATTGGCAGCCCCTGATAGCATTGCCCTCCATGGATTTGTCTAATCTTCTTTTAAAGCCATCCATGTTGGTGGCCATCTATGGGAGCAAGTTCCATGCATTGAATAAAGAAGTCCTTTCTTTTGTCTGTCCTGAATCCTCCAACAGCCAGGTCCATGGGATGTCCCTGACCCATAGTGTTATGAGAGATGGAGGAAAATGTTCCTCTATCCACTTGGGGTATATGGGGTGTTAGGGGAGGGCCAGTACCTCTGGTGGATGACACCTCGTGCTCCTTTGGGGGTAGTTTGTCCACCTTTGGTCCCCACCCTGCACTCAGCTCTCACCTGTGACTCCCTGCCAGCATGCAACAGCAACCACAGCCCAGGAAATGGCTTCAACTGGGTGGCAAAACCAGGTGAGGGTAGCCGATGGGTCTCATACCCTAGGTGAGTTAGGGACTTCCCCTGTATGTGAAGACCAAGAGTGTGTCCTACGGACCGTCTGGACCAGAAGGTGTTTTCTGTAGAGGGAAGTGAGGGGCAGGTGGAGCTTGTCCACCTGGGAAGATAACTCATTCAGGAAAATAAAACTCTGCTCCTCAACTCCTCTACCTTGTGGGATATTTTCAGGAGAAGAAAAGTCTAAGGAGTAAACTGTATACATATCTGGAGTAGAGTCCCTAAGACAGTTGGATGACGCCTTGTACACCTCCTTTCGGCAACTCCTGCAATCAGGCTGGTGCCCAACATATTGTTCTGCTTGCCTTTGGACCACAGTAAGGCCAGGGAGGAGGGATCTTGTTGTCTGGGCAGTCCAGAATCTCCATGCACACTGCCCAAGCTTTCACTCTGGGAAGGTCACTTCAGTGTTGCTAACGCAGCAGTTTGACTTTACCCCCCAGAGATACACTCCACTGTCTCTCGAGACAGATGGGATGCCAACAATCCACATGTATGATTGTATACACTTTTATCATGTTAGCTTTTACTAGCCTTGGGGGGCCACAAGTTCCCTGCCCCTGGTATAGAACATGTTTGTGCAAACAAAACCCTGAGGGAACTGGCTCCAAGGTGCTGGGATCTCGAAAGCAAGAAAATAGCCTGCCTTAACTTCATCATGCTTTAAAGAAATCCTAATTTAAAATGTCTTGCATAATTAAATGAACTTGTGGACAGGCAATATTGCACTGGCATGATAAAGGAACTGTAATAACAAAAATATTTGTAACTGCAATTGAAGCTCATCTTTTTCCGGTGCTTCATGCAGCTCACACAATTCATCTGTTTGTGCTTCTCCCCCAATTGCCTGCTGTCAGAATCAATTTGAATATTATCCATCAGCTTGGGCTTCATTAAATGGAACGAATTTGTTAAAGTAGCTTCATCAGTTCACAGGTTGATCTCCAAGGTGAGAGGCGTGATGGAAGAACAGAAGACCTGTGGCCTTCCAGACTCCATCATCCCTGCCTACTGGCCCTGATGGCTGGGCCTGATGAGCGTTGGAAACTAGCAACATCTGGAGGGCTAAAGATTTGCCACCCCTGGCTGAATGATTCAGACATGTTGCCCCCAATCCCTCTGCACAGCCACCTCTTGAAATAACTGGCGGCAGAAGGAGTAAGAACGACAGCAATGTGCAATGTGCTGCCAACTAGTCAGTTTGGTTAGTGGAGCTAAAATAGTTTCATTAACTAAGTTTTTATTCAAATTGATTTATAATTATATTTCTATGCTGCTTTACATTCAAATGAAGCCTGAAGAGGTTTACAAAAATAAATAACAATAGCATGATAGAACAAATGCAACACAAATCATGTAGAATAATCAACAAATCATGGGTAAAACTGTTAGTATCTCAGCTTACAGGCAGAGGTACCTGGCCTCCCCCGGGGCAATTAAGCTGGATACTTGATGACCTCTCCGCTGCGTCTCCCGGCAGGCTAGGTCATAACTCCGGCGATTCTCCTCATCAATCAGACGTGAAGAACACACCCTCCGCTACTCTGCTTCTCTCTCCCTCCCTGCATTCTCCCAGGGAGGAGAAATGAGACAGACAGGAGTCCTTTCTACATGTTTTATTCCTGTCACTCAACAGTACATAGAAATGTGTCTGTTCCCTTCAGACTCCATCAGAAGAGTCACAACTACTCCTCTGTACTTCCAGCACAGGTCATATGACACACTGAGCTAACATCCGGTGCTCAGTACAGAGAATAGGCTCCACATTTTCTCCAACAGTACATCTGCAAAACATAACATCCTGTTTTGCATTCCAGCCATCTGGAGCTGGCTTTTGCCTTGGTGCTTTTTCCTGACAACCTCCCCCAAAAGCATCAATTGGCAAAACATGATCCAGAGAAGAAAACAAACAGTTTTTATACATATAACAGTCCCCTGTTGTTTCAGTTCCACCCTTGGAACTTCCCACCACTGGTTTCACCAGTGTACCTCTCTGGTTGTCTGGCTTCCAAGGAATGAGTGCTTCTGCATTACCTTGGTTAGCTACTCTCTGTTGTGTCTTTGTCTCTGACTTAGACACTGCTTTAACCTTCTTTGAGTTGTTAACAATAGCAACACATGCAACAGCTAAGTTAGCAAACTCTTTTGAGTACCTCTTTGGTGGTACACCCTTTGTGACTCTCTCAGACCTGCGTATGAGGTTCTGATCCTCTGTGCTCACTGGTTCAACCTCTGGACTTTGTTGAGAACCAGTAGCAATCAGTGGTTCTTCCTTCATTTGTGAAGGTCTATCCATTGTGTGAGATTTCCTCTCAATGACTGTTACAACTGAACTCTCTGAGCTATCAGTGTCATCGTCAGTACCACTGTAATCTGTGACATCAGAAAAATTATCATCATCATCAGAATCGTTTCCTGTGGGAAATGTTTGTTCTACAACCCGCTCTCGTTCAGGAGCACTCTCTAGGAACTTTGTGAGAATCACTTGACCAGATTCAGACAAAATTACTCTGTAGAGACCCTTTTCATATCCCACAAAAATGCCTCTGGCATTCTTTACTCCACCTAGAGCTTCTGTTCTCACATGAGACCCGAAAACCTTAAAATAGGCAACAGAAGGTTTTCTATTGAACAGCTTCTCAAAAGGAGAACATCCCAACTCTGTTGAGACCTTTCTCAACCACACATGAAGATAGGACGCTAGCGATTCGGCCCAATATTCATGTGGCAAATGTGAACTCAGCAATTGCGCATTCATCCCCTTTTGCAATTCTTTGTTCACCCTAACACAGACCCCCCTGTTCCACGCTTCGGTCGAAACAGCAACTTTGTGGTCTATCCCTTCTCCATCCAGGAACTTCTGAAACTTCTGTAACAGAAAAACTTGCTTGTCATCTGTGAAAAGACAATCAATGTTAGCATCATGCATACTTTTAACCTTGTCACAAAACTCCTGAAACTTTTCTAAAGTTTCTTGCGGTTTCTCCATCATATAAACCCAAGAATAATTAGTGAAACAATCCACACACAAAAGGTAATATCGTGCATTGCCCCTAGATGGTTCTAGAGGACCAATCACATCAGCATACACCCGCTGAAACGCTCTGTCGACCTTCGGCACCTTCCGGGCGCTCTTGGTCACACCTGCAAGAGAGATTACGTTAGAATCAGAAGAATTACATTTCATGTAATCACTTTGATCAAAAGTCAACAAATACAGTCCATCTTTCTCTTTGGCAGTAAGAAACAGTTCTCCATCTTTGTAGATCTTGCAGCTTTTAGCATCATAGGACAGTTTCAGTCCTTTCTTTGCAATCTGCGACACGCTCAGCAGATTAAATCTCAGTTCTGGAACCAGGTAAACATGGCTTATAGTCAAGTTCAGACTCTCAAGATACACAGTCCCAATTCCGGTTGCTTCCAACTCTTGACCGTTGGCTTGTTTCACAGTGAAGCTTTGCTTCCTCAACGTCGAAAACAGTCGTCTGTGCGGGCATAAATGTTTTGTACATCCAGTGTCGATTATAAAGGCGTTCCCAACATCTGGCGTGGTTCCTTTCGCCATCATAGCCTTTGCAGGTTTCACCTGGCACTTGGTACGGCTTTTGCCTGATGCCTCAGGCTTCGTAGAGCTGCTCTTTGCTCCTCTTGACTGGCGTGGCTTTCTACAGTTCCGCTGTAGATGCCCAGTCTGTCCACAATTGTGGCATCGGACAGCACTCAATGCTACTCCATGCTCTCCAGTAGCATCAGCAGTGGGAAGATTCAAACTCTGTTCTTCCCTCCCCCTGTCCTTCACTTCCAGTGCAGCAAGTCTGTCATGTTCGTTCAGGACGACGGCACACACTCTCTCTGCGGTTAGCTGCGCGGCCGGTAGGGAACCAAGCTGACTGGCAACAACCTTGTAGGTGCGATTAAGGCTGTTTATCATCATGAAGCAAAACACTTCCTCCTGAAGACGGAAATTGCGTTCCACCATCTGTTGACGCAGAAACTTCATCTCTGTCAGGTGCGCTTGAACATCTCCATCAGGCGCAAGTCTCAGATTGGTCAACATCTCAAAATACAGCAACGCTGAAGAACCAGCATCTCTCTGATGCGTTGTACGCAGCGTGTCCCAAACCTCTTTCGCATTTTCTAAATGCTGGATATGCACCAACTGCTGATCTGAGACACATAGAATTATAGCAGTCCTGGCCCTCACGTTCCGTGACTCCCAACCTCCGGTTGGTGCTGCAGGGATGGGGTTTTCAATTACATCAAAAAGCCTCTGATTCTGCAGCAGGGCCTTCATCTTTACAGACCAAGATGAATAATTGTCATTGTCTAAGGGAGGTGGGTAAGGCAAACCTCCTGCTTTCTTGGCATCCATCTTGAAGCCAAGCCTCCAGCTCACACTCTCAAACAAACTGTAAAATCCAACAGTTGTTTTTTCCTCTCTCAGTCAGGCAGGCAAAACTGCAAGTTGTTTATGCTTTTAGCACCTGGCAGCTTTGGAAAGTCCCTCCAAGAGCTCTTAAAGCTTGTAGCCAAAACATTCCATGGCTTAGTTTCGCTTTCCCAGCCTCACAATGCAGCTGCGTAGCCTGTAACTTTCCACTCAAGAGTGCATTCAGGACTTCTTATCTTAACCACAGGAATTTGTGGAATGCAGGCTTCAGCTTCCAAGCTGCAGGCCTTTCTCCCGGAGCTGTATTTTTCCAACGCAGCTCCCCCGTGAACCAGGGAATTAATCAACCTGCGTTCACACTTTTCGCCCAAAAATGCAGCAGCATACCTTGATCTCCGTTGCTTGGAAACACTTTCCTATGGGTCTGTTCAGCCTCTGGCTTCTGTCAGATGCTTGCCTTCTCCCTTGGAGCAGAGGAGGACATTCCACCAGCCTCTCATCCAGAGGTCGATGGATGGCAGCCTAAGTTGGGAAGAGTAGTTTTTCACAAATTTCATTAAAAATACAGTGGAACCTCGGGTTGCGAGTGTGATCCATGTGGGGCAACATGAGAACGGGGCCTTCTCTGCAGCTGCTCCCTGTTTGCGGAATGCTCTCCCCAGGGAAATCTGCCTGGCGCCTTCAATACACACCTTTAGGCGCCAGGCAAAAACATTCCTTTTTAACCAGGCCTTTGGTTGACCTGATCGACATCCCATACCCTTTAAAAATGTGGCTTTTGGGGGAGGGGGGTATTATTGGGTTATTGCTTTTATTTTTATTTTATATACTGTAACCTTTTTATGTGAACTACCCTGAGACCACCGGGTATAGGGTGGTATATAAAACAATGAATGAATGAATGAATGAGTTTTTCTATATGTTGGAAGCTGGGCAGAGTGGCTGGGGCAACCCAGTCAGATGGATGGGGTATAAATAATAAAATTATTGTTGTTACTGTTATGGAATAGGACTCTCCTATTTTCCTTGGGAAAATGTTGGAGAGTATGCAAACACATGCACACACATCATGAAAAATGAGCCTAAATTTAACAAATAAGAGTGGCAATGCCACAGGGACATACAAATGTGAAAAACTGGAGGGGTGCGGTGGCTCCGATCCAGCAAAGCTCCTAAGGAAGCAGTGAGCCGTGGGTCCATTGGTAGCTCTGCTTAAGGTCTGCATTAATCAGGCATGTATGGAGTCATTCCAGTAGGACAGGAGTCAGGAAACCTTTTCAGCAGGGGGCCGGTCCACTGTCCCCCAGACCTTGTGGGGGGCCGGACTATATTTTGGAGAAGAAGAAAAAAGGACGAATTCCTATGCCCCACAAATAACCCAGAGATGCATTTTAAATAAAAGCACACATTCTACTCATGTAAAAACACGCTGATTCCCAGACCGTCCGCGGGCCAGATTTAGAAGGCGATTGGGCCACATCCGGCCCCCGGGACCTTAGTTTGCCTACCCATGCATTAGGGCCTATTTTCATAAGCGGCACAGTGCATCAGATTTCCTCAATAGGAAAGGGAGCCCTACTCCATAGTGGAGGGGGAAAGAAGGCAACTTGCTGCCGCTGCCACGGGTGCCGAGATTTATTACTGCAGGGGTGTCTCAGAACAGCTGCTTGGGAAGAGCAAGTGAGTAAACCAGCTGCACGTTTTGCATAAATCCCCAACATTTCGGCATGCTGCAGCCAATCCTCTTGGCCAGGGACCATCTATATTTCCTGGTCCCTGTCTGTGGTAAATCATTATACCAACAGGCAGGGACAGGCAAACCTGTCAATTTCGGTTTCTCTCCATGTCTCATTTTTCCATTCTTATGTTCAGCTCCCCACATTTCCTCATCAGTCTGCTACTTTAAAAAATAAAGAAATTGTTGTGCAGATCCATCAGCATTTCCGTGTGAATTTCCCCCTTTTATATGCAGTTCCCCCTCATATACACATTTTCGAAAAAGCCATTTCCCCCTAATACAACACATTTTTGTATGCTATTTTCACATATGCATTTGCTTCGGTGGAGAATTGCATTGCAGAATTTGGAGCACAGCTGTGTTTAGGTTTGTGTATTGTTTTGGAAAGGGAGATTAGGTGGGTTTCCCTTTAAACACAAGCTGAATCAAACTCTGCCCACCCGCCAGCCCCACCAACATTGCAGTATGGAGGGCACCATGTTCAGGATCCCAGCTACAGTCATTTACCATCCCTTTCCCCTCACCCCCAAATAAAACAGTCACTCAGTGTTTCACAGCCACTGGAAGCACACGGCCCTGAATGGGCTGTTTCACAGACCCTTTAAGGGATTAAATCTGGTGTTTCCCCAACGCCTCTCATCAGCTTCCTCTTGTGCCTGGGTGCTGCTGCTACAGAAGGAATATTGTCTCTTATTTTTGCCTTTGGGGCATGTGCATCTGTACAATTTTTTCTGGGGTGGAGTGGGAGAGTAAAATGCAGAAACAAAAGCAAACTAATTTCTCACAAACAAACAAACAAAACAAAAACAAAAGAATAGTCCCTTTACATTTTGCCTCATATGTTAGGTTCTACAAATGCTAGAATATTGCTGTATTTATTTATTTTTTTAGCTGGGGATATGGAGATTATGGTTCATCCAGAGGGCAACTGCCTCCTTCCTTGACCACCACGTATCCCCCATGCTTTGGGAGAAACCAGAAGCTTTGAACAACCCATGTTTAAAAAAAAAAGAGCTAAAACATATGGCTTAGCTCGTTCCCCAATATTCATCTCTTAACAGAGTGGACTTTGCTTTTACTCAGCCGTAGGCATGTGTGCTAGATGTGCCCAGACATAGCCTAATGTTTTAAAAACTGGGGAATGTGGTGAGGAGGAGAGTGTGTGGAGCAGCAATCCAGCTTTCTCAGCTGCCTCAACCTGCAAGGAAATAGCAGAGCGGAGAGACAAAGGTGGAAGGGAGGAGAAGAGAAGCAGACAGAGAGGGGCACAAGCAGGATTAAAAGGTTGTGATGGATTTGCAGTGGTACCTCTGTTTCTGGAAGAAGCTGCACAGTGATTGGCTGCAGCAGCAGCAGTAACTCCCACCTCCACCCTTGCTGCTGCCGCTGGAGCCCATCACCCCACCATTGCAAGCAGAAGCTGCAGGTCCATTACATCATCATCATCATCATCATCATCATCATTTATTATTTATACCCCGCCCATCTGGCTGGGCTTCCCCAGCCACTCTGGGCGGCTTCCAAAAGAATATTAAAATACTATAATACATCAAACATTAAAAGCTTCCCGAAACAGGGCTGCCTTCAGATGTCTTCTAAAAGTCTGGTAGTTGTTCTTCTCTTTGACATCTGGTAGGAGGACGTTCCACAGGGAAGGCGCCACTACCGAGAAGGCCCTCTGCCTGGTTCCCTGCAACTTGGCCTCTCGCAGTGAGGGAACCGCCAGAAGGCCCTCAGAGCTGGACCTCAGTGTCCGGGTAGAACGATGGGGGTGGAGACGCTCCTTCAGGTATACTGGACCAAAGGCCAGCCTTTTTCTTCTGCCTGCAGCTGCCTCTGTGTCATGGTTTGGTCTCTATCTGAGCTCTGCTTGCCACCCTTTCTGGAGAGAGATCTGTAGAGATGAGCAACTGCTTTCATAGCACACAAGCAAGGAGGAGGAGGAGGATCTAGCCTGCCCTTGGTCCTACTAAACCCCCTGGCCTCTGGTCAGCTTGGCATGGGTCTTTTGCTCTGCAGGGAGAATCTCTTGTTTCGTCTTCTTGGCCACTTTTGTTGCAATTGTTTTGTTAGCTTTTTGCCTCCTTGCCTTTTCCTTGTCCTTATTTGTTTGTCTTGTCATTTCCCTCCTTCCTTCCTTCCTTCCTTCCTTTGTTGAAAATAATAATACAGTGGTACCTCGGGTTAAGTACTTAATTCATTCCGGAGGTCTGTTCTTAACCTGAAACTGTTCTTAACCTGAAGACCACTTTAGCTAATGGGCACTGCTGCCGTGCCGCTGGAGCACAATTTCTGTTCTCATCCTGAAGCAAAGTTCTTAACCCGAGGTACTATTTCTGGGTTAGCGGAGTCTAACCTGAAGCGTATGTAACCTGAAGCGTATGTAACCCAAAGTATCACTGTAGTAGTAGTAATTCCAAGGGTGGGGTGCACACCCTAATGTGCTCAGCACAGAGATTTTGCTCCTCCAGTCCTAGCACAAACAGTCAGAAGGGTGGGAGTGGAGGAGCAATAAATAAATAAAACACACACACACTGCCATGTACTTCTGGTGTCACTGTGCTTCTGTGGCTGCATGACAAACATTCACGTCAGAAACTGCTCTTCCATTCCCTTCCTAATTACCTATGGTGGCTGCTGATTCTTAGAAGAATAATGAGGAGGATTTTGCCGATGTGCATTGCCAAGGCTGCAAAGTCTCATATTTTGCCTAGAGAGAGATTTTGGGTTATTAAAAATGAAACATAAGAGAGTGATTTGTGATGATGGGGAAAACTTTATTTTTCTCGCTCTCTGCCTCACATTAACTTGAACGGTGTATGGCAGGGCTGGGGAACCTGTGGCCCTCCAGCTATTTTCAGACTCCAAGTCCCATCATCCCAAGGGTTGTGTTGGTCGAGGCTGATGGGAGTTGGAGTCCGGCAACAGCTGAAGGGCCACTGGTTGCTGTACCATGGTCTAAAAGTTACCTAACTGCACCACTGGATAGGAGAGGCTGATTTCTAAATAGGAAGAAGCGGGAAGACATGCCTTCTGTCCTAGAAGCTTTGCCCACAATCCCTGTTGGCTCTGGTTACCCAGTGGGAACTTAAAGGCACTTTCCCCATGCTCAGGTTCCCTTCTAATTGCTAGAGCCAATTTGTGTATACAGGAGAACCACGAGCTGCAGCATTTCCTAATGGCGTAAGCGTTTTCTTAAATTCACTAAAGTGCTTGCTTGACACATTCTTATCCTGGTGTCAGCGTTCCATCTTGTATTCTTTCCCTCCGTCCCTCCCTCCCTCTGCCCCTCTGATCCACTGGGGAGAAAATGTAGAATGAGGCATGATCTTTTTTTTGTCCTGAACCAAAGTGAAAAGGATAGAGAAAGCTGGTGAGGGCAATTAAGGAAAGCTCTTGCTCCAGCAAATTTCTGGGGCTCTGTGCATATCTATACTGTCTCATGGCCAGCCAGAGTGTGGGTTTAACAAGTTCACTGCTGCCCCACAAAGCAGGTGCAGGACTATTTGCACAGTGCCAAAAAAAAAATCAGATCACATTGCACCTGTTCTGTGCATCATTCATACTACCTCCTTGTGGCAGCAGCCAGTTTAAAGTGTTGGCTTGGGCACTGAAAGTCCTCAACCAGCCTTACCCAACCTGTGACTTGTTGGACTCCAGCCTCTTAAAAAAAAAAAATATTTATTACTTTTCCAACAATTTAAACACCAAAAAAAGACAAAACAATACAATACAAAGACACTACTTAACACTAACACATTAAACTAACAAAACAAAACAAAAACCGTTTAAAACACATCAAACAATTTCAATATCTTATCTTTCATTCACTTATTTCAACGACCTCCTCACACCTCCTTTTTTGTATTCCACTTCTGTTAATTGTTTCAGCAATTCCTTTCCATCTTCCTCTGTTTTCTATCCTATAATTATCTTGGCACATTCTAACCTTATTTTTTCCTTTAATACTCTATTAATCTATTTATACTTAGTTCCTTATAACATTTCTACTAAAGCCATATAACTTCATTCCAACATTTTTCTAACATTCATTAATTTTACAGTATTTCTGTAAACAGTCTTTAAACTTTTTCCAATCTTCTTCCACCAACTCTTCTCCCTGGTCTCGGATTCTGCCAGTCATTTCCGCCAGTTCCATATAGTCCATCAACTTCATCTGCCATTCTTCCCGGGTGGGTAAATCTTGTGTCTTCCAATACTTTGCAATAAGCATTCTTGCTGCTGTTGTTGCATACATAAAAAATGTTCTATCCTTCTTTGGCACCATTTGGCCGACCATGCCCAGGAGAAAGGCCTCTGGTTTCTTCAGGAAAGTATATTTAAATATCTTTTTCATTTCATTATAAATCATCTCCCAGAATGTCTTAATCTTTGGGCATGTCCACCAAAGGTGAAAGAATGTACCTTCAGTCTCATTACATTTCCAACATTTATTGTCGGGCAAATGGTAAATTTTTGCAAGCTTGACTGGTGTCATGTACCACCTATAAATCATTTTCATTAAATTTTCTCTTAAGGCATTACATGCCGTGAATTTCATACCTGTGGTCCATAACTGTTCCCAGTCAGCCATCATTATGTTATGTCCAACATCTTGTGCCCATTTAATCATAGCTGATTTCACCATTTCATCCTGAGTGTTCCATTTCAACAGCAAGTTATACATTCTTGACAAATTCTTGATTTTTGGATCTAGCAATTCTGTTTCCATTTTGGACTCCAGCCTCCATCAGCCTCGGACCACATGGCTGATGGCCGCAGAGAACAGAAGTTGGTGTCATTCCGAGCCCTGATCTGGTGCCAGACACTGAGTCCTTGGAGGATGAACCAGACACCACACAGATTGGGGATCTTGAGGAACAGGCAGGGTCCCCTGACACCACTGCTGAAGATCCCAAGATTCTTTGGCTGAAACCAAGACTGTTTAAAGTGGTACCACCATGCTTTAAATGCATGGACTGAACTGATGCAAAAAGTATGTATGTCCAAGTCTATATTAAGAAAAAAATATTGATCTAATTATTAATTACAGGAGTGTATGCAGTATATATAAGGGACACGGGTGGCGCTGTGGGTTAAACCACAGAGCCTAGGGCTTGCCGATCAGAAGGTCAGCAGTTCGAATCCCCGCAACGGGGTGAGCTCCCATTGCTCGGTCCCTGTTCCTGCCAACCTAGCAGTTCAAAAGCACGTCAAAGTGCAAGTAGATAAATAAGTACCGCTCCGGCGGGAAGGTAAACGGCGTTTCCGTGCGCTGCTCTGGTTCGCCACAAGTGGCTTAGTCATGCTAGCCACATGACATGGAAGCTGTACGCCGGCTCCCTCAGCCAAGAAAGCGAGATGAGCACCGCAACCGCAGAGTTGGCCATGACTGGACCTAATGGTCAGGGGTCCCTTTACCTTTATGCAGTATGTATATCATCACGTGCCATCTTAGTCTAATGCAGTAGGGGAAAGATCTTCTGTAGGTTTCTAGATTATTTCTCAAAAAGGAGCTGGTGATGCCTTAATGGCAAGTAATAAGGCATCAGAATGTTCTTTATGTATTAATGTTCTGTTTGAACTTTCTTTAGGCTTACAGTCTGAAGACTCATGATGCATCCACCTTGCTGAAGCTAAACAAGCAGTGAAGGTTGGTCCATTAGAGCAAATAAGGGAAAACCTCAGCCTTGCTTACAAACCAGTCCAGGGGGTGACCTGTCAACTTTTTTCTTAGTCTCATTGTTGCCCCTTTTAGAACTCAGCAGACAAGAGGATGGGGATGAAATTAGAATTGGCTGGCTCTATCTACCCATGGCTCTATCTACCCATCCAGGAGTGCCTGGCGTGCTCTGGTCCATGGGGTCATGAAGAGTCGGACATGACTAAACGACTAAACAACATCTACCCATCCAAGCCAGAATTAAGATTGCTAGAAGAAATATCAACAACCTCAGATATGCAGATGACACAACTTTAATGGCAGAAAGTGAGGGGGAATTAAAGAACCTTTTAATGAGGGTGAAAGAGGAGAGCGCAAAATATGGTCTAAAGCTCAACATCAAAAAAAACTAAGATCATGGCCACTGGTCCCATCACCTCCTGGCAAATAGAAGGGGAAGAAATGGAGGCAGTGAGAGGTTTTACTTTCTTCAGCTCCATGATCACTGCAGATGGTGACAGCAGTCACAAAATTAAGACGCCTGCTTCTTGGGAGAAAAGCGATGACAAACCTAGACAGCATCTTAAAAAGCAGAGACATCACCTTGCCAACAAAGGTCCATATAGTTAAAGCTATGGTTTTCCCAGTAGTGCTGTATGGAAGTGAGAGCTGGACCATAAAGAAAGCTGATCGTCAAAGAATTGATGCTTTTGAATTAAGGTGCTGGAGGAGACTCTTGAGAGTCCCATGGACTGCAAGAAGATCAAACCTCTCCATTCTGAAGGAAATCAGCCCTGAGTGCTCACTGGAAGGACAGATCCTGAAGCTGAGGCTCCAATACTTTGGCCACCTCATGAGAAGAGAAGAATTCCTAAAAAAGACCCTGATGTTGGGAAAGATGGAGGACACAAGGAGAAGGGGACGACAGAGGACGAGATGGTTGGGCAATGTTCTCGAAGCTACCAACATGAGTTTGACCAAACTGCGGGGGGTAGTGGAAGACAGGAGTGCCTGGCGCGCTCTGGTCCATGGGGTCATGAAGAGTCGGACACGACTAAACAACAACAACAACAATATCTACCCATGGCTACTCCATTTACCGCTAGGCTCCCTGCATTCTACCATACCAATCCAGAAGTGATAGGGATGGAAGGATAAGCCTTATCTCCCCTGACCTCTCCTCTCAAGGAGCTACCTTGGAACTTCCTGCTAAGGAAAGTGGGACTGCTAGCCACGAAAAGATATGTCTTTGGTTGTTGCAAAAGTGGCATTGAACTATTCATGTTAATGGCAACAGTGCTGATTCAAATCACCGAAAGGACAAGCATCTGAAATTGCAATATGCAGCAGCCGAAACCAAAGATGAACAAATGCCAGCGAGAAAGGGTGCTGAGTAGGTCAGATCATATTAAAAGACAGAACATAAATCAAAGATCAGGGTGAGGGGAGAGAAAAAGGAAAGAGACATCAAGGAAATTACTTTTCCCCCCCCCTTGATGGAAGAATGAAATCTAAAATCTCACAGAGCAATTTTGTTTGAAGCAGCAAGCCTCCCTTTCTTGCAGTCCAGTCCAGATAAATCGGTGCTCTTTGATTTAAGACTCATGTTGATCCCGTGATTAAATGAGCCTGCAAGCCTGGCTTAGATGTGAAGATAGACTAAAGTACATTCATGAGAACTGCAATTGTTTTACGGTTTTAACCATGCCCCCAAAGCAGGGATGGAGCGAGCATTTGATTGCGGGCTGGGGCATCAGAAATGATAAGCCCTTCCCAATTCAAAGATGCATGACCCATATTGAGTTAATCCAGAGCCACACAGGTCTGGATCATTCCTTGAAGTGTGTTGGGACTTGAAACAAATTAAGGGCAACTTTACAGTCTGAAGATGGTAAAGACTGGACGTTTTCATCCCCCCAAAAAATGTTTTGATTTGAGTTTCCATTGAAATGAGGCTGCATTTTAATGTTTTAATGTTTTAATGCTGTATTTTAATCTTGTTTTTTAAGTTGTATTTCGATCAGTTTGTTTTTATATCGGTTGTTAGCCGCTCTGAACCTGCTCTTGGCTGGGGTATAGATAAAATTTATTATTATTATTATTATTATTATTATTATTATTATTATTATTATTAAAGGGCATAGCTCAGTGAAAGAGCATCTGTATGTTGAGAACCCCAGGTTCAACCCTGGCATCTCCAGGTAAAGGCAAAATGTAAAGGACCTCTGGGCAGTTAAGTCCAGTCAAAGATGACTATGGGGTTGCAGCGCTCATCTTGCTTTCAGGCTGAGGGAGCCGGCATTTGTCTACAGATAGCTTTCTGGGTCATGTGGCCAGCATGACTAAACCACTTCTGGCGGAATGGGACACCATGCCGAGAGCCAGAGCACACGGAAACACCATTTACCTTCCCGCTGCAGCGATACCTATTTATCTACTTGCACTGGCATGCTTTTGAACTGCTAGGTTGGCAGGAGCAGGGACTGAACAACAGGAGCTCACCCCGTCGTGGGGATTCGAACCGCCGACCTTCTGATTGGCAAGTCCTAGGTTCTGCGGTTTAACCCCCTGCGCCACCCATGGTCAAACTACAACACACTTAAAACGCTTTATTTGAAACTGTATAGTCCCAGGTGTGAGGAACACTTTTAAGCCTGAGGGCCACATTTTCTTCCAAGCAACCTTCCAGAGGCCACATGCCAGGGGTGGGCAGTTCCCAAGGAAAAAACTGGGAGAGCAACAAATGTAAATGTTACTGTGGTACAGCAGGCTAATTTCTACAAAGCGTGTTCTCCCTAACAGAGAGCACGTGTTGCGGTTGGGGTAACAAGCTACCTTGCCATGACTAGGCAGATTTGTGAGAGACCCAAGCCTCCTAAGGGGTTAAGATTGGGTTGCTGGGGCAGTTTTGTTGTTGCCAAATTTGGAGGAGGGGTTAGAGTCTTTAAATACAGGGGCCAGACATTGGACTTCCTCTTGGCCGTTTTGCATCGGATCACCCGCCCTCCCTCCCTTTAATAGGGTTCTTTTCTTGTTCGCTTGACCTTGCTATGCCTGTCATGGGGTCATCCGCCTTGGTGCGGGGGCCTGGTAGGAATTTTGCCATCTGGCTGATTGGCTGGTGCCATTTGGTTTTTGCCTACTGCGTAGCAAATCGTCACAACTTGTAAGGTTGGCGGTTAGGCATTGGTTAAATTGGTGCTTGGAGGGGTAAGTGCCTACCCCTCCAAATGATGCGAAGGGAATTCCGTTAAAGGAATCCAGGGGCTTGCCATACAATTTGTCCTTGTCCCCGGAGTCGGACCTGCGGCCATGCAAGCCCCACCGGAACATGAGGGTGAGTAGTGTGAGACTGATGCCCAGCTTCACTTTCTCACCCAATACTTGTTTCCCACACTGGCTTCCGTTGGTGTCCGGAATGCCAGCTCTGTCCCTGAGGGCATGGACAGATAGTCATAACCAATGCCTAAGCAACCACCCACATTTTTTGTATTTGAAAAAAGTTGTGGCCAAAATTATGCCAAAAACCTAAACAAAAATTGATGTGTGAAGTGTGATTTTTTTGGGGTGGCAATTGTGGGACTCAACACGCAAATATCCATTCCCCCAAGCCCTGCATTCCCCTTTTCTATCTTCCATCCAGACAAGCAAGAAGTATTAAAGTAGTTTAAAGATGCATTCCAGCCAAGCAAAAACCCTGGGGGTGGAAAAACAAGGACAAGTGTGGCCTTAGGACAGTTACAGGGACCAGACAGAATGGTCTGGTGGGCCAGATTCAGCCTGAGGTTCCCTACCCCTTCTTTACACTGAGGAATAATCTAATTAAACATTCCTGGCAGGGCCAGATTTAGGTTTGATGAGGCCCTAAGCTACTGAAGGTAATGGGGCCATTTATTTGTCCAGCTGTCCTTTGTCAACAACAAATTGTCACTGTTTTTTGTGTGTGTGTTGAATACAGTGCTACCTCTGGATGCGAACAGGATCCGTTCCGGAGCCCCGTTCGCATCCTGAAGCGAACGCAACCCACGTCTGCTGTGCGCGGGTCACGATTCGCCACTTCTGTGCATGTGCGTGATGTCATTTTGAGTATCTGTGCATGCGCGAGCAGCGAAACCCAGAAGTAACGCACTCCGTTACTTCCAGGTCGCCGTGGAGCGCAACCCGAAAATATTCATCCCGAAGCTACTTCAACCTGAGGTATGACTGTATATGCTATATGGTAATTTATGGACCTAATAGGTATCTAAAGCCATTTGCACATAACAAAATATGTATTTTATCAAATTGTTGAACTGAAATACAATTAAGAAGAAGTATATTAATAGTGAATGGGGGGGGGCAAGAGAGTGGGGCCCTAAGCTATAGCTTGTTTAGCTTATATGTAAATCCGGCACTGATTGGGTCCACTCACTCATGCCTCTTTCAAAATAAGAAAGGACAATTGAGAAATGATTGGTTATGGTGAATCCGCAAGAGATCATGGTTGCATTCTCCCACAACTAAAGCGGAGTGAGAAAGAGGAAGATGGGAATACTTGTTTCCATAAAAGCTTTCATCAGTTAAACAGCTTTAACAAAAAGGAATCATAGCCAATTCCTTGTTACTAGGGAACAGGCACATTCAACAACGTGCTAACCTCCTTCTGTTGCAATGATATGTTTCCATTGTGATGTGTGCAGAAATCACTGTCCTTTTGCAAAATGTGTGAGAAGTTTCCCACAGCAGAGAAAGCCAGCTAAAAAAACCACCCCCACAAAACCATCTAATCTAACACACCGTCAAGGCACTTTGCAATGCTCTGTTCTTCCTTTCTTTATGGTCCTCCAGCCCTGTCCTTCAATCTTCCTGACACACTTGTCACGCCAGTGTGGGACGCCACACCCTTTGAGAACCACTGAGCTAACTTCTTATGAAATTAAAGTCAGAAAGCAACATTATTGTTCCATGCATAACATGGTCTCAATATGTTTGTGGTCCAGCAGTTGTATTTTTGACACATTCATCCATTGCTATGGGGCAATGAGTCTATGCTAATGTTCTCCAACCCAGCGCCTACCAGATGTTTGGATTGCAACTCCTGTAATCTTTAACCATGCTGGCTGGGACTGAGGGAGTCCATCAACATCTGGAGGGCACAAGATTGGGAAAGGCTGTTCTTCACTTAGAAAGCAAAGCTTCGTACAGTGGTACCTCAGGTTAAGAATTTAATTCGTTCTGGAGGTCCGTTCTTAACCTGAAACTGTTCTTAACCTGAAGCACCACTTTAGCTAATGGGGCCTCCTGCTGCTGCCGTGCTGCTGGAGCACGATTTCTGTTCCCATCCTGAAGCACAGTTCTTAACCTGAGGTAATATTTCTGGGTTGGCGGAGTCTGTAACCTGAAGCGTATGTAACCTGAAGCATGTGTAACCCGAGGTACCACTGTAGTCAACAAAAACAACTCTGGTTCATACATTTGGTCACTGCCACCCGCAGCTGAAGGTATCAAATTGGGAAAGTGCTCTGAAGCTGTCCAACTTGATGGCAAGCAGTCAGAAATTCTCTGCGCTAAATCACAATAATGGAATTAGCTTTGAGGAAATTGACAAATACTTCCTATGAATTCCCCAGTGGCGTCACAGTTTCTCGATCTCATAAAGCCAGAATGAGAGTAATGAAATTTGCCACCAAATAAGTCTGCTGATGAATGAACCAGGAACACATCCTTACTTTCACGTTGCTTGGGGTGTAGTGATCTTGGAGAGCATAAAAGGAGCCCTAGAATAGAATAGAATAGAATAGAATAGAATAGAATAGAATAGAATAGAATAGAATAGAATAGAATAGAATCATAGAATAGAATCATAGAATAGAATCATAGAATAGAATCAGAGTTGGAAGAGACCACAAGGGCCATCGAGTCCAACCCTCTGCCAAGCAGGAAACACCATCAGAGCACTCCTGACATATGGTTGTCAAGCCTCTACTTAAAGACCTCCAAAGTAGGAGACCCCACCACACTCCTTGGCAGCAAATTCCACTGTCAAACAGCTCTTACTGTCAGGAAGTTCTTCCTAATGTTTAGGTGGAATCTTCTTTCTTGTAGCTTAAATCCATTGGTCCGTGTCCGCTTCTCTGGAGCAGCAGAAAACAACCTTTCTCCCTCCTCTAGAGCCAGTGTGGTGTAGTGGTTAAGAGCGGTAGTCACATAATCTGGGTAACCGGGTTCGCGTCTCCGCTCCTCCACATGCAGCTGCTGGGTGACCTTGGGCCAGTCACACTTCTTTGAAGTCTCTCAGCCCCACTCACCTCACAGAGTGTTTGTTGTGGGGGAGGAAGGGAAAGGAGATTGTTAGCCGCTTTGAGACTCCTGAAGGGGAGTGAAAGGCGGGATATCAAATCCAAACTCTTCTTCTTCTTCTTCTCTATGTGACATCCTTTTATATATTTGAACATGGCTATCATATCACCCCTTAACCTCCTCTTCTCCAGGCTAAACATGCCCAGCTCCCTTAGCCGTTCCTCATAAGGCATCGTTTCCAGGCCTTTGACCATTTTGGTTGCCCTCCTCTGGACACGTTCCAGTTTGAGAGCCAGTGTGGTGTAGTGGTTAAGAGCGGTAGTCACGTAATCTGGGTAACCGGGTTCGCGTCTCCGCTCCTCCACATGCAGCTGCTGGGTGACCTTGGGCCAGTCACACTTCTGTGAAGTCTCTCAGCCCCACTCACCTCACAGAGTGTTTGTTGTGGGGGAGGAAGGGAAAGGAGATTGTTAGCCGCTTTGAGACTCCTGAAGGGGAGTGAAAGGCGGGATATCAAATCCAAACTCTTCTTCTTCTTCTTCTTTGTCAGTGTCCTTCTTGAATTGTGGTGCCCAGAACTGGACACAGTACTCCAGGTGAGGTCTGACCAGAGCAGAATACAGTGGCACTATTACTTCCCTTGATCTAGATGCTATACTCCTATTGATGCAGCCCAGAATTGCATTGGCTTTTTTAGCTGCCGCGTCACACTGTTGGCCCTACTGGCCAAAGGCACATCTAGTTCAGCATAAACTTCTCATAACGCCCGACCAGATGCCCATTAGAAGCCCACAGAGAAGACACAGGTGCAGTACCCACCAACTGGTATTTAGTGACATAATCCCTCTCTACCCCCATGAGGTCCAGCTCCGAGGACCTTCTGGCAGTTCCCTCACTGCGAGAAGTGAAGCTACAGGGAACCAGGCAGAGGGCCTTCTCGGTAGTGGCACCCGCCCTGTGGAACGCCCTCCCAGCAGACGTCAGGGAAATAAACAACTACAGTGGTACCTCGACTTGAGAACTTAATTCGTTCCAGAGGTCCGATCTTAACCCGAAACTGTTCTTAACCTAAAGCACCACTTTAGCTAATGGGGCCTCACACTGCTGCCGCACCGCCACCGCGTGATATCTGTTCTCATCCTGAAGCAAAGTTCTTAACCTGAGGTACCGTTTTTGGGTTAGCGGAGTCTGTAACCTGAAGCGTCTGTAACATGAAGCATCTGTAACCCGAGGTACCACTGTATCTTACTTTTAGAAGACATCTGAAGGCAGCCCTGTTTAGGGAAGTTTTTATGTTTTATCGCATTATTATTATTATTATTATTATTATTATTATTATGTTGGGGGCTGCCCAGAGTGGCTGGGGAAACCCAACCAGATGGGTGGGGTATAAATAAATTATCATCATCATCATCCACAGTTATGAGAACTCAAAGCCACTGACAGCCTTGTCTGCTATTAATTTCTCCAGTTACCACCCACATTGATGCCCATAACTACATACATATTGTGGCAGTGAATTCCATACTTTAATAAATCTATCCTTTTGTCTGTCCTGAATTTCCCAACATCCAGCTTGATTTGCTGTCTACAGATTCTAGTAATTTAAGGGAGGGAGAAAAACGCTTGATCCACATCTGGTACATCATCCACAATTTTATACCCATTTATCATGTCCCCCACTCACTTGCATTTTTTCCCTAAAATAAAAAGACCTGAATGTTGCAACCTTTCCTCATTAGATAGTTGCTCTAGCCCCCTGATCATTTTAGGGTGCTTCCAGGTGGTCCACTGTTTTGTTATGGGAATCAATCGTATCCTGGGAAATTCAGACTGGGCAACTAAAGCTAGACCTCTGGCAGAACAAGCTTGCTCCCCCCAACAATTAGACTTTTTGCAATAAGTGATGGAGAAATGTACTGGAATGTGTGGATAACACATGTCTAAAGCTGTATTGACTAATCTCTCCACAAACTAATAGAAATGAAGGCCCATTAAGCATCTGGAAGCAGGGATGTAAGTTCTACCCTGTTCCACCCCGCATTCGTCACACACAGCTCTGTTTCTTTTCTGCTGCAGTTCATCTTCCACCAAAGACTGTGTTATTCATCTCGCTGTCCACTGTGGCAAAACTATGTAACTTATATAATCAATTACATGATTTACATATCACACTGTCATTACATTATCCCCACCACCACCACCACCATTCATGTTAATGCGAGGCAACGCAAGGCCAGTGGGGAGGAGGCGTAATCAATTACATATCGTTTGTGGGCTGAAAGCAGCAACAACAAATACCAATTATACTCACTGGATTTATTTATTTATTACATTTATACACCTTTTTTCTCCAAGGAACTCAAGGGAGTATACATGGTTCTCCCGCTCATCATTTAATCCTCACAACAGCCCTGGGAGGTAGGTTAGGATGAGAGGCAGTGATTGGCTCAAAACCACCCAGTGAGCTTCTTAGCTGAGTCAGGATTCGAACCCTGTTCTCCCAGGTCCTAGTCTGACACTCTAACCACTACAACACACTGCCCACTCCAGACATGGGACGAACAAGCAAACATCAGTGATTTCCACTCCATCTCTTCCAGTAGAGACCAACTAAGTTTGTTATTGGTATGAGCTTTTGTGTGCATGCACACTTCTTCAGATACCTGAAGAAGTAGAGCGGACGCTCAGGTTGCGAACGTGATCCATGCGGGATGCACATTTGCAACCTGCAGCGTTCGCAACCTGTGTCTGCGCACACACGGGTTGTGATTCAGCACTTCTGCACATGCACAAAGCGCGATTTAGCGCTTCTGCGCATGTGTGACTGCCAAAACCTGGAAGTAACCCATTCCGGTACTTGCTGGTTTCGGCATTCCGCAACCCAAAAAAATGCAACCTGAAGCGGACGCGACATGAGGTATGACTGTATAGATATCTGTAGTATTCTTCAGGTATCTGAAGAAGTGTGCATGCACATGAAAGCTCATACCAATAACAAACTTAGATGGTCTCTAAGGTGCTACTGGAAAGATTTTTTAAATTTTGTTTCGACTATGGCAGACATGGCTACCTATCTTTAACTAGAACACTCCATCTCTGTTTTTTGTTAGGATTCTATGATGTCCCTATCTAAAAACAACCCCAGTTGCCCTTTCCCAGAGGCAGAGCTAGCTGTTCCGGCACCAGAGCTAGCTGTTCCGGCACATATGCTGTGCACCTGGGGGCGGGGCTAGTCGCTCCAGGGGGTGGGGCGAGCATCCCTGGGATGCTTGCTGCCCCAGGGGGGCATCACAATGCCACCCCCCCAGGGATGTCACCCAGAGTGGATCACACCCACTGCACCCCCCTTCCTCCGCCAGTGCCCTTTCCTTGAAATTGGGCCATGCCAAAAGGCAAAATACCATTTCCCCAAACTCACACTGAACATTTTCTTTTTAGAACTCTTAACTCAGCCGTACTTAACAATTTCCTCCACCCTGTTTCATGGCTCTGGCGGTAGCTCAAGCTTCATACTGGTTCAGTTTTGTAGCACCCATGGCTCTTTCTAAGCTATGGAAACCAGGCATGTATCACTACAAGACAAACTCAAGGACTCCTGTTGTTTTTCTTCTGTTTATCGCAGGAGGTATGAAGCCTGGGAGGAAGACAGGGAAGAAAATGAAGTGGGTAACCTGATTACAGAGATGAGGCAATGTGAGGGTCCAAATGCCCTTCAGGAATACGAGGTATCTTATCCGATACCATAGTAAAATGTGGAATATACAAGTCACCTCAGTGGGGATCGTGGGGTGGGGCAGAGAAAACTTCCCCACACTATATAGACAGGAAGCTTCTGGTTTCATGGCCCAGAGCTTTTTCAAAATTGAAAACAATACAATTTGTCAAAGACTTGCCATTTGTACTGTATTAGGGGCTTGAGGACAGCCACCAGTCACAGCTTTCAAAGCTCTTGATGAGGGATTACACAGCTATCTTGTTTGATGTTTCAATTGATTTCCCCAGCGCTACACAAGCAGGAGATTTTCCTCCTGCGTGTTGCTGATGGGATTAATAAAGACCTCCTTCTCTTGGTGAGTTTCTTTCTCCTCTGTATTGACTCCTAAACAGTGGAACAAAATCTGTTCAAGTTCTTATTGTTTTGGTTTGGGGTGTTTTTTTAAAAAAAAAATGGCTTATGCCTCTCTGCTACACTAGCATAGACCTAGATGGATGCTTTTCAGGGTTTATACTAGGGGTGTGAAGCAGCTCCAGTCAAATCCCAAGCTGAAGCAGTGTTTTGGAGGGGTTCTGTATTTATCCGTGCCAAAGAGGGATCTCTACAAGGTTTGCTAAGGCACAACAATTTCTCTTGAAGCATTTTGTGACACCTGGGTGGCTTGAATGCAAAAAAAAGTGATCTCTTAAAAGCGAAACTAAGATCTCTAACTGGGGCAAACGAAGGCGTCGTGACACCTGGGATGGGGCGCTGCTACATAGGGCGCATGTGCGGCGTCTCTACGTACGACGCATGTGCCGTACATAGCGACGCCGCACATACGCTGTACATAGCGGTTTGCTGGCGGCGCCACTCCAGCACCGTACGGACTGTGCCGGGATCCTCTGCTCGTGGCTGCAGCTGTGAACGGAGGACCATCTACATGTGGCTACATGTACATAGCAGCAAACCGCTATGTACAGCGCATGTGCGGCATCATTACATACAGCGCATGTGTGCGATGCTGCACATGTGCTGTACGTAGCGGTTTGCTGCCCGCGCTGGGATCCTCTGCTTGAGGCTGCAGCCGCAAATGGAGGAGCCTTCATATGCAGCTGTGGTGGCGCGATGTCTGTTTGCGCCGCTGCTGCGGGGTGAGTCCCCACAGGGTGCCTTCTTGTCACACACACCCCCGACATGGCACCCGGGGCGCACTGCCCGCCCCCCATTGTGACGCCACTGTCTCTAACCTTACCAAATAAAGTAAATGCCAAGGTGGAGATGTGGCTCCATTGTGACTGAGAGGACTGAAATGACTCTGCTCAGACTCTTCGATTCCAGTGCTTTGGGGCAGGAAAGAGACTCCTCTACAGTTCTCTCATCTCTAAAAGCAACTTTAAAGGTGTCTAGCACAACCCCCTGTGTCGCATAGGTTTCTGGGCATGTCCCAGGGTTCACTCCAAGCACAATCCATCTTGTGGACATTTCCATTGCCCTATCTAAACTAGCACCGTGTCAAGTGTATAAATAGCTGAAAAAAATAAACCTGAATTTTGCAGCTGTAAGTGCAGAAGAAAGGTGCAAAGCCATGGGGGAGGCCATATTTTGAGGGTGTGAGCGTAGAAAATCTAACAGTGGTTCCACTAGCTGCCTCCCTTTGCCTAATGATAGGACCATCCATGGTTCCTCCAACTAATTCAGCTTACCTAGTGGCCCCTTCAGGTGCCACAGTAATGAAAGGGGTAAGGGGTAAGAATTCTCCAAAGGGATGTGGCAGCCATGCTTCCAGGCCATCAATTCTTTTCTTTATTGTACCTAAGGAAGCCCAATGAATCAGTACTGCGCTTTCACATCCAGAGGCACCATCCATTACTTCTCCCATGCCATCGTCAAAAATATATTAAAAAATGGGGGGGTATCCTCACCTAATACGCTCCTCTCTAATGATGCCACCACTAAATTATCCCCAAACTTGCTCCCATTGGAAAGAGATGCTTATTAGGCACCCACTTCAATTAATCCAATGCGAGCACATTTGAAGATGAGCTTTCTCCATTAGCATTGTAATAAATTCAGGCTGCAAACCCTGTAGACTATGGAGGGGGAAATGCCATTATTCATTTGTCAGAACTTTGCCAGGCAACATATGACCGCCGAGAAATGTGCCTCCTGCTTTGATGGCTTTGACTGTAGCTTCCGTCACCCTTTCTTGTCTCCCGTACACCAGACCTCACTTGTTATTCCCAAAAAAGAAAAGAAAAATCACTGAGTGGAAAATGAATGGCCTGCAACCAAGACACTTCAGCTACACAGCCTACTGAATACCCATTTCCCATTGTCATTTTTCCTGCTCATTAATAAGATCATTAAATGCAGCCATAATTGTTTTGCCCGACAATTGGAAGACTCTTGAGAATCTAGAGCAAGGGGGCGAAGAAAGCGGGGCGCGAAGGGAAATGGCGTAGCTTCCATTTATTTTAAACGAAAGGCAGGGATCAGGACTGCTTTTCCATTTAGCCTGGGAGATCTCCACTGAACCACATTTTATCGATTCACTTCATTAAAAAAGGTAAAGGTACCCCTGCCCGTACGGGCCAGTCGTGACCGACTCTGGGGTTGCGTGCTCATCTCGCTTAAGAGGCCGGGAGCCAGCACTGTCCGAAGACACTTCCGGGTCACGTGGCCAGCGTGAGAAAGCTGCTCTGGCGAGCCAGCACCAATGCAGCGCACGGAAACGCCGTTTACCTTCCTGCTATAAAGCGGTACCTATTTATCTACTTGCACTTAAGGGTGCTTTCGAACTGCTAGGTGGGCAGGAGCTGGGACCGAACGACGGGAGCTCACCCCGCCGCGGGGATTCGAACCGCCGACCATACGATTGGCAAGTCCTAGGCACTGAGGTTTTACCCACAGCGCCACCCGCGTCACTTCATTTAGTCGTCTTCAAAAACAAAAAGGGGTGAAAGCTGGCTCCCCAAAGTTTCAAATTTCATAAGCCACTCCAAATTAAGACTTTTGCAATATGCTTTATGCCTTTGAAAACTGTCCCGAGACTTCAGGTGGTAGAAGACGCTCGTGCCTTAACAGGTACGAGCGCAGCAATTCTGGGCCATCGGTAACAGCCAGGTGAGTTAGAGTGGCACAGGCTTGCCCAACTTCCAAAAGACTGCAATCTACTCCCACTAATCTACCCACTGGATTGACCAAAGTTGTCAAACTTTTGGGGGGAAATCAAAGTTGTTGAACTTTTTTTGAGGAAGGGTTGGAGGGCGATCTACCACAGACACCCCATGATCTACCAGTAGATCACGATCCAACTGTTGGCCATCCCTGGGGTAGCAGAATAGTTGAGCCAGGGACCAGGAGATGTTGGAATAGCCAAGGCAGGGTTGAAAGATGAACTAGGAGGCAGAGTCAAGGGTCAAGCCAGTAGTTAAAGTTCAAAGACTAGCCAAACAGGCAGGAACATACCAGAGTTCAGAAAGACCTTAGTACTTGAGCAATGCTCAACTGGGCCAGGAAGCCTTGTTCCTGTCCAGGAGGACCCAGTGGGCCTGGACTTAGCCAAAACCAAAACACTCTTATATGCGAAGAGCTCTTTGATTGGGACCTCTCTGTCCCAAGACCACAGCAGCTGCCTGGGTTCTTGGGCAGTTCTCTGACCCCCTCCTTCATCTCCCCTTGGACCACAGGAGATGGTGAGCCAGGACTTGGCTGAGATCCAGGAATGGGTGGAGCCTCCTTCTCCTCCCTAATCGCCCAGTCTGAGCTGCTTTATTGCTGAAGGAATAGTTTCAAGCTCCAACACCCCCCCCCCAAAACCAGGGAAGCAAACATTGCCATTACGAATTTGGTGGTTGCAGCTATTTGCCCTCTGGGCTCCCATCTGGACAGACAGGTCAGCCTGCCGTGCCTAAATCCGAAACCCAGATCTCATTCATAAGTCAGTAGCCAATGCTAGTTCCTCTTCTCCGTTCTTGAGGGGTTGGCGACCTTGAGCCAGGGAGCCTTCTCTGCTTGGCCTTTGAGACTTTTCCCCAGGCTGCCTTGCTTTGCACCTTCCTCAAGTGTTTCTGCCTGGCTGGAATGTGTCCTCGATTCTGATGACGCCTCTTGCTTGCCTGGATGAGGAAGCAGGGTGTGTGCAGCAAGCTCACGTCTACAGCAGTAAAATATGCATTAATGACCCTACTCACTTTTGACTTTGGCCCCATCCACCACTGGCATGTGATCCCCAGAAGGAAATGCGGTCCTGGGACTAGGAAAGTTTCCCCAGACATGGCCTAATTAACCACACCCCCATACCCTCCAACATTTCTCCAATGAATATAGGGACGTCCTATTCAATAATAGTAGTAGTAGTAACAACAACAACAACAACAACAACAACAACAACAACAACACCTCACCCATCTGACTGTGATGCCCAGCCACTCTGGGTGGCTTCCAACATATATTAAAACATAATTATATTAAAACATAATTTTTAAAAAATTAAACATTTTTTTAAAAAACCCTTTCTATACAGGGCTGCCTTCAGATGTTTTATAAAGGTTGTAATTTACCTATCTCCTTGACTTGGGGTTGCATAACTCCATACCCTCCAACGTTTCTCCAATGAAAATAGGGACATCCTAAGGAAAAGAGGGACGTTCCAGGATCAAATCAGAAACTGGGACAGCTTCTGTGAATCTGTGACTTTCCCTGAAAAATAGGGACATTTGGAGGGTCTGCCCCATGCAGGGCCCTTTTTTAAAAAAAATAATAAGAATTTACACCCCCATCTTTAATGTGGGGTTAATCTTGTGCATCTTATAATCTTGTACATCATCACAAGTGCTAAGGGCATATGAAATCGTAATGCCTGCAGAGGGGCTTTGCTACTTTATGGTCTGGCAAAATGACATTTACAAACAGGCAGAGTTATATTATTTGGTCAGTTAATTAGCCAGTTGAGTAACTGCTTACAGATTACTGTCCCCGGAGATATATCAGAGCTTGCAGCAACATATGCCATAGATTGACTTTTCATTAATGAATGAAAGGGATTTATTTTAGTGTTCAGAAACTGTTACTCCTTATGGATCCAAGGGGCAGGCTGGAGGCAGGCAGTGTTTATTAACTGTCAACATTGGCATGGCTGGCCCACCCATGTGGCAAGGTGAAGCAACTACCTGAGGCAGCAGGGTCCACAGAAGGCAGCAGATTCCAATATCAATCTTCCTTCCTGCTCCTGTTCCTGAAGTAGAGCTCCCCTCACCCCTTATTCCCTGGCAGGGAGGGTTTGTGCGCTATTTTGGGGTCCGCCTCAGGTGCCAAAATGTCTTGGGCCAGCCCTGATCATCAGAGTAGCCATTGTGGGCCTCTGCAGATGCTGTTGGGTCTACAGTGCACATCAGCCAGCGTGGCCAATGGTCAATAACCATGGGAGTTGTCGTCAAAGAGCATCAAGATGATACCGCATTGGCTCCATCTAGTCCGAGTCTGGAAATCCTCATAACGCTTGGTTTCCAGACCCTTGAACATGTTAGTCACCCTCCTCTGCACGTGTTCCAGCTTGTCAACATCCTTCTTCAACTGTGGTACCCAGAACTGGACATAGTATTCCAGGTGTGGTCTGGCCAAGGCAGAGTAGTGGTACTATTACAGTGGTAACATGGTTCTCAAATGCCTTGGTACTCAAACAACTTGGAACCCAAACACTGCAAACCCAGAAGTAAGTGTTCTGCTTTGCAAACCTTTTTCGGAAGCCAAACATGCTCGGTTTTGAGTATTATGCTTCCAGTTTGAGTGCCACACTTCTGTTCTGAGGGCAACACTTCTGTTTTAAGTGTTACGCTGAGGTCCGTCTGATTTTGCTATTTGCCTTGCGTTTTTGTTTTGGCAGCTCTTTTTGTTTTTGTAACCCAGTTCAGCTACTGACTGATTGTGTGATTACAGTACATTGTTTATTGCTTTCATTTTATGGATCGATGGTCTCGTTAGGTAGTAAAATTCATGTTAAGTTGCTGCTTTAGGGGTTGTTTTTATAAGTCTGTAATGCATTTTGTATTACTTTCTATGGGAAAGCACGTCTTGGTTTTGGAACGCTTTGGTTTTGGAACGGACTTCCGGAATGGATTAAGTTTGAGAACCAAGGTACCACTGTACTTCCCTTGATCCAGACACTAGACTTCTGCTCTGCGCTGCACAACTGCTCTGTCACTGAGCTGTAACCCCCACTCATAACAGGAGGGGTGGGTGGGAAATCGTAAGAAAAGCCAATGGCCCTTCCAGTCCAGGTCAGGTGTTTCCCTGTAGACAACCAAATGCCTATGGGAAGTGTGCCTAGGAAGCGTGCCTATCAAGGTTACAGCATTGTAACCCTGGTCCTGGGGTCATCAGGAGACGGCGGCCTTCAACGCGGTCAAGGCTCTCCTTTCATCGGACAGTGTGCTGGTACAGTACAGTGAAGCCAGGCCGCTGGTCCTTGCCTGCGAAGCCTCACCTTTTGGCATTGGCGCTGCCCTTAGTCACCGTTTTCCAGACGGAAGAGAAGCACCGCTTGCCTACTTTTCCAGGACGCTATCTCCAACTGAACGGAATTACAGCCAGCTCGACAAGGAGGCACTGGCACTTGTGGCTGGAGTGAAGAGGTTCCATGAATACTTCTACGGCAGGACTTTTGACCTCATCACCGACCACAAGCTGCTCCTGGGCCTCCTCGCTGGTGATTGACCAACTCCACCGGTCCTCTCGCCGCACATGCGGCGATGGGCTGTTTTCTTGGCTGCCTAACACTACTGGCTCGTCCATCGCCCGGGGAAATCGATGGACCATGCCGACGCCCTCAGACGTTGCCCTCTTCCAGTGTTTGTGGAAGACATGGCTTCTGCTTCATCGCTCCTCCTGATTGAGGATCTTCCGGCAGCGCCTGTATCAGCTGCCACTGTAGCCTCTGCATCTGCCCAGGATCGCACCATCAGCCGTGTGCTCAACTGGGGGTGGCCACAAGGGCCTTTTGTATTGGAGTTCCAGCCGTTTGCAACCAGACAACATGAACTCTCGGCTCATCGCGGCTGTCTGCTGTGGGGAGACCGCATTGATATTCCCCAAAGACTCTGTCAACGTGTCCTTGAGGCTCTGCACATTGGCCACCCGGGAATCGTCAAAATGAAGGCGTTGGCTCGGTGTTACGTCTGGTGGCCTAACATGGATGATGCCATCACTGCCTGGGTTTCCACCTGTCAAGCGTGCCAAGAATTGAGGCCTGCACCACCGGCAGCTAAGGGACACACCTGGGAGATGCCCAAGACATCCTGGTCAAGGGTGCACATCGATCTGACAGGCCCCTTTCACGGCCAGACCTTTATGGTAGTGGTGGACGCCTATTCCAAATGGCTGGAAGTGGCCCTGTTGCCCTCCACCACTACCGAGGCCATCATCCGGGTGCTGCAAGGCCTCTTTGCGACTCACGGGTGTCCTGATGTCCTTGTCTCCGACAACGGACCGCAGTTCACCTCAGGCGCTTTTGAGCGGTACCTTTTGGGACTGGGCATCCACCATGCCCCAACGGCACCATTTCATCCATCCAGCAACGGGCAAGCAGAGAGAATGGTGCACTCGGCAAAAGAGGCACTGGCGCACCTGGACCTGGGAGACTGGCATGAGCGGGTCGCCAAATACTTGTTCGTGCAGCAAATCACCACCTCATGCGGCCACAAGGTGGAGTCCTGCCGAACTGCTTATGGGCTGCCGCCTCAGGTCCCTGCTCGACCGGCTGCACCCAGACTTTGCCGTGGCCGAACCCCCAGGCTGTGCCAACGCGCCACGGTCATTTGTTCCAGGAAACCAGGACTTTGCAGGAACTTTGTGGGGGGCATTCCTTGGGTGCCAGCCACAGTAGTGGGAGTCACTGGACCTCGCTCATATCAGGTGGCGCTCGAAGACAGACGCTTGTGGCGCCGGCACATAGACCAGCTTAGGCACAGGGTTGGGGACTTGGACACTACCGTGGTGCCCCCAACTGCGCTCGTGGCTCCGGAACAGACACTTACAGATGGTGAGGATCCACCTACACCTCTCTCACAAACTGCGGGGGTGGAGCCAAACCAAGCCACTTCAGAGGGTCTGCCGGACTTCCCACTGACTCAGACCACTGCCATGCCTGACATTCCGGCAACTCCACTTCCGGAGGTTCCACCCACAGCAGCGGATCCAGGGGCCTTGGTTTCAATGCTACCTAGGGTTGCGCCACAGCCTCAGCAAGAATTGGACGGTCCCCCGGACTTGGGTACTGGTCCCCTGCAGTCTGGCAGAGTTTCTAAGCGCCCAACTTATTTAAAGAACTATGTTGCTGGACATGTAACACTGTTGGTCTAAGTATGTGGAAGTATGTGAAATGTAACCAATATGCTTTTGTGCCTAATTGAACCATTACGTGTAGTGCTGTATATAAGGAAACCATTACGATTGTAACTAACGCCTTATCTTGGTGGGGAGGAGTGTTATGTACTGAAGTTCTCCCCCTGGGCCACTATGCAACTAAGGGAATGAAAGTGACGTTCAGTGATTGGATAGTTTTAGAAAGTTGTTACAGTAATGTTGTACTGGAGCTCTATATAAGCAGGCTGACTGAACCCTTCAGTTCAGTTCTGTTCTGGCCTGTGAATAAACAAGAGCTGTTTGAAGAATCGCTGTGTCGTCTGATATGTTCACCCGCAACTTAACACCCACAGTTCAAACACATTCAAAGGTTTTAATAAAAAGTAATCTTTATTAAATAGTTTTCCAGATGAAATACCGTATTTTTCGCTCTATAACACGCACCTGACCATAACACGCACATCGTTTTTAGAGGAGGAAAACAAGGGAAAAAATATTCTGAATGAAACAGTGGACGTATCATTTTTGTGCTTCATGCTGTGGCCACAGACATGTGATCTGATGGTGAATTTGGGGTGACCCAATGCAAAAATCCTGAGAATCCCTGTGGATCCATGCTTTGTAACCACGTTTTTGCACCATTGCAGCCCCAGGCAACAGTGGGTGCGTGATTTTTTTTGGGGGGGGGCAGGCTGTAGCCATGGACATGCTATGTGCTCTGATGGTGAATTTTGGCTGACCCAATGCAAAGTTCCTGAGGATCCATGTGTACCCATACTTTTTAACCACGTTTTTGCACCATTGCAGCCCCAGGCAACAATGGGTGTGTGATTTTGGGGGGGGCAGGCTGTAGCCATGGACATGCTGTGTGCTCTGATGGTGAATTTGGGGTGACCCAATGCAAAGATCCTGAGGATCCATGTGGATCCATGCTTTGTAACCACATTTTAAGTGGGGAGGGAAGGAAAAACACAGAAGGCTAAGAATGCAGGAGAGGGCTATAACGTGAGGAAAGGAAGGCAAAAGTTTCCCCCCACCCACCCACACAAGCCAGCCACTGTTTAAGGATTTCATCCTTTTAAATGGAAGAAAGCATATTTGAATGCTGTGTGTCTCCAAAAACAAAAAGCAGGAAGTCAAATCAGAATTTTAAGCCGAACCTGTAATCTCTCTTCCCTTCACAAACATTGTTCCCTCCGGAGCAGGGACAGGATAGAGCGACGCTCTGCTTTCCTCTCTACTTGCCTGGAGGGGAGGGGCTTTCCCTGCTCTTTGTTCCGTTTGAGCAAACACAGTAACGAAACAGAGCAGGGAGGGCAGTAAGACCCTGAGGCAGAATGCAGGAAAGCAGCAACTTCCTGTCTCACGGAGCTCCCTTCTCCCTGAAGCGCGGTTTGATTTTTGCCTTATTTTTCGGCTCCAGCGACCACACATTCGCTGCATAACACGCACAGACATTTCCCCTTCCTTTTTAGGAGAAAAAATCTGCGTGTTATAGAGTGAAAAATACGGTACATTGTTTCCGAGAGATTTGCATGGGGAAATCTTTTTGATCCTCAACAATAAGGGGCAGTGGGGTGAGGGAGGCCAGGGCCACATCCACACCATTTCATGTGCTATGAAGCCGCTTTAAACACTCATGGCTTCTTCCCCCAAAGAATCTGGGAGCTATAGTTTGAAAAGGGGGAAGAGAGTTGTTAGGAGACCCCCTGTTCCCCTCCCAGAGCTACAATTCCCCGAGTTCCCTGGCAAAAAGGGAACTCTACCCCTACCCCTGACGCTAACCCTAACTCTAACCCTTAACTAGAGCTACAATTCCCAGAGTTCCCTGGCAAGAAGGGAACCCCAACCCTACCCCCTAACCAAAGCTACAATTCCCGGAGTTCCCTGAAAAGAAGGGAAACCTACCCCTACCCATACCCCTGACGCTAACTCTATCTCTAACGCTAACCCTTAACCCTTAACTAGAGCTACAATTCCCAAAGTTCCCTGACAAGAAGGGAACCCTACCCCTACCCCAACTCAACTCAACCCCTACTCCTAACACTACCTCTACCCCTACCCTAAGCCTAAGCCTAACCCGCCTAGCAACTCTCTGTCCCCTTAACCACCTACAGTTCCGAGAATCCCTGAGGGGAAGCCATTCCTGTTCAAAGCGTCTTCATAGCACTTCCAATGGACTAAGGTGGCCTAATGTTTCCTCCCTCATTTTCTTTTCTCTCCCCACTGCCCCATCACTTGCAATGCAGCAGATGTCCGCATGCAGTCTTCCTTCAAAGTTCCTTCTCTCAGATACGGCCACGGCCTTGTCCATTGTTCGTTCCCAGTATTTCACGTTCATTTCTCCAACGTAAATAGGGACGTCCTGCGGTTCTCTTCATGACTTTGGACTTGGGGAAAACCTCACCGGCTCCGGACATCCCTGTAAGGCAAAGGCAAACAGGTGAGTGGGATGGCCCCCATCCAACAGCGTCCCCCCAGACTCCTCCTCTGTTTGGCTGCCTGTTAACAAACAAGGCTTCCAAACCACTTTGCATCCATCTCTGCCAGCGTAGCCTCACGGCATTTCTCTCTGGAGAGGGCAATTGCCAAGGCTTGCGCCTTGGCCCACATTTATACCCACTCACCTGCCAAATGTTTTTTGTGGCATCACAGTCAACCCACAGACAATGGCAGCAGATGGGGAGGCATCACTATCACACCCTCAGCCCTCACAATGGGGGGGGGGCAGCTCAGCAGCCAAAACACCCTTCCCCAAGCTGTGTCTATATCTGTGAAGGCCACACCGGACACCCAAGGGGGCAGGAGGGGGGCATTTTTCAGCCCAGGGGCTGCATTTCCCTCCACATAACACTAGTCAAATGCACAAATGAACAGAGCAATGTGAAAGCAAGCCTTATCTTTGCTGTTCAAGGAATGGCATGCAGAGAGAAAGTTAGCATCTCAGTAAAAAAAGCACTTTTTCACCAATCAGTCAGTCAGTCAGTCAATCAATCAATCAATCAATCAATCATTTATTGTATTTTACTATAAGCCATTACAGATCCAGTTACAAATGCATCAAACCCAAAGACCCAAACTATAGCTCCCAGATTCATTTGCTCTTCAGATATCTGGGTGCTCCTTTACACTCTTCCCAAATACCCTTTTAGCTATGCTGCACCGCTCACTGCAATTCCTTGGATACAACTTGGCTGAGGAATGGCAATGCTTATATGGTTGGTTTTCTTACTCTAAAGCTAAGAAGCTGACGCTCATGTTTTACTGTGGTTTTATAATTTGTTTTATAACTATTATTATTATTCTACCTCTGGAGCACAGCAGGCCACAGGTGGCGCTTTAGGATGGCAACACTTAAAGAAGTGGCAAAAGCTCTGCCCCCAAGGAGCTTGGAAGGGTGCTTATCAGCCTGGCCCAGCCAGGCCACCAGTCCCTGCCACTGGGTCCCCAGACGCTCTTCAGTGGCAGTGTCGCTTCTGAAAAGAAGCCAAGCTCACTCCCATCCTCTCAGGCCATGGATCCCTGGGGCTAATTCTGAGTTGCGTAAAGTAGTGGGCAGCTGCCACGGATGGGAGTCCAGCTGAGGTCCCATTCAAAAGCGCTGCCTGGCATCCATCAGTGAATGACACCCAGGGGCCACTGGGAGGCAGGGAGCACGTGACGTGGTTTTGCGGGGATGGCAGTTGTCAGCACCATGCCAAGGGCTGATCCTGCCCTGAGGGGTGGCACTTACCTGACATCAGGGTTGCGAAGAGCAAGGCGCATGGTGCACAGGCCGGTCCCTCCGATTCCAATCAAGACGAACAGAGGAATCACCTGTGGTAAACAGAACGTTTCGAGATCAAAAGCTGAAGTTGAAAACTGGAATAAGTCGCCTATGACAGTGTGCGTGGGACACCAGATTCAGGTGGAAGGCCATGTTGATCTGTCATAGTCATAATAAACAACAAGATGAAAAAATCTTTTTTAATAATTCCAGTGGCACCTTAAAGATCAACTCAATATAAGTTTTCAAGGTATGAGCTTTCGTGTGTAATACACACTTTGTCAGATACTTCAGCCTTATAACTGTTGAGGACTGTTATGGCCAGTTGGTTCCACAGGGAAGGGCAAGGGATTCTTAAAGGGATAGATGACCAAAATTAGCTTCTAATTGCATTCTATACAAGATCTTAAAGTAGCTGTCTTATTGCAGAAGAATTTTAGAAATACACTTGAAAGAGAAGTTGCTGAATTACAACTCATTACCAAACTAAAAACTATGGACAGCCCTGGTCTGAATGGAGATATTGGATTCATGTCCCATTATACATACTAAAGCTAAATTACTGGAATTATTAAAAAAGATTTTTTTCATCTTTCATCTTGTGATGGCCATTATTATTATTATTATTATTATTATTATGGCCATTATTATTATTATTATTTATTATTTGCCCGGCTGTCTTTGTGCTGAGGAGTCGGTGAAGGAGCTCAGCCACCGTGGCTTTGTGGGGCCAGGAACCTGTTATAAAAGTTCAGCAGTCCCAGGAACGCCTGCAACTCCGTCTTGTTCTTTGGGATGGGGGCCTGCTGGATAGCGCGGATCTTGGATGTGGTCGGGTGAAGGCCAGAGGCGTCGATAAGATAGCCCAGGAACTCCACCCGTGGAATGGCTATCTGGCACTTCTCCCTCTTTACCTTGAGCCCAGCCTCCTGGAACCTGGTCAGCATGGCACGGAGGCGCTCGAACAGCTGCTGGTGTGAGTCTGCGGACACCAAGACGTCATCAAAATATGGTACCACACCCGGAAGCCCTTGCAGGAGACGCTCCATAAGGCTTTGGAAGATGCCAGGAGCCACACTCACCCCGAACTGCAACCGGCAGCAACGGAATGCCCCTCGGTGGGTGACGATCGTCTGGGCTTCAGCGGTGGCATCATCGACGGGCAGTTGTTGATAGGCGTGATAGGCAGGTTTCAAGCACATGAGCACTTCCACCTTCTGTGAATGTCAGCAGCTGGTATTCAGAGACAAACTGCTTCCTTTATTTTTAGTCAGCTTGATGCAACACAGAAAATTCCTTTGCGTTATTTCAGAAGAGCTCCATATGGAGTTTGCATTTTGTGGGACACAAGGTTTGAATGTCTCTATGGCAACAGAGCATCAGAGGGGAAAGACAAAGCCCAAACTGAAAATATTTAATTATGAAGTGAGAGCTTTGTGCTTTTGTTTACAGGGAAACAACAGAACTCCTCTTGTGGGCTCTTAATATCTTGGGGGGGGGGGAATATATAAACCCATCGCACAAAGCACAACAGATATTATCAACAAATCCAACTGCAAACTCCTATGGTAATTTTAAATTTATTCATTTCTTTCCATAGCAACATTTATAAAAGTTGATGGGATGTATTGCTCGACACCTCTTGGGTGTTAAGATTAGTAGATCTCTGACTAATTTCGAATCTATTGTGTTGAATTAGAGGTACTAAAGGACTGGTCTCTATTATTTATGGGGTGCTTTTAGTTTGGCAACTGGAGATGGGGGCAGGAGTGTCGCTGGGAAAGGGTTGTGGCCTGGGAAGAGTCTCGAGAACCAAATGGAGAGGCCTGGAGAACCACATTTGGCCCCCAGGTCTGAGATTCCCCAGTCCAGCAGACTCAAGTGGTGTTGGAAGGAGTAGATCGAGAGGGAAAGCAGGGATGTGGGGACTCTCAGTGCTGGGGAGTGGCTTCAAATCTTGAAATATGCTCAGAGTCGCAAAGTGATTTCATGCTCTTTATTCAGCTCATAGTGGTGAGGAGGAATGAATGAAAGTCCCCTCACAGTATCTGCTTTATATACATTATTTACACAATGGGCTGCACATGACTGGCTAATTCCGGAATTCTACTGTAAGCCAATCAGGTTGTGGATTCACTTCTATCTGGAGCAGGATTGGGTGGTTCCTGCCAACCAATCATACTGCTGCATTGTTCTAGGACCAATCAGACTGCTGCATTCTGAATCCTATTGTTCTAGGACTAATCAGACTGCTGCAATTTGGATCCTATTGTTCTAGGACCAATCAGACTGCTTCAGTTTGGATCCTATTCAACTCAGTACATAACAAATCTGAATACGGATTGGTTCAGAAATAAGATGATCTCTTCCCTGGCTTTGGAGGAAACAGCTTGGTTTTATTTGTGAAAAATTCCAGTTTGAGCCAGGAGGCCTCGCCCATCACTGGTCTGCATCCCCTCGGAATTTCTTCTTGCTCAGGAAAGTGGGGAACTGAAAAACACTATATGGATATATTTCATCCTCAGATGCCCTGGAGGTTGAACTAGTCCGCCCACATACCAAACATGGTATGTTTACCAAAGTGGAAGGCAATATTCTTCAGCATATGACACGAGCAGCAAATGAAAGGCCCAAGGGCAAACGTTGATTTATTCTTAAGTAAACGCATAGTTTTGGCAGGATTCCTTAATGCAAAGAGGCATCGTTGCCCCAGCTCTCTGCCAATGTTTGCAAATCACCTAATCCTACAATCCTTAAATAAAGAATGAAGTCCTTCAGCGACAAGGGAAAGTGCAGCTACCCTAGCGAAGGGGCGACGTGATATGAGTAGCCGATTTCCATCCCTAGGACACTTGTGCAAAATTATTGGCTCCATAGAACTCAGCTGGAGGTCTAGTATCACAAGACAGTGCTCCAACCCCTCTAAACCTGGATATTTTCTACCATTGCCTCTGCACTCGGGAATGTCCTTCCCTCTGCCATATATGTGAAGCATCATCAATTATTTGCTTCAGGTGTCTTGTTACAGGGGTGGTGAAATATACTTGGAGTCGAGAATGGATTTCATGCTCTTTATTCAGCTCATAATGGTGAGGAGGAATGGAAGTTCCCCCAGAATGTCTGCTTTGCATACAGTGGTACCTCAGGTAAAGTACTTAATTGGTTCCGGAGGTCCGTACTTAACCTGAAACTGTTCTTCACCTGAAGCACCACTTTAGCTAATGGGGCCTCCCGCTGCCGCTGGAGCACGATTTCTGTTCTCATCCTGAAGCAAAGTTCTTAACCTGAAGCACTATTTCTGGGTTAGCATAGTCTGTAACCTGAAGCATGTGTAACCTGAAGCGTATGTAACCCGAGGTACCACTGTACATTATTTACACAATGGGCCCCACCTGATTGGCTAATTCCAGGATTCTCCTGTAGGCCAGTCAGGTTGCGGATTCACTTCCACCTGGAGCTGGATTGGGTGGCTGGCTCCTGTGGACCAATCAGACTGCTGCATTCTGGGTCCTATTGTTCCAGGACCAATCAGACTTCTGAATTTTGGATCCTATTCAACTCAGTACATAACAGGTGGCTTGTTTCATTTCTTCACTTGCTATTGCTTACTCTTCCCAGCTATTGTTTTGTATGAACTCAGCAGATAACGCCACTGGTTTCGCGTAACAGAAAATAAGGGAGCGGGGAGGAAATCTAGCACAAATAAGCTGCACACAGGTGTTCCCTCCTCTATGACTTCTGGGTACACTTTTTCAAGGGTTAGCGCTCTGGTCATAGGAAGCTATCACTGCCGGGACTCAAATGGGACAGGAGAGGCATGGCCAGCTGTGGGCAGTCTTTGGGGGTGGGGGAGATTCTCCAGCTGGACAAACTTGGTTCAGTTGATAGGAGCTCTACTCAAGTCACCATCCTAATGCTCTCTCTCCCCCACCACCTGCAACAAAGGTAAAAAACTAAACAATAACTCCCCCCAAACCCAAAGAGTCTGGAACTACCACCCACTGGTTCTTCCCATTCCCAAACTCATTTGGACCCATGGCCAGTCACCTCCTAGTTTTTTCACTTCAGGCAGCAATGCTGTGGTCCTGGAGAAGGTTGGGCGCAGTGTTCTCCATCTTGCCATGGGGGATTGTTTTCACTTGCTCTGTCAGGATCCCAGTACGTCGTCAATATAGGACAGGGACTGGACTGACTACAGCTGTTTTATCTATTTTAAAATTTTATTTAAATTTTTTTTTTCAAATTTTCACACCAAACATTAACCAATACAACCATTGATTAGTCATCAAATTCCCTTCCCCCTTACATGGTTCATTTTTAATTATCCAGTATTACTGCACATTCTGATTACTCCATATTTTCCCCCTTTCTCATTAGTATACCTTTGCTTAACTGATACTCCTGAAATTACTCTAACCCTGCTAACCTTTTAACCTGTTTGCAATAATTCTTCAGATATTCTACAAGCATTTTCCAATCTTCTCTGAAAATTCTTTCTTCCTGTTCTCTTATTCTACTGTAGCACCCTGCTTGTGGTTAACGCTTAGCTGGAATGAAATATTCAACGCAGCAATAGAGAAATTAAAATAATTATTTATTTGTCAGACAAATAAATGAGAGGCACAGTGGTATATGGTTACCAAGCTCTGGCCTGGCCTCCTGCCATTATGGCCAGCACTTATATTCCCTTAATCCAGCCCCCTTTGCTCCTCCTGTGGCTACCTCTGTCCAATCAGCCTGGTTGAATTTCCTATTGGCTGATTGCTAGAACCAATCCTAGAAGATACACCCATATCCTCCTGTCCTTATATGGAACACAAAGAGCTATATATTGTTACATCTATAAATGACAAATAAGTAGTAATATATCTTACATGTGTCTCAACAAGGCATCTTAATTACCAGCTCACCTCTTGCCCTCCTTGCCCTATTGCCTTCTAAAACAAATGGTTAATCTTAAATTTTTATCTTAAACATATGTCAAGGATCTTGAGTTTCACATAAACAAATGTCTGACAACTAATATATCAGGACTGCTCGGATGGCGTCTTCTTGTCTGGCAGGGCTAGGCTGGTGGCTGACTTAATTTAACTCTTACAACTATATGAAATCTAGCATTTCTTAAATCCTTTGCATAATTACATTTAAGACAATATATTTAATACATAACATAGGTAGCCTTTTAAAAGGAATAAGGCCTTTATAAAGTAGAAAAGGAACTTAGTAAAAAGGAACACAGTAAAAAACCGCTTTAAAAGAAGCCTCTCCAGTTTACATTCCCTCCCCCCTTCTCCAGCCAGCTGCTTTTCCCATTAGCTCTTCCCAACATTTATAAATGAGAGGCACAGTGGTTGCCCTTTTAACTCTCTTCAGTTTAAGAAAGAAACAGCTTTAAAAAAAGACTTGCCAGCCAGATGCTTCTCCATTTGGTCTTTAACCTTGGAAAGAAGATCTGGCTCATTTTACTGGGAGGCACATTGGCATTATTTTACTATTTACTCATTCCTAATTATTTATTTCTGCCTTTTTTATCTTCTGTAACATATAGGGTCAGTGTCCTCACTCAGTCTGTAATTCCAGCTTTTACGACTTTGAGAATTGTTTTCTGCTATCAATCAAAGGGGCCCTTGTCTAGGAGAATAAACATTACCAAGGTTGTAAACTGCTGGCTTGAAACTTTTGAAAATCTAAGCTCTCTCTTTAATATACAAGTCCTGATCAAACATTAATAAAATGCAGGCTTATGCCTGATGCCTCACTACGAGTTAGGTTTGTGAATTCTACATACTCCATCAGTTTCACCTGCTACCCATCCCTCGTTGGTACTGTTCCCTCCCTCCATTTCTGAGCATATTTTCATCTGGGCTGCCGTGGTTGCATAGAGAAACGAATTCTTTCGATCTCTGTGGGCATCTGATCCTACTATTCCTAAAAGCAAGGCTTCTGGTCTTTTTACAAAACACCTTTTGAACATTTTTTTCATTTCATTATATGTAATCTCCCAGAAGTCCTTAACTAATTCACATGTCCACCACATAGGGTAAAATGTTCCCCCTGTTTCTTGACATTTCCAGCAAATACCTGATTCTGATTTACACTTTTTTGCTAAGTTGCTCGGCGTCAAATACCACCTATATATCATTTTCATAAAATTATTTTTTAACGTATAGCAGGCTTTGCAGTAGAAAAGTTCCCATTCCCGTATTTTTTCTGCTGCAATTACAAACTACCCTGTGATCTTTGGATGAAAGATGGCAACATTTATAAAATAAAATAAAATAAATCCCCCTTTCCGTTGCTCCATTTATTTACAGTAGAAATTAATATATATAAAAAATAAACACGGGGGGGAGAATATACTGCGCCAAACAACAACCCCACATTGGCATCTCTGCTTTGTAACAAGGACGGCAATTTATGGACCGCCAGATATGCCTGTACTCCAACTCCCATCAGCCCCAGCCAGCAATGTCCAACAGCCAGGCATGCTGGGAACTGTAGTCCAACAACATCGGGCTCGCGCCGGAGCTCTCTTTACCTTTTCTACTCTCTTACCCCTTTTCTTAAACCCCGTTTTCAAGACGGCACTTTCGCCACCACTCTCCCTCTCTGCTCCTTTTAACAATGTACTGTACGGATTCACGCTTTTCTCCCTCACCCCCTCCGCACGACAAGCATCCCCTCAAGCAACCACCCCCTCTTGCTGTGGCTTCGAAAGCATCGTCCAACTGACGAATCTGCCGAAGCCTGACTTCCTTCTCTCTCTTTTTTTGCCCTCTCGGCGTTCGCCTCAGCCGCCGGAAGCGTCCCAGCCGCCATTTTGTCTCGGGCAATGGCGACGCTGCAGGGCCTTGAGAGGAGCCTGTCAGGGGGGATGGAGTCGTCGTCGTCGTGAGTCCGGGGAGATAAGGGGAAACCGGGCGGGCGAGCTAACTTCTCCCCCGCCCTCCCCCTTGGTTCGGGCGGGAGCAAGACTAGGCCTCGGCGATGTACGTGGGACGGGGCAGCGTGGCGGAGGCCGGGCCGGCGCCGCGGACCATCCTGTCGGTCGGCGGGGCGGCGTCGCGCCCTGCTGCGGCCGCGGCTGCGGGTCCGAGTGGCGGCGGTGGCAGCAGCAGCAGCAGCGACGGAGGAGGAGGAGGAGGAGGCCGCGTGGAGCTCCTCGTCTTCGGCTACGCGTGCAAGCTGTTCCGCGACGACGAGAAGGCCCTTCAGCAGGAGCAAGGCCGCCACCTCATCCCTTGGATGGGAGAGCCCTCCATCATGATCGATAGGTCGGTGCAAGCCAACCCCCCGCCCGCCTATCGCTTCTTCCTTTTCTGTCGTGGTTTTTGGTGTGTGTGTATGCGCGTGTGTGTATGCGTGTATCTTGCGTGTCACGCTTTCAACGACCCTCTGCCAAGCAGGATCAATAAAGGGAGACCGGGGGCGGGGTTAGGGGAGAGAGAGGGAAAAGGCGACACACACACACATATATACATATATACATACACTATGAAGGACTATTTTCATTTAATGCACCGCTTGAATTTTTAAAAAGTACCTCAAAACAGTGTACAGAAAGATAAAACAGGAAAAAGAAAGGGGGGGCGGGAATCACAGCTGTGCCAGAAGTTAAAATACTACATGTATTAAGATTCACCTCTGCTTTCTAAGCACCTGGGCAGACTTGTCTAAACAGGAATGTTTCCATCAGGCGCTGAAAAATGTACAGTGAAAAGGAGGTGTCTGCTTGATTCTCAATAGGCATGTGCTGCCACACTAAACGAATGGGTATTATGTGGCACCTGTATTTTGCTTCGTTTTATTTATTGAACAAGAAGAGTATTGTTTTACTCTCACCACCCAATTTTGCAGGCAGTTGTGTTGGTCTGTTTAAGAAAGCGACCGAGGGAAGGAGGAGATAAAACACCCCCAAAAGTTAACAGTAAGGCAGGAGTGGGGAATCTGCATGTTGCCCCCACCAAAAAAATGTTTTTGGGACTATAAATCCCATCGTTCTTGACTGCTGACCATGCAGTTTGAGCCCAGCAATATCTTGGGAAGGCTACACCTTCCCCACCTCTGGCTCAGTGTCTTTATTAAGGCTCTGATCCTTTGCACACTGAATTATCTGGGACTATGCACCTATCAAGTACAGTGGTGCTTGCTTCTGAGTAAACGTGTAGGGTTATACTAAGGGAGCAGTTAAAAGAGAGTAGTGTTCTTTAGTTCCTAGCCTGTTGCCCTTATTTTACTTTTGGGTGGGTGCAAAATCTTCCTTTCTGTCATTTGGTTGTGATGCCAAAAGGAGTAGGGAATTAACTTTAAAGTTGAACAGATTTATCAAGGCATAAACATCCATGGGCTGGAGCCCACTTTGTCCTCAT
Source organism: Podarcis vaucheri (assembly GCF_965113315.1). Taxonomy (NCBI): domain Eukaryota; kingdom Metazoa; phylum Chordata; class Lepidosauria; order Squamata; family Lacertidae; genus Podarcis; species Podarcis vaucheri. The sequence continues at coordinate 35,335,696 of NC_138754.1, read as the reverse complement.
TTGGCAGATAATGACAAATTTCCATATATATCTGAATTTGTGTGTGTGTGTGCATGTATTTAATTTTGGATCTTTATCTTTTTTGACCAAAGCAGCATTTAAAAAGAACAAAACCATTAATAACAACTAGGTTAAAGTTAAAACAACAGCACATTGCTAGCTGAGGCTAGCATTTTATATATTTGGGCTCAAGCCCATGGATGTCTACCTACAATAAAATTGTTCACCTTTAAGGTGCCACTGGGCTCCTTACTGTGGTTGATGTGGCAGACCAACGTGGCTACCCCTCTGGATTTGGTGGTGGCAGTGATCATACATGATCCATAGAAGTGATGGGGACGATGACACAGGACTCAGTTGGGGGGGGGAGTGGGCAGTCTTAGGTAGAAGTGCTTCCTTGCGACATAGGATTCAGGCTTGCCTTTTGATAACACTTGGTAATTCTAGAAGCCTCTGGCCTCCCCCAATGTTCACTTCCTTCCTGGCAGAGGGTTAACATATAATGCCCCCCTCCCCCTTGTAGGAGGGTTGTGTATGGTTATATATATTTATATATGCTGGGGTGGGAATAATCTCCTTTTCAAACCAAACTTCATAATGGCTTCTCCTATGAACTGAACGAAGACGAGCTTTTTTGTTTGTGTACTGGAAAATAAACAAAATAACTTGTCTCCTTTTCCCTTGGGTTTTCAAGTAGCCTAATTTTGGAATGTATCCCTTTTGGTATTGTGTTGTTGGCTGGAACGTTTTGTGATGGTACCTGGAATGTTTTGTATGGAAAATGCCTTTCCATCCTAACTTCCAGCAAGACCTGTAGACTGATGGACTCAGCTGTTGGTGATGTGTCAGCCCTAAAATAAAAGACCTCTTCCCTAGATCACTGTTGAGATTCTGCCTCTTCTGTTGTTTAGCTTATTTCTGTTTCACTCTTCCTTCACTGCTGTCTAGGTGACATCTTTGCAACACCTCATGTGAGGCAGGTTAAGTTGGTGAATAGTGATAGCTTTGTAGTGAATGAGCATCATAGCTCAACAGGGACCCCAAACCTGCAATCACTTCTTCTTAACATTTACATCTAGTATTGCTTCTGGCATGTGCCAGCAAATGTTTAAGCAGCTGCTACATATGTTGCTGTTTATCTAATTTGGTTCATTATGTTGCTGATTGGAGGTGCACTGGTAGGATTAGAATCTGATAGTGATTTTTGACTTGTGGAAACCTTTCTGATTGCAATGTTTAAGTAATGGCTTCTGCAGTCTTTGTATGTCTTCCTTACGCTTGGTAGTTCTTTCAATTTTGAACAAAACCTTCTAAATGGAGCTTTGTGTCTGGTTGGATAGTCTCAGTGTTGGAGGATTTTCCGCCTGTGCTTTTAGTGGATGGTTATTTAGGGACTTTTTCACGAATACTAATACACAAGGAGACTGAACCAGATTTTTAAGTAGTGATGAATTCCCCATAACACTCAGCACAGGAAAGTCTGGATGACTTTGGTTTGAAAAGGGGCACATGGCATATTGTAAATGTTTGCTCCTTCCGTTTCAATTTCACACAAAGCCCCAAATTGAAAACTAATTTTTAAGTTATGATAAATAATCCCAAAGTGATAGCACTCTTGAACCTAGGCAAAGCACATGACAAATTACTTTCCGTGGGAATTTCTGTAAAGGACCATTGTATGCCAGTAAAGACTGAAAATGAATTGTATACAGAAAACCTCTATAGATACTAGATAATAAAGTTTCTTTTTCCAGGTACACAACCAAACAAGTGTTTTTAATTTGAAGGATTGGTGATGAAGTGATAAATTGATTATTGGTTGGAATTCGGTTCTATGCTAAGCAAATTGAATAGCAGTGTAAATTCAAGTGTCTTATGTGCTGGTGGAATTTTCAGTAGGGTTAGGGATGCGGACACACACACTTATTGGGCAGCTTGTAGTCTGGAATGAATCAGCTGTGAAGAACGGTGGGAGCAAATTGTAGCATATGCTCATGGCCTATAAAGTAAACAATCTACATTTGTAAATTAAGGAGGTTTGACAAACATACACACAATTGTAATACAAAATAGCTTTCAGATGGGCAGGAAAATTTTTATATTTTTCTAGGAATCCTCATTTTTACCTTGAGCAGTCCAAAATTGTTCATCTTCATCAGAAGATGAAATAAAATTGGTATTGAGATATTCAAGGCCAAAATTCCTGTGGGAAAATGCTTTTGGTAATCTGTTGCTTGTTGTGATATTTTTTATTTTAAGCTGGTTCAGACTTTTATGCAGTGTCCATCTCGGACTGGTGGAATTCATTGCTGTGTCAACTCACTTTTTCCAAATCACATGGAAACCATTGGATTATTACTAACCTTCTTCAATAAACTAAGCTAAACCAATGTTGCACAAATAATTCCACAGAAATTATTAGACAATAAAAATGCTTACTAAGTTACTTGCCAATCATACATTTATAGCACACATTTCAGTTTACAAAAATATATTTGATTGCCTGAGGGTGATTCTTACTTGCCAAAGGTGACTAAATGAAAAGCTGTTTACAAGCCCAAAATAAACCATTTAGCTGTATTTAAGGAGACTTCTGTATCTCTTGAGCATTATGGTATTTTTAGTACCTTCTGTAGAGAACCTCCTTAAATTGCACATATGTTACTGTTCCTATATATGTGTGTCTCTCTATCACATAATCAGCACTTCTTTCCTCAGCCAAATGGCTAGGGGCCGAGCCTAGCCATGATTTTACCTCCAATGGACGCAAGTTTCTTTGGTGAAGATTTCTCCTGAGAGTTCGAGACTAGCAGAAAGAAGCGAGGAAATTGCGACCGTTTGGTTCTTACGGATAGGTATTTATGTATTTGGGTTTGTGTAAATGTAACATATTGCCTTTCCACAAAAAATATGTATTTTATCAAGGGTGTTGAATGGTTGAACCATAAACGGTAAGAACAATGGAGGAATTGGTTCTTTTTTAACTAGTGAGATATTTTGTAATAGTCTTAAAGGGGGATTTGAAACCTATATTAAAAAAAAATTGTAGTGGGTGAGAAGTGATTAGTCAGATTAAAATACTGATTTAATTCATATTAAATCTTCTTCTTTTTCAAATGTGTGTGGTAAGTATTTGTATTGTGGCAGAAACTAAAGCCCAAAGTTCTTCCATTGACCATATCTTTCATGTTGCAGGTATGATGGGCGTGGTCACCTGCATGACCTTTCTGAATATGATGCTGAATATTCCACATGGAACAGAGATTACCAGTTGTCTGAAGAGGAGGCTAGAATAGAAGCCCTCTGTGATGAAGAGAGGTATTTAGCCTTGCGTACGGACTTGCTTGAGGAGGAGGCAAGGCAAGGTATTGCTCAAGGACAACTTCCTGAGTTAGAACACATTTAATTGAAAATAACTTTTTAAAAAATTCGTTCCCACTCATTATATACTCACTCTTTCTGATATTATTTTGACAGTACCCAGTGGATTCGAAAAGCAAGCGTCTTTGCGTATCTGAGAGGACCTCAGGATAGTTTATATGTAGAGCCACACAGAATTTGCCCAAGTTTTGAGGGCAGGCTGAGAATTGAGACACTTTTAACTGTTCTTCTTTAACAGTATTGTATCAATTAAAAAGTTCATGTCTTTGTCTTTGTTTTAAGTAGAATGATTTAACTCTTAAGACACTTATCTCAGCAGGAGAAAACCGATCATCCAGACAAAACCAAAAAAAGCATATGCCTTCTGCCCCCTGGGGCTGACACAAGTCTCAGTGACCACAGATGACCTGTGTGGTGCATTTGCTGTAAATGGTTGTGGTTGAATGTTAGGTTTCAAACCATTAACATACTTTGAAAAAATAAAAGTCTTGTGGGAGTTTTGTGTTCATTTTTTAATTGAATTTTGCATTTTTATTCAAGAGGAAGAATATAAGAGACTGAGTGAAGCTTTGGCAGAAGACGGTACCTATAATGCAGTGGGATTCACTTACAGTAGTGATTATTATGATCCTTCGGAGCCCACTGAGGAGGAAGAACAGCCTTCAAAAGCAAAAGGTAAGATTCTATGGATTATTAGGGAGTATTTTTCTTCAGAAAAAATACTTTCAAGCTCAGCATGTGAACTGTATGAGAGATCTTGTTGAAGATGCATTATCATCCCATGCCATTTGTAAAACTATCTGAGCAAACTGGGAGTTTTGTCATTATGCAAATAGGCAAACTGTTATTTTCTGTGTTTCCTGGGGACTCCAATGTTATGGATGCCAGAGATGTCCCTCTAAAGCAGGAATGAGAAACCTGTGCCTATTCAAAGGTTGTTGAACTCCAGTGATCAGTCCCAGCCAACATAGCCAGTGATCAGAGGAGCTTGGAGTTGTAGTTCAGCAGCATTTGGATGGCAACTGATACTCCATCCTGATTTGAGGAAAGACATGTAGTTGCAAAGGAAGGCATGAACTTCATTCTGAAGCCTTTTTTTTAAATAGTTCACCTTGCTTGTCTTTATTTATTTAGTAGTTTTTAAAATCTTTTGGTGATTATCAAAGAGTCATGCATGAACCTCAACACAAAGTTTTTTATTTCCCTTTGTGTTTCTTTTCTGGGAACTTCAGCTGGACAAGAATTATTTAAAGTTGGGAAAGGGGCTTGTTAATTGTATAACATGTAATTAACACATTCATCCTAGAAATTTGAAGGTTGTATTTTTTTAAAAAAACAACAACTGGCCTCTAAAAGTAATAAAATACGAAAACAGAAAACCTCATATTAATCAAGATCTATCAAATGTATAATGTTTGCTTTAAGAATTACAATTCCCTTCTTCAGTATTTCATTTTTTGTTATAGTTGACTATGTTTACTTATGTTAATCAATGGAGACACATGGACAAACTGAAATGAAATTATTCAAGGCTGCAAAAGCTTTCTGGAAGGATTCTGCCTTGTCATAGAATATCAAATGTGTGGTTATTTTAAATACCCTCTCCTAAGAGAGAATTGCTTTGATTCAGTACAGAAGCTCAGTATTCTTTTACAAACACACTGAGGAATTTTCTGTGCAGTCAGAAACAAGAGAACTCTGTAGTGATTGTCAGCTTTTGGTAAAAGTTCTGCTTTTGTTGTTGCCAAAACTGCCTGTGGAAGGGGAGCTGACAGTTAGTTAGTTAGTTATGGCCCAGGTTGTTCAGGTTATCTAAATCCTATTTGAGAATAGCGAGTCAGAATTTTAAAGGGCAAAGAAGTAGGTGTTTTCTTGTTCAATTAACATGTTTGGTTTCCCTCCCTAGATGCTCTTTGGGAAACTCAAAATGCTTTTAACACTTAGTAATGGCAAGACTCACTGTTGTGTCAAATCTTACAACACACTTCTAGAGTTTTTAGCACCACTGGAGTGAAACATGTTCTTAAGGCAGATCATTAAAGCAGGCTCCCTGTAGTGAACTTAGTTGTCTCAAAGTGTCTTCCTAAACAGGAGGTAGAACAGTAGTTTTGCAGAAAACTGTTGAAAATATTGGAGAAGTGTAGGGAGGTTAAGTATCTTCATCTGCTCCATGTCTTGCAGTCCCTACAGATTTAGGACAAAAAGCAGACTCAACACTTCCCAGCTCTTTTGGCTTGTGTTGTACCATAATAGTTGTCAGTGCAGTACAGAATTCTACAATTTAAGCAGAAATCTCATTGTTTATCTGCTTTATCTTTCTCCAGCTTTTCTGACAATTGTGTCCCAAAGTGGTTTACATCAATAATAAAGCAAAATAATCAGGCCTGGCCATCAGGCTAACAAATTAAAAGGACAAGGCACATAAGGGAAGGGGAGTCATGGGAAAGGATAGAGGGAACTCTCTTCTTCACAACTTAGAATTACATAGTATGCTGTAAGCAGGCATGTAGCCATATGAGCCCAGGACGATTTCCCCCTTGCTTGAGTTCTCATTTGAATAGCAACAGGTTCTTGTTCCTTTTGGCTGATAGATGGGACCCATGTGCCCATTCCCCATGTTTCTGCAGCCTCTGTGCAACTGGCAGTTGAATGAATTGAGTTATTTCTGGGTGTGGAAAACAAGCTCCCTGCATCTGTTTTTATCTCTGGCTAGTGGATGGGGCTGGTTGAGCTGTCTCTTTCCTTTATGTTCTTCCTTGGTTCCCTGGCCAATGTGATGCCTTTCAGCTGTGCCATCCCAGGGCATCCTATTCTGAGGTGTTCCTGATCCCATTGATTTTGTGTATCATAATCATATGACCTATACCAGTGTTCCCCAACCTTGGGCCTCCAGCTGTTTTTGGACTACAACTCCCATCAACCCTCGCTAGCAAGACCAGTGGTCAAGGATGATGGGAATTGTAGTCCAGAAACAGCTGGAGGCCCAAGGTTGGGGAACACTGACCTATACCATCTGTCAGTAGAAGCCATTTTGTAAAATGGAGGCATATCTGACTCTATAGCAAATGAAAAGTCATATGTGTATTAGAACGATATAGAAATGTCAAAAACATTTCAATGAAATTCTTTTGTTGTCAAGTTTGGCATCCTTTTGTGTCCTTATTAGATAGCTCCAAACTCTGGTTGAGTGGGATTGGTGTTAATTATGGCTGCGAGAATTCACAAAGGGGTGACATATCAATTCTGTGTTAGGAACTCAGGTTGTTAAAACTATGTGTCCCCACTGTGGTTTTAGGTTGTCACAAAAGCACTCACACAGGTTGCCTTTGCTTGATTTAAAGAGACTTTTCCTCTTGTTCCTCTGCAGCCCTCTGTGCCCATCCTATGCTGGCTCAGGAGGGTCCCCCGCCCTCTGGAGAAGCCTTTCAGATGATGGGGAGGGGGGCAGGGGAGGGAGCAAGTGTCTTTAAAAAGAAAAGCAAGTGAAAACCAGTGCAGATCTGGCTTGAAGTATAGTAAACATTGGGTGAAGTTTAATGGCATTATTTATTAACTGCACCTCTGTGCTTTTTGTTGTATTCTTAAGAATGCTTTAAGATTACATGCATTAAAGGACTAGGTGCCATTGTACTGGTGAGCCTCTCTGTTTACTGATACTAATTGAGTTGAAAGGAATGAGAATTGTAGGATAGGAAGAGGCAGAGGGCAGGGAGAACAATCAGTTTAAAAGCCAGAAGGTGGATTGTATCAAGATTCTCACAAAAGATTTATTTCTAGCCATTTTGAAATAATATGGTTGCATATACACTTTGAAGAGAACATTTTTCTCTTATTAATTGGTTCTGATCCCATGAACCATGTATGCTGGAATGTCACTTCATTGCAGGTGTTCTATGTCAGTTCCAGGAAACACAGACTTGCTGTGATTGCTTTGCTTTGAGATACAAAGAGATATAATTTCCGCCATCCTTCTTTGTAAAGGTGTGTGTATTTCAGGTGGTGAGGTTGAGAGCTTAATTACAGTCAAGAAAAAAGAACCCCAAAGACAATATATGTAGTAGACTGTCTGCAACACATGTGGATTTTTAGTTAGATTATCTGCCGTTTGTGGAGGATGGAGTGGGAATTGCTATGAAGTTCCTGGGTGGTTTGAATGTTTCTGTTGTAAATAAACCCTGACAATCTGACTTTATTTGCTGTACATAAACAATTTGGTGGCAAGGATAGGCCAACCAAATAGAAACTATGAAACAAAAATTGGAATTATAAAAAGCATTAAAATATGTAGGAAAAAATGGACTGTCAAACATGTTAAGAATGCTTATGCTATGGTTTATGTGTGTTGTGTTCAGATTGCAAAACTAGCTGTTATATCATTTTCTTATTAATAGCTGCTGCGGCCAAGGCAGAACATGTAGAGGAAAATGAAGAACCATTTGTTGCTCCTTTGGGACTGAATGTACCTTCTGACGTGGAGCTGGTAAGTGTCGTATGTGTATGTGTTTCAATGTCATATCTGAAACATTTTTGAAATGACTGAGTTTTTGTTTTTCTGGAATTACTTGTTATGCAGAAAGAGTTTGGCAACCAATTCTAAAAAAATGTATTGTAAAATCTTTCTAAGAATCTTATCAGAGGTCATGCTGCTCAGTGCTTGGTCTTAATTGAAATCAGCAGAAATAAAATCATATACACACCTGGCAGTATTCCTCATTGAACACTGGGTGACCTGCTCCCAAGTAAATATGCACAGAATCTGGCTGTTAAATGTTTCACGTATTAATTCCTAAACTGTCTCCTGGGGAAACATTAGTGTGCTAGGAGCGGGGAGTACTTGTGTTGCACCGAGTCCGCAGTAGAGGCTGCTGCTTGCTATATTGCTATATGGGAAGTTGCCTTGCACTGAGTCAGACCCATTGTTCCATCTATCTCAGTATTGTGTACCGTTGCTGGCAGCAGCCCTCCAGGTTTTCAGTTGGGGATATTTGCAGCTCTGGGAAGGCTGACCAGGATGGGAAATAGAGCACCAGGCTGGAAAAGGTTCTCCGTTGTTTCTCAAGTGTTGAGTAATTCTTTACACACTCCAGACTTTCCTGGAGGGTTAAATGAACCAAAAGTCCATGTTAATTTAGAGTTTCCTAAATTTGGGAAATGCTGGTCTAGCATATTTATTGAACAGCTGAAATAATGTAAAATACACATTTATGAATTCCAGTATATTAAACACCTTGCAAAGTGGATTCTTGACAAATCCAACACTAAAAGTGTTAACCTGCTGTCAGGATTGCTCCCTTAACAGCGTGAAGCTGATTAACAGCATGGAATGGATTAACAACTTTAAATTGAAAAAACAACAGCAGTATACTTGGTTCCACAATTTAACTGAACAGACATTTGCTATTAGGTATCTTAGGGTAGAACAGGCAGGAGCTGAAGATTTCTTTTTTAATATAGATAACAACAATAGATGTGCTTCAGCAAACATATCTAATCATGTTTTTCTTTGGAAATTCTTCAGTGTCCTATTGATGCAGATTTTGCTGAAAGAATGCAGAGGTAGGCAATGAAATCAGGTCATTTCTGTGTCTTTGCCCACCTACTGTCTTTCAGCACCTATTGCAAATCTGATCACCCATACATTGGATGCAGTGTTTGGATGGTGCCTACACATGTGAAGTCCAACATGAATAGGCCTGAACAATGTGGTTTTTAACTCCGATAAATTGCAGGAAATAGTTTTGCTGTTTGGTCATATTTATGTGTGTAGACTGTGCAAATGTTTTAGCACAGCTTAATAATGCTATGCTTCACCATCTTAAAAATCTGAAGACAGTGTGTTTCCTGTAGACATTAGGAACTGCCAAAGTCCCCAGTACTGTTCAGGGATAATCAGCATTAGGTTGTAGTGTGTAGGCTTCTGCCATATCTGTAGTTGCATCCAAAAGCATTTTTTACAGGTCATTTTTCACTGATGTATCAGTAGTGCTAGCAATCATACCTGCCATATAAGACAACCTGTAATGTCTTTCAGTCAATATCCGGACTATTTACTGGGGGGTTTTTTCTTCTTAATCTTGCCACAAAAGCAGGTATATATCACAAAAATGTGTGTTTTAAGGTCTTTTCAACTATTGCACATGTCCTTGAGTTAGATTTGTCAGTATGGATTCATCATCTTGTAATTCTTTTCCTCAAATATTGTTCCCCTGTTGCTTTTTAAAATAACCACACAATTGGAGTTATGCTGAGTTGTTACATAAGAAACACATGAAGCTGTCGATATAAAATCTGATGCCAACTGTGTAAAAGAAATTGTGCAAAAGGCTGATTTCAGTAGCAATGCATCATTTTAGAATTATGGAGGTGTTTTATTTTTTTAAAAAAAGAGGAGGATGAAAATGCATCTTGTGTAAGTAATTAAGGAAAACAGAGCTAGTGAAGTGGAAAATTAAACAAAAACTCAGAGCAGTGTACTGCCGTAGAGCTCTTAAAGCTCTTAAATGACACATTTCTTTGAATGGTTTAGTTCTTAGAAGGCTAAGTTGTCATAGTCAGCAATAGTGGATAGTAGTGCAGTCATTCTCTTCTCCATTTAAGGAGGGTCTAGGATATACATGCATTATGCTTCTAATTGTTCATCTCTGTGCATGGCATGCAGATGATGGGCAGCTCTGAAACTAATGTTCTGCTATAAATACTGCTCATCAGAAAGTATGTCCTTATGAAGTTCATTTAGATAGTAGCTGTGCCTGTATTGGAAAAGAATCATAGTTGTTTATTGTTGAGGGAAAGCATGCTGGAGCCAAAATGGGTGTAGAAAAATGAATAATGTGATTAATTTGAGCATCTTGATTGCTTTCTGAGCAGTTGGCATTTGCAGTTACCCAAGCTTTCTAATCTAGATTTTGTAAAATGAGGTCTAGGAGCATTGTTTGAAAGGTATTGTGCAGCTTGTCACTCCCCAAGCTGAACATGGTCCACCATCCGTGTATTAAGTAGAATTTCTGCAGTGCTAGGTAGATAGGAGTTTTGAGTCTCTACCAGTCCTCAATAACATAGTTTGGATGATTTGGCATTTCCGTGCTCTCTGACTTCTGTCACTGTGTTTCGTTGCACCAGAAGTGGTTTATTCATGCTGGCCACATGACCTGGAAAGCTGTCTCTGCACAAATACTGGCTCCCTCAGCCTGAAGCGAGATGAGCGCAGCGCCCCATAATTGTCTTTGACTGGACTTAACTGTCCAGGGGTCCTTTACCATACCTTTTTTTTTAATAGTTTGGATAATGCCTTAATAAATTGAGATAACAATGTGTTTCATTTGCTCCTCCCTTCACCCTATTTGGGAAACATGCCAGAAAACATCCCATTACAGTGGTACCTCGGGTAAAGTACTTAATTCGTTCCGGAGGTCCATTCTTAACCTAAAACTGTTCTTAACCTGAAGCACCACTTTAGCTAATGGGGCCTCCCGCTGCCATCTCGCCACCGGAGCACGATTTTTGTTCTCATCCTGAAGCAAAGTTCTTAACCCGAGGTACTATTTCTGGGTTAGCGGAGTCTATAACCTGAAGCGTATGTAATCCGAGGTACCACTGTACACCCAAACCCAGAAACTATCCTGGCTTGTTTCAGATTGGTTGCCTCTGGCAAAATAAGGTTCACTCTATTTAAGCTGAAATATGATTGCTTGTATGTGTCCAGTAGGTTTGGTAAGTCAGAAATTCTAAATGCTACTAGATACTGTGGGCACCAGTAGCTTAAGTTGTAAACCGTATGTTCGCCTTTGTATTAGAGTTTAAGAAAATGGACTAGCTATTTTCATCTCAAGTGGTGAAGCTCTCAAAAGTGGGGATACATCCTTCTGATTTAGAGTGTGTTTGCTTCAGTAGGGGTGGGGAAACTGTGGACAGATTCTCTAAAATATAAACTGCACAAGTTTATCATTTTCACTTCTTCTTCTAGCCACCGACAGCCAAAATGCATGCAATCATAGAACGGACAGCAAATTTCGTCTGCAAGCAGGGGGCTCAGTTTGAGATTATGCTGAAGGCAAAACAAGCTCGGAACTCTCAGTTTGACTTTTTGCGGTTTGACCACTACCTCAACCCTTACTACAAGTTTATTCAGAAAGCTATGAAGGAGGGGCGATATGCTGCCACTTCAGAAAAGAAAAAAGAGGAGGAAAAAAGTAAGTTTAGTACTTTTTAAAAATGGCATTGGCTGTGCAGCAGCTTATGCATTTCTTTCTAAATCATTCTAGCATCTTGATGGATAAGAGAAGTGTTCTCTTAATTATTGTTGTAAATATTACATGTAGTTACCAAAGGCTATGTATCTTGCTGGCAGATAATTATGAGAAGTTTAAGTATGTTAGAATAATGGGCTTCCAGGGCATAGCCTAATATTCAGCTAAGCTGCTTTTTAATTTAAATCTGTTCTGAAAATACCTAAAGTAGTAACTTCAGTCTTTACCTGTTTGATGTTGCTCCCCTAAAGGTATAAGAAAGCGTGCCTTCAGGGAGCATTGTACTTGACACTCCAGTTAGAAAACTAAGTTAGATCATTTAAATAACATGGCAAATGTATGTAATATGTAGTTCTAAAATAATAATGTTGAGAATACTGTGCATTCATTCTGTTCTGCATGGCTACATCATTGCAGACCCATTAGGACTCATACAGGAAGCAAGTTATGCAAGGAGCAAATATGGATGCACAGCTATGGCCACTTGTGGTGGCATAAATAAGATGCACACTATTCAAATGTCTAAAAGGCTTTTGAGGGAAATCTAATGTAACCCTCCTATTTGCAGGCTAGGTTTGTTCTCAGAAGAAATATTGCATTTCCTGCAGCTCTCCACTCCTCCTTCTGTGCTGTTCTGGGCAGCCCTCTAATCCTCTGGAACAGATTTTTTCATAGAGCAGAGGAAGCTGCATTGGGAAGGGGGAATAGGAGAGAATTATTTATCCTCTCTTACATTAGCAGGTGCCTTTACTGGAACAAAAGCTGTTCCATGAGCAGGACAGCAGCCTTGGATTCCACACTTCATTCCTGTGCAACTTTTCTAATGCATACGTTGGAAAGATTTAGATATAGGGCTTACGGAATGAATTTGATATAATTATTGATTTCCTTATAAAACCTATAGCCTATGCATTTTAACATCCTGCAAGTCACTCCCTTCCATATCTCTGAAATGATAAAACACAACCATACAATTTTTAAACAGATGCAGGAGGTACTGATGATGAAGATGATGACTACGATGGAGATAACTACCTGCACCCAAGCCTCTTTGCTTCTAAAAAGCACAGTAGACTTGAAGAGCTTATGAAGGTATTTCGGCATGCAAAATTTCATTTTAGTGTTTTATATCTTGCTGAGCACCTGTTTTCTTTGTGAGACATCTCAGTTGATAGGTGTTCACAAACAGAGTAGTTCCCCGAATCCTAAGTTGGAATTTTATACTCTGAATTATAGCTCCCCATAGTGTATTACAAGCTGTTTCTGAAATTCCCAAGTGGGTTTTCCATGCAGCTTGGGGAAATGTTTTTTAGAATATACAAGCCCTGAAAGCCTAACTTGGGTTGTGTAACAAGTTCTTTAATGAGTTGTGTAGCTTTTAGAATCTTGACTAGTGATAACACAGTGTTTTCTAGCTGCCATCAGAAACTTTTTATTTTAATTAAACATATTTAAATAAAATAGCTGTTTAAATAATTTCATTGACTCAGATGTTGTCATAAATCACAAGGTCAAACAGAAGGTTCTTCTTGATTAGAATGACTGAGTTAAAAAAACATTTATATTGATCAATCAAGTGCAGTAAGATACATGTGTATATAGAGCCAGTGTGTAATTCACCTTTGCAAAATAGTATGATTTCATCTTTGAGCTTCTGTGGACTAAGATGTCAGTGAAAGAACCCATCCCTCAGTTGCACTATTTCTAGGATACGTATAGTAGACCTGGATCAAATACAATGGGACATATATTGTTGAGGACAGGCTTAAATCCACGGTTTGTGGCCTTTTGAAATTACTGTTCCTCTAAAGTAGACAAAAATTGCAGATAGGCATGTTACTCCATTAGAAAATCCACTAATGGATAAATACATGGTAGTAGGACTAACTAAAATGCTAGTGAGCAAACTTTCAAGTATTCCGGAACTCTTGCTCAGTCTTAAGCAATTTAAAAAACAAACCAAAAATGGAGAAGTCTGCAGCTTGCAATAGTCTTAAAATAGAATTAGATGTTATGGTCTGTCCCACTCACTGCTTCACGTTTGTTTTGCAGACACTTGGCTTTTTAAAAGATTTGCCCAACAACATGTTTTTTCTTCCTTCCCATTTTTTCTTAAAGTCCAGTCTGATGAAGCATTTTAATGAACTTGAAAGCTTGCTGACATCTTTGTGACCTTTTTGTTAGTACGGATTTGTGCTTGCACTTGTCCTGTTATCCAATTTGTAAAGCATAACTGGGATGTGCTTTGTAGGATGGGTTGGGCAAAGATTGTGCCAATTTTAATTTTAAAGCATTGTATTAATGGGGAATAATAAACTTCACAGCTTTTATTGCAAATTCATAATAATCACATTCACAACTCTACAAAGCCTTTTGAAACCAATTCGAGGCATATAAAGTTTAAGTGCCCCTTTTTCAACCTTTTAAAATTCCAATGTGGTAAATTAGTGGCAAGGAATTGGGTGGGGTGGGGGCAACGAGAAAGAAATTCTGAACTTTTCATGCTTTGCTTTCCTCTCCCATCAGCCTTTAAAGGTGGTGGACCCTGATCACCCACTGGCAGTGCTTGTTCGCAAGGCTCAGGCTGACAATAACTTGGCTGCCCCACAGCCAGCTGAAGGAGCAGCTGTTCAGTCGTCACAAATAGAATATTCTTCAGATCGTAAGTACATTGGGATAAGCGGATTAAACATGTGAGAAGGTTTTTATTTATTAACAGGAGCTAGGAGAGGCAGTACTAATAATCACTAAATAGTATTTAGTAGATGTGCCATTGTTGGCTCAACAGTTTTTCCTTCACATGTTCAGTCAAGCTCCCTTAATGTATCTGTCAGGTTTGGAGACATGAATAGAATTCTCTTGTCGTTTCTAATTGATCTGCTGTCTGCTCTGCAAAGTTGCATTTTAAAGGCCAGTTTTTGTTTTCAGCAGGAGCATAGGTGCCCATTGTGTATAAGATCAAACTGATGCTTGCTTTGGAGACACTGACAATTTTCCTTTGGGAATATATATTCCCAGTTTTCCGAGAGGTTCAGAGTGACTTGGATATTTGATCTGTATGAAAATGTATTCAGGCATGTAGGGCGAAGTAGGTAACGCCGTGGTTAATGTATTCAGTGAAAGACAAAATTAACATTTGATTGAATGATGAGTGTTTTCAGATTGTGCTTGAAGGCATGAAAGAGGTGTTGCTGGCTTTGAAACTTTAGCAAAAATGGATAGCCAGTGTGGTTTAGTGCTTAGGAGCGGTGGACTCGTAATCTGGTGAACCGGGTTCGCATCTCCGCTCCTCCACATGCAGCTGCTGGGTGACCTTGGGCTAGTCACACTTCTTTGAAGTCTCTCAGCCCCACTCACCTCACAGAGTGTTTGTTGTGGGGGAGGAAGGAAAAGGAGATTGTTAGCCGCTTTGACACTCCTTCGGGTAGTGATAAAGCGGGATATCAAATCCAAACTCTTTCTTCCTCAAGAGCATAATTTAGTTTTCTGTTCCTAACTTGTTCAAGAAACCTTGGGCTATGTGTACCAGACTTTGGATTCCATGGGCATGTGTGGTAATTTTTTAAAAATAGGTTGAAATAGGAGGCCTTATACACTCAAATGAAAGCATGTTTTCTTGATGAGATCCCAGATAAAGGCAGGCACCTCTTCAGAGCCCCTGGATATGGGACTCAATATTGCTTTCTAGTATCTGACCGTACCCTTTGCCCAGTCAGTCAGCCAGTGCCTAGAAATGGGATTGTGCGCTCTGGCCAATAGTGCTATTTCAGGATTCCCCTATGTATCAGTTAGTTGCATGATGCAATTTTGGTGCATTGTTAATATCTCACGATGGTGTCACTATCTGTATATTGGAATTGAATAACGATCAATACCGCATGGTGTCTCTCCGCCCCCACCCCCCTGTTTTGCATGCTTTCACCCGGTGTGGAAAGCAGTGGTTGAATCATGCGGTCCGACATTTATTTTGAATAAAATAAATGTGTAGTTCTTGTACTTTAGTTATTGCCTTCCCTGCACATTAGAAGAGAGGTTGCGAGGGAGTTTACAGTCTTTCATTTTCACCATGCAGAGGTCAGCTAGAAGGAATACTTTCATCAAAGTAGCTCTCAAGAAACATGCTTGTCTTGCGACAGTAGACAGTCATTGATAAAAGTTGGCATGGTTATCTCATGAGCACATTATGAAAAACAAAACTGGTCAGACCGTCAGAAAAACAATTCTGACCTCCTTTTCAAAGTATGTTTCTGATCTGCAGCTAGAGAATAAAACATGCAATTGTTCTGAACAGCACATAAATTTCAGTACTGCGTGTTCAGGTTGACTGTTGCTGCAAGGAAGAGAGCTTGCTTGAATGATTGTTTTTAATGTACACAAAAATATACTTTCCGGCAAACATTCAATCAGATGTCAGAAATTGAGGCTCAGGGGTTTCTGTGGAATCTTGGTAGTGACACAGTAGCAAAAATGCTTTATTGGTGAGGCTGCAGTTGGCTAAAGTGCTTCAATATTGCAATTCTGGAGTTATTTCACTGTAGTCAATAGGACGATTTCAAAGTGATTTGAAGAGTGCAAACTCAGCTTATATGCTGCTGATTCTAATTATGCAATCCATACAAAAATTGTTCCGCAGATAATTTGAGTGTAATTTCATCTTGTTAAAAGATGAAGAATAGAAGATCTTTGATAAAGGGATGAAGGCTCAAAGGTTCATGCATTGCCTTTCCTTTGCTCAGTGGTGTTCTTTTCTTTTTCTTCTTAAAAAAAAATAGTAACTGAAGGTTGTAATTTCTGGTTACTAATCATGCTGATCTGCAGATACAGTACTGTGCTTGTATAGACAATAGTTCAGTTTAGCTAAGGCATTATGACTTGAGTGCCATAAATCACAACGATGTAGCCTACATAAGTTAACCGAATGGTAGTGGGGTGGTAAGGGGCTACATAGGGTCCTGAAACCCTGTTGCTTGATGACTGTATGTTCTTGGTATACTTACAGCCATTGCTGCTGCTTTGCAATGCATTGGTCATACATTTTCGTTCCAGGCCATAGGTGTTGGACAGTCATCTGCAGCTGATCTGCAGTTTAAGTCCCAGGTCATGACATTACCCATTCAGCTCAGTTCTTCTCTGTGGAGTGGATAGGACTCTGAGGTGGGAGGATTGAGGTGAATGGCTACAAGCATACAGTCTCCCAACAGTGGAGGTAGAACATGGCAATTCACCTTACTCCTTCCATCTCAAAGTTCTGTCCACTCCATAGAGAAGAATACCTATGGCCTGGAACGAAAAGGTATGGCCCCACTACCATTTGAGCCTTCATCCCTTTACCAGAGATCTTCTATTCTTTGTCTTTTAACAAGATGAAATTACACTCTGTCAAATTATATGCAAAACAGTTTTTGTATGGATCGCATACACTGCTGGAGACCGTATGCCTCTGAATGTCAGTCACTGGGAATCTCAAGTGGGGAGAGTGCTGTGGCACTCAAGTCCTGTTTGTGGACTTCACATGGGCTTGTTATGAAATTCTGGACTAGATCTAGCAGGCCTCTTCTTATACTCATATGGTGTATGATGCAGCTGAAGCTATGCAGGGATGGTTCTGAATACAATGCCTCTTCCACCTGTGGATGTAAGAGGTCTCTAAATGGGATGTACAAACAGTAAGTCCCTAGGTTTGGCAATGGAAGTCAGGAGGGAGAGGACAAACTCGGTGCAAAACACAACCCACGTGGTGCCCTTTGTACATTCACAGTGAAATACCTTTTATAGTAAGAACAACTGTCCTCGGATCCATCACAGAGGAACGGTAGTAAATAAATACAAGAGTAAATGAATGTCACGTCCATCCTACTTGGTGTGCTGTGCCTAATACAGATACTTGATCTTTTATAGGTTGCAAACTTGCAATATTATAAAAAGAAAAAAAACTGATATACTCTGGGTGCCATTTAGTACCAAATTTCCACTTGCACGGCACTATGAAGTACACATGACCCTGTTTCAATGAGTAGCCTCATTGAAAGTACTTGCGTCTCATTTAAATAACTAATCAATATGTATTTTAAAACATGGAAGAGTTGGGCAGCTTGGAAATAAAGATAGAAAATTAATCTCAAAACTATTCAGAACCTATCAATGATTTCAAAGTGCGGTCTTCTCACACATACACCTCCCTCTGAAAAAAAACCTGTTTGTTCAAAAATGTACATTCTCTGGCCTGTAATACTGTGTAAGTGATTATATTATAAATAAGTTGAGCAGTTTAACTGAGGAAAGGATAAAGTATCTAGGATAATGTGATATACAGGTGTGTATTTTTATACTCATGGAACGTTGCTCTTGGTTGGAAGTAACAGCCTAGCATTTTTGTAGATAATACTTCTAGACAAACTTGCACGTTACAGTAAGACAAGATAACCTTGGGAAATGGATAAATCAATTGAGAAAGTGCTTGCAGCTGATATTTCGAGACAAATGGAAGAGTTCAGTTGGGGGGGGGAATGTCAACCTGCAAATCGGTCTTTTAAAAGCATGTAGCATAATCCACAAGGCTGTCTCTCCAGGCCTTTAACAAAATTGCTGTGATTTGCAACGAATAGTAAATTTCTCATTGGCTTCAGTGAGAACAGGATGACACAGTGAAGAATTTCCTATAGTAGTGACAGGCAATGTCCCATTTACACATGGTATTTTCATCTCTACTTGCAGCCACAGAAGGAATTGGCTTCGCAGATACTGCTGTTTGTAGTAATGTCTGTTGTGATGCATCTTTGGGCATGATGTGCAGGAAATAATATGGCATCTTGTTATATTAAATAAGTGGAGATTGCATGGGAAATGGAGTAAACTGTCAAGTTTTTTAAATCCTTCCCTAGACTCAGCAGAAATTTGGAATTGAGTCCAACAAAGATAGGTAGTTGCCCCTCCTTTAGGTCTGCTTTAAGCCCATATGTTTAAAATGATAATCAACAAAAATGATTAACTAGTGTTGACTGCAATGATTTAAATATTGGTCCATTGCTCTGCAGAAATGACTCTGGACTTCAAACACAAATGTGGTTACAAAAGTTTACTAATTAGTGTTAGTTCCTGTTACATCAGTTTTATGGGGATATGTTTACATTAACAGTATTGCTGTTTAAAAGGTTTCTGTAACTTTTATTAATTGTAAGTGCCCTTTTATAGCAGGGGTTCAAATGCAGTGTGCCTAGAAAGGTAGTTCGTGCTGCCCACAGGATACCCTGCCTACCTCTTGCTGAAATTATGTTGATACTTGAAAGATGCATCAAATTGTAACCGGTAAAGTAGGTTGCAGGGAATTGTGGTGGTGGTGGTGCTCACTGCGTTTTCTGCAGTTTGTAGATGACCCCATGGGCCCAGTAAATTTGGCAGTCACTGCATTACAGTTTAGTCCTGGGCATTTTAAAATCAATCTTCTAGTTCATAGTTCATTCTTGTTTCTTTCTGAAGCATTGATGTTTAGGATGCCATTTCTTCTATAGAAAGGAAGGCTGGGTGCAGATTTGTTGCATTTAAAGGTTTTCGTGATATAGCTGTGACCCTGTGATAAGAAAACTCATGAAAACAAGGAACTGTTCGAGTGTACTCTATTGTTCTAGACCAGGAGCATCCACTCTGTGTATTGTATTTGTAATGTGTTAATCTTCAGAGCATATACAGATTGTTTTCCTAAAAGTTGGCTATTCAGCAAGAAATTTTAAATATCCATAATCTTCATATAATATACCATATAGGTGCTATCATTTTGAGAGTAAAGCATGAAATGATAGATGCATTTCCCTGGAGTCTTACTCCTTTTCTTACAGTCTTCTTTCAAGTGAAGAATGTGTCTTTTGCTCTCTTTATTGTTTGCATTTGTTTCCATTGAGAAGGATATTGATTTAAGTAAAGACAAAGAAAGAGTTTCTTGTGTTTATAGTTTTCTCAAAGGAATAACTAATGTGACCATGTTATTTCTATCTGTTCTGTATTATCAGTGGCATAGTCGTTTACTGCATATTAAATATTATAGTGAGTTAAGGGCCAAATGAATGAAGGTCGTAATGCTAATCACCAAATAGTTGTCTTAATAAGTGATTCCTCTATCATTTTGCCTAAACCTAATTTTCTTAGTTATGCTAATTTCCTACAGCATTGATAAAAAATCCCTGAAGACATAATAAAATGAAAGTGGTATCTGAAAGACAGAATGGGAAAATGTAGTCTAATCACCACAAAGCATATATTTTAATTTCAGTATGCCAGTCTACATTGTAGAGAATTGAGTTGTATTTTGTGTGGGTTTGTGAACATTTGGTTTTCAAGGCTTTAACAATTTTTTGCTTGAAGATCAAAATGGTTGGAGATGTTTGCTATTTGTACATGCAGACACTGAAAAGTCATAGGAAACCTTATAGTAGGTTTGCCTATTAAGAAGATAAGAGCCGTTTAAGATCAGACCAAGGGTCTATTTAGTTTAGTATTTCTAGGTGACCATGGGAAGTGCATTGATGGGCTTCAAGTTGCCCATGATGGGGATCAGCTCATCTAGCCCAGTAGTGTCTGTTAGATCTCCAGTGTCTCCACCAGAGGCACTTCCCATTACTTTCTTGTATCTAGTACAGTGGTGCCCCACAAGACGAAAAACCCGCTAGACGAAAGGGTTTTCCGTTTTTTGTTGCGCTTCGCAAGATGAATTTCTCTATGGGCTTGCTTCGCAGGACGAAAACGTCTTGCAAGTCTTGCGATTTTTTTCGCTCCCCCCCCCTTTTTCTAAGCCGCTAAGCCTTTAATAGCCGCTAAACTGCTAATAGCCCTAATCCGCTAAGCCGCTAATAGGGTTGCTTCGCAAGACGAAAAAACCGCTAGACGAAGAGACTTGTGGAACGGATTAATTTCATCTTGCGAGGCACCACTGTAATTGGAGAGCTGGGGAGTAAACATGTAAAGCTCACACTCTACCAATGAGCTATGGTCCATTCTCATAATGGATATACCATGAGCCACTGAAAATCCACCCAGTGATAAGTAAGCACCCATCATTCTTTGGTTTTTGACCATTCACTGTATGTAGTGAATGACCCCATACTAGAGGGCTTAAAAAGCATATGGTAGCTAAGATTCCCATAATGCTAAATTCTGCATATTGAATTACTCATAATACAGAGCAATTTCCACACACTCCCAACTATTACAGGGTATATCACTCTATTTGGTTTAGGTTATCTTAACCGCCACTAAGCAAAACAAGGTCCAAATTCTTCCTACCAGAACCAGTGCCTAAGACCAGTGTTATTTGATAGGAAACTGCCGGTCTGAACCCTGCCAGACTCTGTTGTATAATTCAGTCTGCAACTCACTCTCGGCAAAAACTTCAGATGCAATCTAATATGATTCAGTCAGCACCAGATGATAAATTAAACATGCAAATAGGGTCTTATGCATTTTTAATCATGTAATGCTATTGTGTATGGAGTCAAATATTGAATATTCCCCACAAGCTTGGTTTGCAGTTTTAGGCTCACATACTGGAGCCCCTTTCCCATGGCTATTTCTGGCATGTTGAACATGTCTGTCAGCATAAGTAGTCCTTCATATGCTGTTTTTGCAAATATAGTAATTCAGATATGAAAGATGATAAGTATTTAAATTCCTGTTTTCCCTTCTCATATCTCTTCCCCCTGTACTCATATGCACATGTATTGATACTTACTCTTTTGGGAACGGTTGGCCTCCCTTGAAACCACTAGTGAGCAACATTCTCTGTCTCTCTAAGGAGGGGGATTAAGATAATCAAGGAAAAGGAGTATTTTTAAATCAACAGTTTGAATAAAACTTCCTACTTTGTTCCTTGACAAGCAAGGGTATATTTGTGGTTACAGCAGTCAAAACATTCTGGTTTGTAACTACAGTTGTACCTTGGGTGCTGAACGTCTTAAAACTCATACATTTTGGCTCCTGAACGATCAAAAACTGGAAGTGAGTGTTCTAGTTTTTGAATGATTTTCAGAAGCTGAATGTCTGGCACGGCTTCCAGTTTGCTGCAAGATGCTCCTGCAGCCAATCTGAAGCCACGCCTTGGTTTTCGAAAGGTTCTGGTAGTCAACGGACTCCCGGAACGCATTCTGTTTGAGAACCAAGGTACAAGTGTACCTTTGGGAACCAAACGTACCTTGGTTTTCGAACAGCTTGGTTCTCAAACATTTTGGCTCCCAAACACCACAAACCCGGAAGTGAGTGTTCCGGTTTATGAACTATTTTGGGAAGCCAAACGTCCGACGGGGCTTCCATGGCTTCCAGTCAGAAGCCGTGCTTTGGTTTTCGAAGTCAGAATGGACTTCTGGAACGGATTCTGTTCGACTTCCAAGGTACAACTGTAAATCGTTTCTACTAAATTCTGGAGGAATGGCCATGTTAGGCTGTTGCATCAAAAACAGCATTGTCATACCGTACCTTAAATACTAAATAGATGTATTCAGACATAAATTTTTGTGAATGTATTATAATGCACTGGAATGCCAGCGTACATTTTCTTTTATCACAAGACTTTTTGTTCCTTAACACTACCTAGGAACTCAATCAAAAAACAAAACCTACATGGCTTTTGCGCTAATGCTTTATACCTGAAGATGAACAGGGCAGCTGAAATTAATGGATTTCTGTTTTGGTTCTCTGTACACTTGCCAAATACATTAATCTGGACCACTTCAGTACAGACAAGGGCTACATTTCAGTACAGAGTTGGTTTGTTGAAATTTCCAGAAGCAACAGGTGGTAATGATCAATGTTTCTCCATGAGATAGAAAGCAAACTCCACACTCTTTGGATTGATGGTAATAAATATGCATCATTTGTCACAATAAT
This sequence comes from Podarcis vaucheri, assembly GCF_965113315.1. Lineage (NCBI taxonomy): Eukaryota > Metazoa > Chordata > Lepidosauria > Squamata > Lacertidae > Podarcis > Podarcis vaucheri. Next base: position 35,313,200 of record NC_138754.1, on the reverse strand, counting down.
AAATACAACATATGATTTTCTTCAGATTGACTTAAAACTAAGAATTCTTCTAACAGCGCATAACTGGAATATGTTATGCATTTGGAATACCAATTTGGATAACCAAAGAGGTGCTTTTCTCTAATTTCCAGGCTACTGTGTATTCCTACACTGAATTCTTTTAACTATAAAAGCTTATGGGTGTGATTCACATTTGACCATTTATTTAGAGGGCTGAACTTGTATTTTCTTTTGTCTAGAAATTCTAATGTGTTTTTTTGCATTCCAAACTTGTAGAGGTCAAATATTTGCCCCTCTCCTAAATTTAATGGTTGTTCTGAAGGTGTGCAGCCAGTCAGAGCGCATTCACAAGTACAGTGTGAGGTACCATGAAACTGAGGTATATGTTATCCCCCCCAACCCCCCAAATTATAAATGCCTTGCTCGTACTTTGGCCAAAATAGCAGAAGATTTGGAGTACTGTCGCTACTGCCAGGTCATTCAGTTTTACCTTTCCTTAAGCTCTGGCTGGTCCTTCACCTTCTCCACACCTTTCTTCAGTTTCAAGTGCAGATGAGAAACTTGCTGGTCCCAGCAAGAAGCACTCACTCGCTTTTGCTAACATGCTTTTGATGCTTTGCCCACTCTTTCAAGCAGCAATATTGGTTCATTTACACAGTCTGTAAACAGTCTGATGGTTCAAATAGCTTCATTTATTTAAAACAGTGTTTCTCAAACTTGGGTCCCCAACTGTTGTTGGACTACATCATCTCTGACCACTGGTCCTGCTAGCTATGGATGATAAGAGTTGTAGTCCAACAACAGCTGGGGATCCAAGTTTGAGAAACACTGCTTCAAAGTTTTCCCTGGATGAAATTAATAAAAAGTTGAAATCAATAGAAAGCAAACAGTGCCTTCCCTCAGAGTTAAATCTGAAAGAGATGTCACCAAATGAAAAAGGAGAGAGAGGGGAAAACAAAATACAAACACAGATACAAGTTACAACATCTCCCCTTCCTAATGGTAATATTTTGATAGATCCAGAATTGGCCTCCACAGTCTTACGGACTCATTGTTAAAACTGTGTTTATGGAAGACAATCTTACTCGGCTACGGATTGCCAAAGAAGATGATTTTGATAGACTTGCTATGTGGATTCAGTTAACATTTTGGTGATGTCTTACTGGATTTGATGGGGTGTTAAAGTATGCTGTACTCAAACCAATTTACCCTGATGATTTCCTTGATGAAAGCACTGAAAATTAAGTTGTGCGCCTCCTCTTAAAAGGGCAAATAAGTGTTTGTTAGTTCCTTTTGTCTCTAATCATTCACAGCCCAGAGTTGCATTCGAGTGCCAATAACTCATTGCTGGTGTATGTTGTTGCCTGTAAAAGGCTTCTTGTCCAGTGTTCACCTTTTTCTTACTATTAGAAGTATGGCACACTTTAGCCCAAAGGGGGATTTTTTCTCTCTCTCTTTGAAAATTATTTTGCTTCTGAGACTTCATTTTTATCAGAACTCAGCAGATGTAGGTTTGTCAACATGGCACAGCATGAGATTGCCTTCTACTGTTAACTCTGCGGAGCTTAGCTTGACACCATGCTGTATTTTGGGAACAAAGCCTTTGTATACATACTAGCGAATTGTTTTGCTTAGAGCACCTAATTAAATGGGTGTGTTCTTAGCTCTTGTGCGTGTGCACACACCCATCTTCATCAGGAACACTGTAACATTCATGGTGAATTGTACAAAAGGCATGTGTTTTCAACAGAGAGGCCATAATTCAGTGGTAAATCACCTGCTTTCCATGCAGAAGGTACTAGTGTAAGTCTCAGGCACCTCCAGTAGAAGGATCAGGCTGCAAACTATGGGAATGATCCTTCCTCCGCCTCAGACTTGGAAGTGTTGCTGGTGGTCAGTGTAGACAACCCTGGACTAGAATGACTAATAGTCTGACCTAGTACAAGGGATCTTCCAGTAATCACTCTGTTCAAGCTGCATTTTTTTAAAATAACAAAACAAAAACTATTTAAAAAGTGACTTAAGAGAATATTGCTCAATGGCAAATAGGAAACTGAAATGAATCTTAAATTGTAACACTTCAATCTCTTTCATGTGGCACCTTCTCAGTCTTAAAATTCTTCAGCAAAGAGGGTGGGAATAGAGAGTGTGCCGCAGTAAAGGAATCCTGCTTGAAATCTGGGTTTAAACTTAAAACCTGTAGTTTTAAGGAGCAATTAACACATGCTTTGGTGTAAAAAAAAAATTGTAACTAGGCCACATCATATATGCATATTTAATAAAAGAAGACTTAGCAAGCCATAAAACTTTCAATCATACAAAAAGTTTAAACTATAACACAGTTTACACTGTCAAGGATTCTGAAGGTGATCAAGGTTGTACTCCCAATTTGTGTGGGATGACAGCCAGGCAAGTTGGGCTCTACTGGTGTACTCTCTAGAAAATGTCCAGTATTTCCCTAGAACTAAGCACTATAGGAAAAAAGTATTAAGGGCCACAGGTTTTCATTGCTGTTCTTTCATCAAGCAATCTGGCTCTAGGAGTTCACCCAGAATTCCTAGAAATTTGAAACTATACACCTCCAAAACAAAATGCATAGCTAACGCACTCCTGGTGAATTAAATGCAGCTGCATCTCAGGACTCCACAAGATGGAAGGCAAACAGGATGGGAAAGTACAAATGAGCCCAGTGTCAAAGCTTGACATGACTAAAATGTCCATGTTTGCAAACATTTTGTTATTTTATCATCACTGCTACCTGTTACAGGAACGCCAATATACGATAGCCCAGCTGTTTATGGAATAATCTCCCTGCTGTCATGTGTAGCAAAAGGTCTGCATAATTCAGGCATTTTACAGGCACAAAAGAAATGAAGGTTTGTACCCTCCTGAGACAAAGAAAGGACCTTTAAGTTCACAGCTGTTAACGTGCTATTCAATTAAATATGCATGTAGGAATTCCTCATTTGTGAACTAGTATGTCACTGAAATCAGTTGTTGCTCGTGGAAATTGATTCCTTTGAACTATAGCTTCTCAAACTGGGCAACAGGGAGACACCCCACCCCCCTAGAAATTACGCTCCTGAGTTAACAAATACAACCATTGGAAAAACACAACCAACAGAGTACAGGTAATTTCCATCTTATGTGAGCATTTGCTTTTGGGAAGCCACGCATATTCGCAAAAATGCCTAAAGACAGAAACCTGCAGAACCACCCTGCCCACCCCCAGCAAGGAGGGCTGCTTAGCTGGCTTCGGGAAGGCACATGCTCAGCTTGGGAGAGAATTCGTAAAGGCTCTGGCAGCGTCCTGGAGTCCTCCCACCTTTCCAAAGTCTTTTAAGCACTTCCCCAGCTTTGGGAAGGAGGCACAAGGGCTGTGGCACCCTGCCAGAGCCCTTGCACTGACTTCCCTAAGCTGGGTAAGCCTAAGATCGCAGCTTTGTAGGGGCATGTGGAAACAAGTAAATGGAGAATGGGTTTCTTCCACCCTCCATTCATTTAATTATTTTCCGCCCATCCATGTAAGCTGTCATCATGCAAGTTAAATAAGCGTAAGATGTGAGATACCTGTACAACTGAGCACACAGCAGTATAAGTGTTGCAAGAATAGAGACAATGAATCTCTAACAAAATATTGTTCTTGCTGGAAAAAGTAGAATTTTGTATGGTGAGTCGGCTACTTTGGCATCTATAGTGCAAACACAGTAACACTGAGTTATTCAATAAAACTGAATGTTGGTAGCAGAGAGAGAACAGACTACAGTTTTTAAATAACTTACACAGCCAATACTCTGCCACTGCAAACAAACATTAACTCAAAGGCTTTTTTTTTAAAAAAAAAGTTTCCCGATTAAAATAAGTCATTCAGCAAATATCAATTCACAATCCGTTGTCACTTGACATGACAAAGCCATCTCTCAGTGGCAGAATACATGCTTTGCACACAGAAGGTCCCAGGCCCAGTCCTGGGATCTCCAGTTAATCATAATCACAGGCAGATAAAGTCAAAGTCCAGGGAGAGTGGATTAGATCAGGGGTCACCAACCCAGTGCCCATAGATGCAATGGGACCCACAAAGGCTTTTACTTCTGCTCATGGGCAGGGGCTCCAGACCCTAAGCTTTCTTTTTATTTTATTATTAAAGTAAATCTCTAGCCCCTAAAGAAATGTGCAGGTACCTTCTAAGTGATTTCTGTGAAATGAGAATGAGTGTGATGTGGTTATCCTGGTTGTGTGGAAGCTCCGTGTTGCTATTAAGGCAACAACACAATTACAGCAAGTGTGTGTGTGCGTGTGTGTGCGTGCGTGCGTGCGTGTAAAATCAATTTTATGTTATCAGGACATAGCTGACTTCCTACGATAAGTATAAGGTTCATAGAATCACAGAATTGTAATAATAATAATAATAAAAATATTTTTTTAATTTATATGCTGCCCTCCCCAGCCGAGGCCGGGCTCAGGGCAGCTAACAGGTCCTCTAGTCCAACCCCCTGCAATTTAGGAATCTCAGCTAGATCATACATGACAGGTGGCCCTTCAATCTCTGCTTTAAAACCTCCAAGAAACAAGAGTCCATCTTCTCTTGTGAGAGTCTGTTCCATTGTTGAACAGCTGTCAGGAAGTTCTTCCTGGTGTTTAGTTAGAATCTCCTTTCTCATAACTTGAATCCAATGGTTTTGGTCCTAGCCTCTGCAGCAGGAGTAAACAAGATGCTCCATCCTCCATGTGACAAACACTTTCGATATTTGAAGATGGCTATCATGAAAGATCAATCAGTAGAGCATGAGACTCTTAATCTCAGGGTTCGAACCCCATGTTTGGCGAAAGATTCCTGTGTTTCAGGAGGTTGCACTAGATGATCCTTGTGGTCTTTTCCAACTCTATGATACTATAATCTCCTCTCAGACTCTTCTTTACTAGACTAAACCTACCCAGGTTCCCTCAACCTCACGATGCTTGGTTTCTGGACGCTTTTTCATCTTGGTCACCCTCTCTTTGTTCATGTTCCAGCTTGTCAATATCCTTCTCAAATTGTGGTGCCCAGAATTCATCATGGGTTGCTGTCTCTCTGATTTTGTATTATGCCATGCTCCCCATCACAGCCATTTTGTGACTGTTGCCCCCAGCACTTCTCCACATATTGGTCATTTAAAAAACCCAAACATCTCTTTTTCTACCAAATGATAATTTTTGCTGCAGCTGTTCTTTTTTTTTGGGGGGGGAGGTGGGTTTTAGGAGTATATCCTTTACCCAAATATAACTCAAGTTACTGAAAAATGATCCTGCAGGAAACCTAAAACTTCTGTGTGCACTCTGACATTATCTATCTTTCATATATCGAGTGTGATGAGTTTCCCACTCAAAACTGTCTTATCTGAACAGCCCAATTGCTGCTTAAGGATTTCCCTGCTCAAAGATAATCACATTTCTACCACATTCCTTTAAAGTAAGCAATGTGGAGTCACAAGAGACTGATCCATGCCCAGCATCTTAAAATGAATTGAATTTACCAGTACCAAGTCATCTAGAAACTTCATTTTAAGAGATGAGAAAAAGGTCAGCCTTCAGCTGTTATGCTCACAAGCTTGTCAAGGAAAGATGCAGACAAAAACAATTTGTCCCAAAATGTAATAATGCTACAACTTCTGCCTGGAAAGGATGAGGCTTCATGCTTTAACTACTGGATTCCAGGGGAACCAGTTTTCCTTGAAGTAAAGCTAGCAGCCATAGCACAGAAAGGCTATATATGCCAACAACAAACCTGACACACTTACCTATTTTTATTTAAAGTATTTCTAGATGCCCTTCATCAAATTTCTCCCATGGCAGCTTATGACATATCTTATTGCTTGTTAAGCAAGCTTTCTCCAATCTGTGAGGTTTCCATGAGAATTTTAAGCAAACAAAGGGTACCTGGAAGCCATAAAAATAAAATACATGTTTCAGAACCATCCAGAGCTGATGCATCAAAATTGCAAGGCTTTTAGGAAGAAATCAAACATTTTCCCACTCTGACTTCTAAGCAATCTAGCTTAAGCTAAGTTGAATAACACATTTTCAAACCAACTTGACAGGTAACTTTCTGTCTTACTGACAAAATCACAATCAGCTGCCCTGTGGGAAAAGAGGGAAACAACAACTAACACCAGTATCAGCTGCTTTTGCAAGTTGAGGATACAAGCCAACATGGGATGAAAATTAAGTTTCTAGTGAGAGGTACTATACCTTACATGATTCCTGGTGATTCAAATCATAGGGCTTCAGCCACCTAGCTTTTATCAAACCAATATTAATGTCAGAAGAAACAGTTGTACAGTAGGCATGCCTGGTACCGAAGTCAAACAACAAAAAGTCAGCCTGTTTAATGTATGATTCTAATGTATTTTACCCACCTACGTAGTCATTACTTAGGTTTGGTTACTTATCTTGGAGCAGTTGCTATTTTGCATATGTTAGTCTGGTTTTGCTAGAGATGAGAAGGGGGGCAGGAAGCAGGGCAGGGCACCAGGGCTCCACCCACAAAACAAGAATAGTTAATCAGCCATCCCTCTGGCTTTGGAGAGTTTGGAAAGCACATCCCATGCATCTTAATTTTTATTTATTTTATTTTTTGGCAACCACAAGGGCTGGAAAGCTAAGGGAAGTCTGAGATTTTTAGAACAATGAATCCTGCACTTTTTATGTGCCTGCATGGAATCAGAGTATGCATACAAGTCTGGACATGATAGACGAGGAAGGGAGGATTATTTGGAAATTCTTGCTGGTTCCAAAGTGACTGAATAGTGCACTTTTATAATTTCATTCTTGACATTTTAGCAAAATTGACTTTGACATCCATGAAAAGGGTTCCCAAAATTTGTTTTGCATTAAGGTGGCCAACTCATGTCAAAACCAGTTTGCAGTGCCAATGTTAAAGTTACTATAGTAGTGGGTTTCAAATCCCTGCACTGTCACCTTTTTTGTTTCTTAACCCACTCCTTATTCTGCCCAATCTGATTACTTCTCTAGGTCCTCTCTTAATCATCCTAAATGCTCACCTAAAAAACATTCATGTCTAAACAGAAAGGGCTGGCTGTTAACACTTGTTACTTATTAACTTATTCTTAACTTATTCTATTATTAACTTATTCTCCTGTTGGCTGGGAGTAGCTACCCAAAATCTTTTTGTTCTTTTTCCTTTCCTTTCCTTTTTTCAGATGGGGGCTGGGATCATAACCGTCCCTTGGGTAATCACTAGGTTTGACAAGAGTAGCTACTACATTTCTGTATTGTTGATTAATTGAAAGTAGTAATAAAAACTGTGTAGTAATTTTGGATTCCTTTATGTATTAGCGGCATTGTACCTAACATGGTTCAGGAATTCTAAGAACCTCACCCCAAATCAGTGTGGTCCTGCTTTTTTATCTTAGGAAGCAACCTGCAAAATTTTGTTTGAACCTTTAAGAGGTATCCAAATGCATAACAAATATATAGGAGATAAGCATATACAAAGCAAGTTTTGAGCACTGTGCAGGCATGCTTGAAAGGCCTTCTGAAATTAATGCTGGGGAGAGTTCTAGTGGTTGAATACAGGGCTCCAGAATAGACACATACTGGATTATATGCAAAATTGTTCACATTGGGCAATGTATGCAAATTGTACCTTTACTTGGTGCAGAATTTTAATGATGCTGAAAAGTCCAAATCCTAGCTGTATAACTTTATACGGTCAGAAAGAAAGCTACTACATTTTCCTAATTTTAATCATGCAAGCATGGCTTTAATATACCTAAAAGGGCACACGAAAGTGAATTAAGTTGTGAAGGGGGGAGATGGCAATTTCTTTAGATTCTTTGCACGTCTCTCCACTTCCTCATTCACTACAGTGCTGTTTCCATTTGGCCTTGGATGTGTCTGCCTCATTTCACCCGAATGTGTTGACAAAATGCTATTTCTCATTTTCTGCACAAGAAAAATGGATAACGCATTAGGAAGTTGGAAATTTTAACATAAGCTATGTTCCACTTGTGGTAGCAACAGTGCAGGGGATGGGCTGTGGGACATTTTTGATTTTTTTTTTTTTTGCTCCCTCTTCAAACTGCCTGAAATATTGATCATAAACCTTTTTTTTTACAGCAACTGTGGCAGCCATGTATTACAGTTACTACATGCTGCCAGATGGATCATATTGCCTCGCCCCTCCACCCCCAGGAATTGACATGGCAACTTATTACAATGCACTACCAGCAGGGGTGACTGTGTCTAGCACTACAGGAGTAGCCACAATGACAGCACCACCTCCTCCTGGCACTACACCACCACCATCTTCAGAAGCAACTGATGACACCAGTGGTGTAATGCCTGCCACGACTACTTCAACAAGGTATCCTATTTTTTGCCTGTCCCTTTGAGTTTGGCTTTGAGCAAAAGCATTTCCTATGGTTTCTGGTAACCCCAGGTCATGTTCAACAAAGGCCACATTGACACCACACATTTACAGCACTGTGATGCCACTTTACACCATTATGGAATTCCAGGAGCTGTAGCTCATTAAGGGGTAAAGGTAAAGGGACCCCTGACAGTTAAGTCCAGTTGTGATCAACTCTGGGGTTGTGGCGTTCATCTCGCTTTACAGGCCAAAGTAGCAGGTGTTTGTCCACTCCGCAGACAGTTTTTCTGGGTCATGTGGCCAGCATGACTAAGCCGCTTCTGGCGCAACAGAACACTGACATCAGAGCAGCGCACGGAAACACCGTTTACCTTCCTGCTGGAGTGGTACCTATTAATCTACTTGCACTTTTTGGCATGCTTTCAAACTGCTAGGTTTGCAGGAGCTGAGAAAGAGCAATGGGAGCTCACCCCATCTCAGGGATTTGAGCCACCAACCTTTTGATTGGCAAGCCCAAAGGCTCAGTGGTTTTGGAGACCGCTATTTACTTCCCAGGGTTACAGTTCCCAGAGTTGTTTAACAATCCCTCCTCACACAGAACCCCGGGAATTATAGCAGTTAATTGATGTGCACTGGAAGTAAGGATGTCTCCCTGCTGCCTTAAGAAGTTTGGGCTTTGGTATGTGTCTAAGGAAAAAAGCACCAAATGGTCAGCATACCCTTGCTGTCTTGCTTTGGTTCATGCATGGCATACTCAGGGGTGTTTTCTATGTTTATTAGTTCTCAAATTAATCTTTTCAGTACACATAAACATTTTTTTTCCTTGACCGCAGTGGCTTGTAGCTTTGTTTGTTCAGTTCATTGTAGCTGTGGCCCCATTATAAATCCTCAGCTAGTTAATCGTTGTCTGAAATCTGTTCCAAGCACTAATGTTTTCTTGTTTGAAATTGATCTCTGCTTGGTCAATGTGTTAATTTAGCAAAACAATAAGCTGTGTGACATTAAGAGCACATTACGCAAGTAGGAGTGGGCTTTTGTTTAGATTCTCATCAACTTACAATCTACCAGTGGTTATGCCAGTACTTCTGTAAAAGGTGTTCCAACACTTCTGTTGTTATTCCTGTTTATTGTCAAGGTTCTCTGAATGCCTTACCATGTTATAACAGTGGAATATATTAAAAATGATAGTATTGTAAAATGGGATCAGGATTGTATAAATGGTGCAAACCAGCTTGTATGAAAATATTTTGGACTGAAGTTAGTTGCTGGCCTTTATGATTGCACAGGAAACTTTCACGTATACAGCTGTTTTCTGATGAAAGTTGTGAAATTGGAATGGTTTTAAAGAGGCCTTCAGATTTCTCTCACTCGTTCTGCCCGGCACTGCAGTTGAAAAACTTTTTAAACCTTGTAAAGCCATAAATCTTGGTGCCCCAAAATGACCTGTTCAAATAAAGTGATGTTAGGCAGATTATAAAAAGTTTTAAATGTTTGCCTGGATTTTTCTAATTCCAAAGAGATAGCTCTGGCTTCTTTAATAAGCTCGTTTTGGGGGATCAAATATTTCATAACTTAAAAATCAGTGGTGATTTTTAAAAAGTAAGTGCCGCCTCTGGCTTAATAGGGCTGCATGTTATGTTCTCTGCCTATGTAAATAATAAAGTGCTAATTTTTTCAGCACAATTCCTTCTGTGGTTACCATCATCCCCCCACCCCCAGACATCCAGCCCGTGATTGACAAGTTAGCTGAATATGTTGCTAGGAATGGGATTAAATTTGAGACCAGTGTCCGTGCCAAGAATGATCTAAGGTGAGTGCAAGTGCCTTTTTTCTTAATTACTTCATTTTATGATGTGGTGTAAGTGAGCAGCTTGTCCCTCTCTTATTGACAGTCTGTTTTGCAAAGAAAGCTGTTGAGTGTAATGTGTTGTAATTTGTTTTATTAAAATTCAAGGGACTACTTGAAGTTAATGATAAAGCATTATTGCCTAAGAATCTTGAAGCTTGTGCTTCTGAATGTATACCTTCTGGGCATTTAGGCATAAATTATTCTATTTCAGAATATCAGACAGCTTTTCAGTGCTTGGGGTACTGGAATATTAAATGATGGTTGGTGTTTGCTATGTTGTGGTGTGTTTTTCCACAAATTGCATTTTTGTTCCTTAACAGGTTTGAGTTCCTGCAACCTTGGCACCAGTATAATGCCTACTATGAATTTAAGAAACAGTTTTTCCTTCAGAAAGAGGCCAGTGACAGCTCAAAGGTAGGCTTCTAAGAGTAGGAAGCAACTGTGGGACATCTTGCTTTATATGCTACGTACATAGGAACCTGACTAGAGCAGCCAGGAACAGAGAAACCACCTCTAGTAAATTTATTTTTAAAAAATTATATCCCACTTTTCCTTGCCAAACAACTTGCAGGAGCTAGCAACATGCAACTATGAACCCAGTAATAAAGGCTAAGTTGCTTCAATTCATTTTATGCGGGTCTGCCATTAAGAACATAAGAAGAGCCTGCAGGCCCATCTAGTCCAGCAACCAGGTGCCTCTGGGAAGCCCAAAAGGCACACCTGAGTGCAGCAACACACTCTTCATTTGTGATTCCCAGCAACTGGCTTTTAAGATGGGTGCTGCCTCCAACTGTTGAGGCAAAGCTTGGTTATCATGGGTAGCAGCTGTTACTAGCCCTTCCTCCATGAACATGTTTTAAAATTGTTAAAAAACAAAATGCTGTAGATCAAAGCAAATTTTAAGCAGCATATTACTTTGTTTCTGTGTCATCTTTACTCAATGCTGGATTGTTTGCATGTGTATATAAGATGCTCGTCATTACCTTTTAAACACCCTAAATAGATTTAGGAGTAAAGGTAAAGGGACCCCTGATTTAACAATCAGTTAAATCAATTTAACAATCAGTACAGTTGCGGACAACTTTGGGGTTGCGGCGCTTATCTCACTTTACTGGCTGAGGGAGCTGGCGTTTTGTCCGCAGACGGCTTCCGGGTCATGTGGCCAGCATGACAAAGCCACTTCTGGCGAACCAGAGCAGCGCATGGAAACGCCATTTACCTTCCCGCCAGAGCGTTACCTATTTATCTACTTGCACTTTGACGTGCTTTCAAACTGCTAGGTTGGCAGGAGCAGGGACCGAACAGCTAGAGCTCACCCCGTCGCGGGGATTTGTACCGCCGACCTTCTGAGCGGCAAGCCCTAGACCCTGTGGTTTAGACAATAAATACCATCTCCTGTTGCATGTTCCATCACCAGCTGAGCTACAGCTAGTGTGAAGCAAAAGAAAGTACCTTCCCTGTAACAACACCCAGACTGTGGAACAGTCACCTTTCTTTATAGGAACCATTTGACTTGCCTCATCTTTAGATGTTTTTTTTTGCCTTCCAGGTGGGGTGTTCTTGTTCCGCTGTGATTTAGTTTTAATCGTATTTTTGTATTGCTTTTATTGTACAGTAAAGCCACCTTGAGCACTCTGTTGGAGGGGATATAAATTCTGTAAATAAATAGAAGCCAGACACAACAAGAAAATCGTAACTCAGAAACTTTAGTATGTGATTGCATAAATCCAAGCTGGTGATTGTAAATCAGGTGTTGGTCATCTTAAATCAAAGAGAATTAAATATTGCAATGTACGGGTCAAAAATGAAACATGCTGCAATTGAGATGTTAAGCCTGTTTAATTCCTTGACATGTTTTTGTTTCACTTTGTTTATAGCTACTCTTTTCAGCCAAAAATTTTCCCCAAAGTGGCTTATGATAGAAGTCAGATATGTAGATATTGGATATCTCTGTGGCAGGTTTTTCTGGCCTATAGCTGTTGAGAGGTTTGGCGCTAAAAGAGCAGCAACTGGAGTCATGGGTTAGCAGCAGATAAAGATAGAAACCCATACAAATAGCCCTTCTATTGATTTGAAAGCTCCACTGGGATTGCACAATACTGTACACAAAGAAAACACAAAGTCAGAAATGTCCCATACTTTGGGCCATAGGGGAATGTTTGGATGGGTGCCTGTTTATTAGGGACAGATAGCTGGTGCCTTAGAAGCTCAAAGGGTACTGCTGTACTCTAGGATGAATATGAGAATTGTTCCACCTGTTCTGTAGCAGATGTAGGATGGATTCAATTGTCCACTCTGAGTGAAGTGTCCACTTGTAAACTCAAATTGCGGGGCAGCTGGAGCAGAGTTATACTAGCTTCTCCTGGTGTCTTATGTACTACTGATGATTAACTCTCCATGTTCTCACAGATGCCATGCAAACCACCAGTTGAAATAAACTGCATATGCCCTTCCAGCAAAGATGTGGTGTTTTAGTCTATAAAATTGTATTCAAGGCTAAAAATTTGCCCAAGTTGTCTCTCTGCCCTCTGAAAAGATACCCAGCATAACCTTTTTCTAGGTAGCATTTTGAAGTGGCATACCGACACAAAGAGTTCCATTAAATGAAACCTGTGCATGAGTTACCTTTGTATTTTCAGTTTATTTGGATTGAATAGTTCATGTTTATAAAGCAGACTAAAGTTGCTAGGAAACCATTTTACACATTTTCCCATAATGTGGATGAGGTTTGTTTTGAAATTAGTAGTGGGTGTCCTAATAAATTAGTAGTGGGTTACACAGTTTCACTACTTAAGTGCTGTGTATAACAACTCTTCATGTTTTCATATGAAATATAGTTAATATATTTTTCACTTAATCATGTTGATCTTTTTAAAAATCCTCTATTTAGTTTCCACCTGAATTTTATTTTCTGTTGACTAAAGGGTGCTAGTACATGATCAGGAAGGTCTAACGGCCAGGTGCCAGAGGGCTCAGGGCGGATTTAGGCCAGACTTGCAAATAGTTTGTTACCTGTAGCAATTCAACAAATGTCTCTATGCACTAGGCAAAGAGGCTTCCTGATTTAAGAAATTGAGAAGTGCTGGTGGATAATACCATCAGGGGACTGATCATCTTCACTTGATTGACCCTCTGCTTGAAGATCCTGTTTCATATGGTAGCCAATCAGTCCTTCAAAATGCCACAGGCAGAATGTCAAGACAAAAGCTTTTTTCCTGCTGTAACTTTCCCCAGCAACTAGCACACTCCCTCGAAACATGGAATTTTATTATTATTATTCATTTCATTTCTGTACCACTCTACATTTTTAAGAAAAATATCTCTAAAACAAGAAAATATCCAGAATAAAACATTACTGAAGAAAGTCAAATACAGTGGTACCTTGGGTTACAGACGCTTCAGGTTACAGACTCCGCTAACCCAGAAATAGTACCTCGGGTTAAGAACTTTGCTTCAGGATGAGAACAGAAATAACACGGCGGCGGGAGTCCCCGTTAGCTAAAGTGGTACCTCAGGATAAGAATGGTTTCAGGTTAAGAATGGACCTCCAGAACAATTTAAGTTCTTAACCTGAGGTACCACTGTAGTTGCTCACTGGAAGGACAGATCCTGAAGCTGAGGCTCCAATACTTTGGCCACCTCATGAAAAGACTCTCTGGAAAAGACCCTGATATTGGGAAAGATTGAGGGCACAAGGTGAAGGGGACAACAGAGGATGAGATGGTTGGACAGTGTTCTCGAAGCTACTAACATGATTTTGACCAAACTGCGGGAGGCAGCGGAAGACAGGAATGCCTGGCATGCTCTTGTTCATGGGGTCATGAAGAGTTGGACACAACTAAACATCTAAGCAATAGCAACAACACATTCAAAGCAACATACGGTAATTAACAGAAACTGAAATAATATCTTAAAGGTTTCAAAATAAAAGATTACAGAGGAGGTCAACTACAGAATGCACATTTAACACAGCAAAGTTAACAAAAAAATTATCTTAAACATTCCAAAAGAAAATGTTACTAAAGGAAGTCAACTATAAAATGCACATTTAAGACAGCATTATTAACAAGAGCATAAAACATTAGCATAGGCATAGTACATACCTGCTGCTGCTGTTGCCAATCCTGCCAATGGTGGTTCATGGTGGGTGGCAGCTGTGGAAGTTCAGGCTCAATGATCTGCAGCTCCACTAAGAGACAGACAGAATTCTATATAGCTATCAAAATTAATATAGGGCTGTCATACGTCCGGATTTTCCCAGACATTACTGGGATTTCGAAAACCTTTGGTTTTTTTCAAAGCAAAAAGGCTCAACAATTTGGGGGGTCTTCCAGAGTGTCGTGGTTTTTACTTTTTGAAATATGGCAACTCTAAACTGATAGCCATTAATGAGCCCATTCTCCTTGAAATTGAATAGAGAATTTGCTGAGGTCCACTATCATTGATGTGGCTTCAGTTTTGGCTTTCCACTCCAAGTTCTCTGAAACACATAGAGGGCTTGTGGAGGAGGCGAAGGTTTCTCTTTTTTGTGCTGGGGTATGGAAAAGATGAGGAGGGGTAGGGAGACTCCTGTGGCTCTTTTATTCTCCATAGCCCAGCACAAGCCAGACCCTCTAGCATGTGCAGAGAGGTAATGCCTTACTCTCACCTATGCTGAGATTTTGGATGAGAACACTATGAGAGGCTTCTTGTATTTTTTCACCTTCTTTAAGCCGCAGGGTGAGAATGCAAAGCCCTGGCCGTGCCTCTCACCAAATGGTTGAGGAACTGGTGGAGACACACTGGTTGATCCCTAGTGAACACACACAAACAGCTGGCAGGCTTGTTTTTAAGGCAACTTAAACCACAGTGACATATCAAAATACTTCTGAAATTTTATATGCATTTATTTGATTTTCTCTGTCTCTAAGCTGGAGACAGAGCCTGGGAGCTCAATATAAATCCTAGTGACCACAACTGCCTTCTCCTTGGTTTGTGCATAGCAGCTTTCTGTTGTGCAGCCTATCAGCTAGACAGCTTCTACACAGCTTCCTTCTCCCCTCCTGTAACCATATATATTGGCAGAGCCTCTGCACTCTTGTTCTCCTCAAGTTGCTTGTTCCCATTTGCCCTATTTGGCAGATTCTGAAGAGTAAGCAGGTGAGGTGCATGATGGGGTTAAAGAACCCTTTTGCCAGTGTGTTTCCTTGCTCCCAGTATGTTTCTGAGCACAATTCAAAGTCTTGGTGCTCACCTTTAAAGCCCTAAACTGCTTTGGCCCTGTATACCTGAAGGTGCGTCTCCACCCCCTTCATTCAGCCTGGACACTGAGGTCCAGTGCCAAGGGCCTTCTGGCAGTTCTCTCACTACAAAAAGTAGGGCCTTCTTGGCATTGGCACCCGCCCTGTGGAATGCCCTCCCATCAGATGTCAAGGAGATGAGTAGCACTATAACCTTTAGAAGACCTCTAAAAGCAACCCTGTGTAGGGAAGCCTTTTAATGTGTTATGTTTCATTAAGTTTTTATATATGTTGGAAGCAACCCAGAGTGGTTGGGGCAACCGAGTCAGATGGGTGGGGTATACATAATAAAATTATCATCATCACCACCATCATCAATCACAGAAGTGGGTTTTATTGGCAAAGCCAGTGTTTTTGATACTTCAGTTGTTGCTCCATTCAAAATATTGCTTCTGCTGACTGCCAGGTGCTGGCCAACATGAGCTGCCTTCTTTCTGTCATTTAAACACTTTCAGGAGCTTCAAAACTAAGCATTCTGCTTATTCTGTTCTTTAAATTATTATTGTTTAAGTGCCTACAATCTGAAATCCTGTAATATGAGCCCCTCTCCATAATTGAAAATCCTCAAACCTTGTTTGTAGAAGATTTTTTTTTTAATCGCTACTTAGAGGCAGTCAAAGAACCTTTTAAAGAAAGGAACATTACTTTTTCTAAAGTACAGTTTTCAATTCGTACATCAATTCTTGAACTTTTTAGTTTCTGAGAGCCTTTTCTGAGCAGTGCATTGTGGTAATCAAATGGTTCTTAGTCGCTTTATTTCTCCACCAGTCTTGTTGAAGTGACAGTAAAACCACTATTGCCTCTTATAACAGGGCTTTCCATTGAGAACTTTCAAAACATTTTAAGGTTCTAAAATACCATTGATGGCTCATATTCATTGTTCCTAAGAAAGAGGGTTCCAGTTTTGTTAGTAAAGTATGTTGGTAATGATTTCACTTACACCATTGACTTCAGGCATTTCTCAAAGCTCAAACACCTGTGATTTACAAACCTGCAGAGTTCACCTTGCTGTTTTCCATTAGTGAGTTACCTCATTTTTGAGGGGATAAACTCATCCAGCGAATATTAGGTGGGAGTAGCAAATCACAGGGCCAGTCTTGAATCCATCTGCTTCATAGAATCATAGAATAGAATCATAGAATCATAGAGTTGGAAGAGACCACAAGGGCCATCGAGTCCAACCCCCTGCCAAGCAGGAAACACCATCAGAGCACTCCTGACATATGGTGGTCAAGCCTCTGCTTAAAGACCTCCAAAGAAGGAGACTCCACCACATTCCTTGGCAGCGAATTCCACTGTCGAACAGCTCTTACTGTCAGGAAGTTCTTCCTAATGTTTAGGTGGAATCTTCTTTCTTGTAGTTTGGATCCATTGCTCCGTGTCCGCTTCTCTGGAGCAGTACTCTCCATTCCAGTACTCTCTAGCACAATCAAAGAAAACATTCCAGCCTTCTCAGGTGGCATAAAAGATATGCTTTGGCCCCCAAAGAATATCATTAAAATTGTTGTCACAGATTATCTCAGGGTGGGGTTACAAGTCGAAGGATCTGGGGTTTTGGCTTTTTTAAGTTTTCCCCAATTTCAGTTAATTGGTTTACAGGGGTCTTAGGCTCCAGAAATTGAGCTACTGGGATTTAGCACTTTATTGGTTCTTGCAAGAAAGGAAAAAGTAGAGGTGGCCTTATTCTAGGGGCGGTTAGTAGTTTAAGTGTAGATATGCAGGTAACTGAATCCAGTTCATCTTGCTTTATCCACCTGAAAAGACATAGGGAATCTGAATCAATTTGCATAAATATGTATGTCCTGCCTAGAGACTCTATAAAGATCATAATTTCAGTATACAATATGGGGCTCCCTAGAGCAGGGGTAGGCAACCTGAGGCCCGGGGGCCAGATGCGGCCCAGTCACCTTCTCAATCTGGCCTCCATCAGCATGTTTTTACATGAGTACAATTTGTCCTTTTATTTAAAATGCATCTCTGGGTTATTTGTGGGGCGTAGAAATTGGTTCATATTTCCCCCCCCAAATATAGTTCAGCCCACCACATGGTCTGAGGGACAGTGGACCGGCCCACAGCTGAAAAAGGTTGCTGACCCCTGCCCTAGAATCTCATTTAAAATTGATTAACCAATGCTTCCCAACATCTCTTGATGATTGTGCTGGGAGGTTTCAGTGCAGGAATGGATGATGAGTGTGCAATAGCCAGTGAGAGGCTTGGTCTGAATTTAGAGGATATTAATCTGTAGATGAATAAATTCTGCAGGCATTTATTTAAATTAGTTTATAAACTTGGGCTGTTCCTCTGTAATGGTTCCAGGCAGGATAACCGAGCCGGGAAGTTTACATACAACCCCCTTAAAGGGTGGGAGCACCATAAATTATTTTTTTGTGCAATGACTAATGTGCCCGTTATGTAGAGAATTTTGCAGTGTGAGGCCAACCAGCAAGTGATTTACCAGCGTATGACGCTGGCAGGTTTTCAGGGCATTATAAAAGGTCTGGCTTATAAGCTCTCCTGCATGCAGCAAAGGAAGCACAGTTTGAGGTGGACTCTGAATATTCAGCTAAAATTAGAGGAATCTACTCAGTGAACAGATGAAATAGGCTGCTAGGAGCAGCAGAGACCTACGATGCTGTCCATGGGAATGCTTATAAACAGGAACTGAGCATAACAGCACTTTCCCAGCTTTTGGCCTGAAACCTTTGAGAGCTGCTGTCAGTTAGAGTAAACGATAGGGGTCTGTGCAATATTCACATTCCCCCCCCCACTCCCTTTCAGAATCAGTTTTAAATTGCTTCCATTGCCTGTGTTTCACAAATCATACGTTTGGGAGTTTTTTTTTACACACTAAACAATCTCTGGCATAAGTCTGCTCTGCCATGAATAAATTAGACCAATTAACTCAAGTGCCCCTTTCTCTTCTGAAGATAAATTCTTACTACTGAAGTTTTATTATGTGTTCATCTTTTTTTTTCTAACAGTGGTAGTTGCTAACGCTTAAAACTCCATGCCAAAAATACTCTTAGATTTTATTGGTATCATTAGCTGCAGCCAATAAGTGAAACTAAACTTTAAGATTGTTCCTTAAAGATTTCAGCATTTTTTTAAGAAAAGAAAAACTTTACGCTTAGCCATTTTGTATATTAGACTTTCATTGTACATTCTTATTACAAAGCTGTTAGTACAGTGCTTTTTAATGACTCTCTTGACTACCATAATGGGCATGAAATAGCAATGTCAAATATACTTGAATCATCGCAAGCTTTTTGGTCTGCTGCTATGCTTTCTTAAAAATCTCCAAGCTCATTAATAACTGGTACATAAAATGAAAGTTTCACAGCAAGTAAATGGGCAGGTCAGCTAGTATCAGTTTGGTAAAGGCTGTATTACGAAGAACTGAAGCCACTGTGTTGCAGTTGTTAGATCATTTTTGACTGTGATAGGAGAGAATCAAATTCCATGTCTCTGATTTGCACATGTCAGGTCATTGTTTGTAGCCAATATAGTATTCTCTTCATTGGGTGTGGGGAAACCTTTGGTCCTCCAGATGTTGCTGAACTACAATTCCTTTAGCCATTGGTCTTGTTTGCTGGAACTAATGGGAGTTGTAGTTCAGTAACATCATACACTCTCATACATTGCATGTTTGGCCTCATTTTGCTGGCATAAGAAATTGGGGCTGTAACATGTAAAGCAGTCTCATTGTGATGTACAGAGACAGCTTTGAAATTTATAAGATCAAATATGGAACCTAGTATGCAGTGCAGACTTAGTCTGCACTGCATACTAGGCTTAGTCATGCCACATGACCCAGAAGCTGTAGGCCAGCTCCCTCGGCCAATAAAGCAAGATGAGCGCCGCAACCCTAGAGTCGGTCATGACCAGACCTAATGGTCAGGGGGTCCTTTATCTGTGAGGTATTTTTGTTGCCTTACCCCACAATAGGAATTCTGTGTGCTGTGCAATCCTATCATGTCAACTCAGAAGTAAGCTTCATTAACTTCAGTGAGGCTTACTCCAAGATAAGTAAATGTAGGATTGCAACCTTACTCTTTTTCCAGGGACTGCTCAGGAAGAAGCATCTAGTTTCATACTCCTATGATGGTACTGCTTTATAGTACAGGATCTTGAAGGACTACTTTGCGCTGCTTCTGAACATGTAAATGACCTCTTACAAAGGTGCTTTAAAGTTATGAAGTACTTAAAATAGCCCAGGGATGTGTTCTTTTCAATTGAGAATACATAGAAACCTGAATGAAATGTAAAGGGATGTCATATTCTAGATTTCATGTGGTATGTTCGGTTGTATGCTTGAAGCCTAGTTCTTTATGAGCTTTGTGTGCTGTTCTGTCCAAGAGGTGCCACTTTGTGGCTTTTTAAAAATGCCATCCATTTTAATTGTATTCCATAGGCTTTCATTTTTAGCTGGAAAGTGAGGTTGTCTTGTATTTTCCCGCCTTTAAGCAGGTAGCAACTTTATCGGAGGATGTCCCTGCTGATACTGCCAACACCGAACCTGGAGAAGCCCAGTTTCCCACTGACAACATGTCTGAAGATGTAGAATCTGCTGCCCAAGGAAATGATAAACAAGATGCACTGGCCATTAAAATTTCCAATGATGGCAAACTGATAAAAGGTATGCCTGTAGGTGTGGGAACCAGAGACACACACCCCCCGACACCGTGTGTGTGTGTGTGTAATGAATAAATACATCCATAAGTAGCATTAAAGAATGTTTCACTCATCTGAAGGGTGGAGGGAAAACTCTGAACTGAGTAATGGATCCAAATTTGTGTCTTGATGCTCTCTCAATATCATACAACTTAATACAACATACCTGCTTGAAAGATCTCTCGTCTTTCATTCAAGGCTGATAGAGAGCAGCCTTCCTCAGCCTGGTGCAGTGCTAGCAGGGTTTGATGGGAGTTGTAGTCCAAAAAATAGGTAGGGCACCAGATTGGATTAGTTCAGTTCTTTATCGAAGCTATTCCAGAGAACGATTTCCCCAAGTGCAGCGTGACTGCTTGAGAATTGGCTGTAGTGTAGCTGCTTAGCGGAGGCTCATAGCTCAGCTGCTGATGGAATAGAAGGTCCCAAGTTCAGTCCTTGTAAAGAGTTGTATAGCGAGGCTGGGAAATTATTGGTTTCTTTCTGCCTGGAACGCAAGAGAACTTCTGTTAAGTCCTGGGGTGGGGGGTGGGGGGGCAATGGCCTGACTTGGTTCAATGAAGCATCAAGTATTCATGTGACCAGTGATTAGATTGCAGCACCACAGAGCTGGAAACTCTATTTTGATAAGTAGCAGAACGCTTGCCAGACGAAACTCCTGTATTCTTTGTTCCAATAAAATCAAACCTTTGAATTTCAGGAGCTTTTCGCAGCAGGCAGCAGTTAAACTGAAAGAAATTTGTGTAGGCAATCCCTTGCACGTGTTTAATTTAGAGGAAGCTGCTGCCAGACGATAGCTGTGTAAAATGGTTTGGCTTCTTTTTGGTGGGGGGGGGGTCATAGTGATGGAGGAGTCGTTCATCAGTTTTCATTTCCGGTAGAGGTTGGGAACAAATGTTCCAATACGACAAGAGTTTCTGCCAGTTGCAAGGCAAGCTGTGAAATGCTGTAGATAGGAGGAAATGCATAGGCTTCGCCTTTCTTTCTGCTGTGCTGCAATGCAATTAATTCCTCAAAGTAATTATTTTTTTGTAGGCTGGTATTAAATGAAATCTTCCAAGTACCATTGGGTGAGCTAGCAAATCCTCTTGATGTCAGATTTAGTGGGGGAAAGGTGAAAAAGTATTTTGTTTTTTTAAAGTTGCAAGTGGGTTAAGCTAATTAAGAGGTCAGGTTTGAAAATGGCCTTTTGAAAAGATAATAAACCACAAAGGGCCAAAAATTGAATTACATTGTTTGTAGCATTAGCGGGAGCGGGGGGGAGTTCAACTGATGAATCCAGGTTTGAGGATTAGGAATGTATGAAGTTGCCATATACCAGGTTAGACTATTTGCCCAATTAGCCCGATATCTTCTATTCTGACCGGGAATGGCTCTCCGGGCTCCCCAGCAGAAAAATGTTATTTCTATGATTTGCTACCTGACATATTGTTAACTAGAGAGCCAAGGAGTGAACCTTGGACGTTCTACATGCAATTGAGGTTCTGTTATCACTGATGTATATGCCCTCTCCAAATCAGTAATGGTAGAGGTTGCATAAAGCAGGAGTTACGTGTGGCTAGATCTCTTTAGACTATCAAAGACGAATCTAGAAAACCTGGTTTCATATTCTGGGTCAGCTTACTACCTTTATACCTTGTTTTCCTTCCAAAAAGCTCAAATACCTTAAGTACGGTTCCCAGGGAGTCTCCCATCCAAGCAGTTTGATGGGCCAGAATTGCTTAAGCTTCAGCAGCAGAACAGCATTACAGGCATTCACGGCCAGTTTATCTCTCTGTCAGCTCCATTTTACCAATTGCCTGAGAATCGTTACCAAGACTGAACAAGGCAAAGCTTTTTAAGCAGTTGCCCGTTAGGACTGCTATATAAATGAGTGATAGAGCTAGCCCTAGCGGCCTCCACGGTTAAGGCTTCTATAAAGTTTCCATTCTAAATGCTTTGTGTCCGTTCATAATTCTTTTTCCAAAACACAAAGGCAGGCTGCCTATATTTGGCTGGGGCTCAAAGCACAAATGCTTATAAGGAAAGCTTCAACTGCTTGCATGCATACAAGGAGGGGCAGGTGACATTATCTTTTAAAAGCGAGCATCATTCTATCCCTGCCTTCTAAAAGGCTTTTGTAGTAGTTCCAAATCTTCAGATCAGAATTTACCCTTTAACCATGAGGGTAAG
Source organism: Podarcis vaucheri (assembly GCF_965113315.1). NCBI lineage: Eukaryota > Metazoa > Chordata > Lepidosauria > Squamata > Lacertidae > Podarcis > Podarcis vaucheri. The sequence continues at coordinate 35,290,861 of NC_138754.1, read as the reverse complement.
GTAATGATTCCCCTCACTACCACCAACTTAAGGGGATCATTTGTTTTTCCACTGTTTTTACGGGACCATTTAAATGTGGTGGAGAGAGATGTTTTGGTGCTGGTTTACATGCGGGCTCTTCCATCCTGTTCAGCAGGATGATTTTCAGCCTCAAAAGAATGTGCTTTACAGAACATTCAGTCTGCAGGGGGGAAGAAAAGGAGCAAGAAGTCAGGGCACTGCAAATTATTTCTTTTCTTTTCTCCAGAGACAAGAGTGAACTAAAACCAAGTTCCTAGCCTGTAATCAATCCTTCCCCCACCCTTCTTATCAGTGGTTTTGATTGTTAAGACAACTATAGAAGTAAATAGCAGACTATTAGTTTCAATATTTGTTCTGTTTAATATTTGAAATCCTCTTTTAAGCCATAAAGATCCACAAAGAGACAAACAATGAGATAAAACCATAATACTGTATTGTTTTTAACACTTGATTGGAGGCCGCCCAGAGTGGCTGGGGAAACTCAGCCAGATGGGCGGGGTATAATTATTATTATTATTATTATTATTATTATTATTATTATTATTATTAATTATTATTACATAAGCGACGATGAACAGCCTCTGTTAGAAAGCTACACCAGCTGCACAATGTAGCACAGATGGGACCCAGGGCAACATGTTGCAGTGTAGAATGCTCCTGTTCAGGTTTCAAGCCAGCCAGTTGTGCCTGCTTTCTGGTTACTCTATTCTGCCCCACCCCGCAAATAGCATTCTGTACCACTGAGCAAAGCCAGTTTTCACTGAGCCTCGGGGGGGGGGGGTCTTCAGTTGAGAAAGTTAGCTAAGTATTTGTTGTTCTCTGCACATCTTGGGAGTTGTCTCTAGCCTACTGCTACTTCCCCTCTTCTGTACAGGTGCAGCTGTTTTCATTGCAAAATGATTCATAGATTGCCTAGTCAACAATATCTCACTAGTTGTCACTTCCTTTTTAATAGCATCCTTTGCACCAATAAGCTTTGCAATCAGGGCCAAAGAAAATGACATGCTCCCCTTGGAGAAAAACCGTGTGAAACTTGATGATGACAGCGACGAGGAGGGGGAAGAAGGCAAGGAAGGCCAAGAGAATGCCAGTAGCACCTCAAACAGCCATTCAGCATTTGCCATGTCCAGTGGGGCTGCTGAAGAGAAGAGGCCTCAGCTGACACAGGAGGAGCTGGAAGCCAAACAAGGTAAATGGATCAGCATTGTGGAGAGGAGAGGAAATGTTTGGAGCTTGTAAATGTGTACTGTTGACAGACTTCTTGTTTTGAGGGTGGACTTAAAGGAAAGGAAATGGATAGTAAACAAAAAACCAGGGAGTTGCTACTTTTTGTTATGTCTTATAGTTATGATTTGATTTTTTAAAAAATCTTGAATTCCGGAACTCTTTTGTAAACTACAGTGGCCTATGGCTGATACAAATAAATTGCTGACGTTCTGAGGTGAATAAAATTATCCACAGTATACCAACTAAATGTAATCATTGAAATGTCATTGAAATGTTGTATTTCATGCTCAGGGGCTTGTCAGCAGTGGTGTACAAAGGCCGCAGGACCACTGTGAATTGGCCACAGCGTGCACTGCAAGCTTTGAGCTGAGTTGGACCATAATGGCTTCTCATTCATTTTTTTTTTCTTTACTAAAAATGGATTGTGTTTCAGAGATGCTGATTGTCAAAGTAGCTGTAGTTTTAGTCATGCATCTAGTGTGTGGTGCTAGGGAAGCACATTTAAGAATTGGTCTGTAAACTCCTACTCAACTATTTTATATGTGTTGTAATGTTCTTATAATTAAACAAATTGAGTTTTAATTGCTCCTTCAGGTCTGGAATAGTAGCTGTCACAAAATGCATTACCACCATCACTTTGGCAGCATAACTTCAGAGACTCTCTATTACTATAGCCATCGGTACACAACTTAAAAATGCAGACTTCATATTTCTTCAAAGTCTTGAAATATTCTGAGGCAGTGCTTAGTGCGTTTTAAATTTTGGAGGACTCATCTGTAAGGCCAGGGATGTACTGCATCCCAGGCTGATATGAAATACAATGGAGTTGTGGATGCACAGACTCAATTAGTGTATTATTCTCCTGGCTAGGTGCTATTCCTTCAGCAACTAGGTCAGGTGGTAGGTTCTCCCTGCAAGTGCTCAGTGCTTCATTTAAGAATGTTAGGAACTTCTGACATTGTGAGTTAACCTGGCAGCTGTGAACATTGCACACTCAGGCCTCAGAGTATGAAGCCTCTACTTGGCCAAACCTGGCAAAACTACAAAGACCCTAGCCATCTGGTCAGCAGGGTAGCACATCCTGTTTACATGCTGAAAATTCTAGCTCATACCACTTAATTTAGAGACCCTGAATTGGCGAGTATATTTCCTGGTGCGGCCATCTATGGCCTTGCCCTTGTGCTTTGTACTCCAACGCTATTTGCTTTAATGCTTCATAGAAGAAGAACATAATCATGTAATGGCTCAAGCAGTATACTCTGGTATGCTTACATTTTGTCTTTTCCGAATCTACATGCCACATAAATGGTGGGACTGAGCTATGTGGAGGAGATGCTCAACTTGTGGGCAAATAAATTGTTGATGAGGGCAGTGTCCTTGGCCTTCTGCTATAGAGACCTGGGTCTTCTCTGCCCACTTTTCAGCAATCAGCAGCATGTGAATATCATCCTGGGTCTAATGGGTCATTATTGATAATTCATTCAATAGAGCTCTTTCAAGGGCAGGGGTTGGAATCTAGCCATTCCAGGATTACTGGAAATGAATTTGACTTAAAGGAAGTAAATCCTTGAAAAATGAGGCAATATACGTCATATTGAAACTTTAAAAATAAGGGCACGTTGCAGCCTTACTGTGAAAGCCTTTAATTTGATCCTGATGCTGCTGGTGAGAGTTTGTCCATAGCAGGTACTGGATGCAGGTGAATGAAAGATTCATATGTGAAGGTATTTTTAGCTTAGGGAAAAAAGTAGAGGGAGATATGAGAGAGGTGTATTTAAAAAGCAAAGCAAAACTTTGCAGAGTATGAGGCAGTGGCTAAGGAGAAGTTTTCGTCATCCAGTGAAACTGAAGATGAGGAGATTCAGAACAGGCAAAAGAAAGTACTTCTTCATACAACACTAAGTTAAACTGGAATTTACTGCCACAGGATGGTACGAAGTTGGGTAGCGTTAAAACAGAATTAGACAGATTCATTTTTTAAAAAAATAATTTTTATTAACCGGCCAATCAAATCAAATTAAATCAAAGCACATCACATAAATTCCGAATTACAAAGCCGAATTTTAAATTTTTAGCGATGTTATCTATGAAGGTGATGATATATGGAAACCATCTCGATTTGAGGATTGGAAGAACGGAAAAATTCACACAGGATTAATATTGGTGTTTATCGGCTTAAGGAGACTATCAGAAGAGATCATAAAGAAAAAAGAGAAAATATATGAACAAGATGTGATGTGGAAACAGCAAGATAAGACTGGATAGAATTATGAACTCTGTTTGGACTGATTTGGTCTGATTTAGACATTAATGCAGTAGCAAGAAGATGATCAGAATCCCCCTTCGGATCTTGAAATATGGGTCCCCCCAACAAAATTTAGAATTAGACAGATTCATGGAGGCTGTGATGGCTTTGTACTATCTCCAGTGCTGGAGGCAGTATATCTTTGAATACCAAGCACTGTGTTTCTCCACAGAATTGCTGTTGTGCTCATGTCCTACTTGCACGCTTCCCATTAACGTGGTTGGAGAACACAATTCTGAACTGAAGGGGCTGACATAATGTCATCATGCTTTGTGATCTGGGAAACACAAGCACATTATAGATGGTGTTTTGGCTAAAAAGCCCTAGGGTGCTTCTGGTCCTGTTGTTGCTCATCATGGATGCTTAAGATTTCATTGGCAGCAGCCAGAGGTGTCTATATCAAGTTTTGTCAGATTACAATGCTTGACCCCTTTGAAATTTCTTCACCTTTTAATTTCTTTCCTGTAACCTTGTGTTGCATAATATTTTTGTGTGTATAGCACATACAGAAAGAAACAAGCCCCTGCCAAACAAAGCTTGCATTATATTAATTCTCTGTTTTAGCATAGACTGTTTTGTTTTTTTAACAAACAAACAAAATTCTTATAAAGTTCTGGCTGGTAAATTTTGTTACCTTCTCCAGACTTTGACATTTGATTTATTAGAAATCAAATAATGGAAGCAGCTGGGGGAAAGGGAATTTGTTTACTCATTTTCAGTAATTTTCTGAAAACCTTATGTTGAATTGGATTATACTTTTAATCTGCATCTGTGCATCTTAATTCAGTAAAATATAAAAGTTTAATTTGATGAAGAATTCATAATGTCGCTGCAGAGAATATGTTGCCTTTCAGATCTTATAAATAGGCATCTAACTGAGATGCAAAGATATGATTTTTAATAAAAAAAATTAAGTCACTTCCAAATAGAATTATTTATTAAAAATTCTCCTACAGGAAGTATCTTTTGGAGTGTCAGGTTCTATAGTTAACTATGAATTCATTATTTCATGTCTGCAGGTAAAAAAACAACTGCTAAACATCAAATTAAAGGAGGAATGTTTCTCATTCTGAAAATGGATCTATAATATATTTAAATATATTTGCTAATCTTTTGTAAAAACTTTTTATAACATTCTTGAAAGAGAACTAACAGTCAGGAAAGCTGTATGTTTAGTTTTCAAGGTTAAATGGTAGGTCTTCGTGAATAAAGAACTATTTAGTGGTTTCTTTTTTATATATAATGCTCATATTAAATACATTTTAAATATGTATATAAATCCCAAAAGGTGTGAGCATTTGCCCAAACTTGAAATGAGAAAATTGAAACAGACATAATATACTTCTGATTAGTCACAGCTGAGCATTATAGAATCAAAAGTGTGAAATGCTGAAAAATGTGATATTTGAAACTTTAATGATGAGCTTGAAGGAATTTAGCTGCTTAGAAATGTTGATGGTGGTGCCACAGAATTAGAAATATTTTACTGCTCTTGCGTTGGGTTCTTGTGTAAAAATGTGCTTCTTGCTTTTAAAGTAATGCTAGGATGTAGGGTAATAGCTCTGTTCCCAGTGCATTTCTGAAAACACTTCCCTTACTCCTTGTTCAGTTTTATTTGCTGGGGCGTTAATGATTGTTCCTCTGTGAAAATGTGTACACGTGAGCTGTTAATCCATGGAACATGTTAAAGTTTACTCTACTGAAGACATCATTATTCTGTAACTGCACATCCTAGGCATATATGTTCAGTCCCATTCAATTCATTGGAGCTTATTCCCATGTAAATTAGTGTAAAAGAGCAATCCCATTAATCCATAGTAGCATGATCCACAATCCAAGAAACATATAATCCACAAATCAATTAAGCTATTTCATTCAGCTAATAGTGGGATTTAAGGCATTAGAAGTTCAAGTTCATTGGCATGTGGTTTGAATTTGACCAATTACCTCTTTACAGCTTGGGATTCACCGCCCACAGTTCCAGGTATTCCATTGTTCAAGTGGCTAAATTACCACATTGTCCCTCCCACTGTAATCTCTTGTCCATCAGTAATTCTGAACATCTTGTTCCAGTTACTCATATTTTCAGTTTTGGGTATTCCCAACCCCTAACCTCCACCACTTCAAAGTTGCTGAGGCTCTTAATGGATCACTTAATGATTTTTCTACCTTTCCTTTATCAATTATAACAATATATGCTAAAACTTAGTCACCACTGCAGACCACCTGAATGAAGCTGATGGAGTACACTTTGGGAACTACTCCTATAGAGACTTCTCTTTGCTGGGTTTGGAAATAGTTCCGGGGGCGGGGGAGAGTTTGCTATTCTCTTGTCCTCCTCATGTCAGCAAGCATTTGGCATAGTCACAAATTACATTAAGCACATTTAAAAGTAGCCAAGATAAGAGTTTAATGAAAAGCACAACAGACAGAGCAGAAGCAGGGGTAAACAGTGCAGGTATAAACCAGGGATGTAATTATTCCTGGGGGATGGTAACAGCAGACACATGCGCAAAATGTGGGAGATGTCTTAATTCAGTTAAAGGATTTTGGAGCTGATAATTTTATCCATGGGCACCTTCAATGCAGAGATGATCCTGAAAAAGAAATGAAAATGGTTGGGGGACGCAAAAGGCTAGCATTTCCACAAGGAATTCTATAACCTAACTTGTGGCAAGTCTCCAGGTGCACTTACATGCTGCTGCTCTTTCTCATAATTCTGAAATGCCAGTGGTGATGTATTGAAGCTGTTGCAGCCATATGGTCTGTACGATACTCAAGAGTGAAGAATTTAGGTGCCTCTGTATACACTGAGGAATTACAGAATACTATTGCATAATGCAAGAGATAGGTTTTATCAATGCTTTGAGAAATCTGTGCTCTGAAATGATTGGTTTCCAGGCTAATTCATCAGGTACATTTCTAGAACCATGTGGCTTATACATACACACTGCAAACTCTGTGTGGACAGCCCCCTCCACATTCCTGTCCAACCATCTTGATTAGGTAGTCGGGGAGAGTCAGTGGGCATGAAATTATATACAAGTAGATCTCAAATCAAGGGCCAAAAGCCCAGGTAAAGAAAAAAGTTGTTTCTGGATACCTAAAAAGATATAAAGATGGCACCAGTTGTGCCTCCCTTCCACAAACATAGTGCCACCACTGAAATGGCCTGAGCTGCATACAGCTCTTGTCAGTCAAAACCAGCACCTCAAATTAGCCCCGAAACAAGTTGGGCCAGAAATGGTGTTGTATTTTCAGACAGCCTTGCCCCCGCCAGCAGTCTAGCTGCCAAATTGTGCTTCAGCTGTACTTTTTGAACTGTTTTAAAAGGCAACCTAACCTATAACACATTGCAGTAATTCAACCTAGTGGTTACCAGGGCATAGACAGTGGAGGTAAGGCTGTCCCTGTCCAGAAGGGTGCACTATGTATTGGCTGCTTCTGAGGGAGTGTGACCCCATCCAGAGCAAATCACGTCCAGTCTTATTTATTCCTAAGCATGAATGCACCCCACAAAATTTTGCAGCATGCACCTTTATCCAAAAGGATTTCTCAGGCTGTTAACTTTTTCTTCTTCTTACTTAAATCATGTTACTCTCTATATGTTCCACTCCACTGGCTTCCTCTATTGTTTTGTATTAAGTTTCAATTTCTTCCTTTTAACCTTTAAGTCTCGCCATGGTCTTGTGCCTTCTTATCTATCTATGTTGCATGCTCCCTGTTCCCCATCTCAGTCTCTCCATTCATCAGACACTAATTTAAGGCTTGTAGTTCAGTTCTTTACATTTGAAAAGCCATTCTCTGGTATCTACATAGAACTGGGAAGAATCCCTGTCTGAAACCCTGAATAGTTGTTGCTTGTCTTTATAGACATTTCTGAGTTAGGTGAGCCAGTGGTCCTGACATTCCTATTAAACCTCCTCTCCTGTTCTGTTGTTCATTTCTGTGACTTCTCTCTCTTGGTGAACTGAACTCTCAGTTTCTGTTGCACTCTATTACAAAACTCATCTTTTCTTTCTTCCTTCCTAATCCAGTGTTCATAATCTTACATTGCTTTGTCTTTTAATCTCTCCCAACCAAATGGTTTCTCCCCTCTGCTTTCATTTTGTACAGCTTCTACTGCATTTTAAGGCATATATATATCCCAAGGTGCTCTTTAGGAGCTACATAGATGTGCATTTTCTAGACTCAAGGGTGCAGCTCAGGCTAAAAAACTGTTGACCTCCTAATGTGATAAGCAAGTTACCTCCTTGTAAACTCCACATTCTGTATCCCTTTTTCCCCTAGCAAAGCAGAAACTAGAGGACAGATTAGCGGCGGCGGCAAGGGAAAAGCTAGCCCAAGCCTCCAAGGAATCGAAAGAAAAGCAGCTTCAGGCGGAACGAAAACGAAAAGCAGCACTGTTCTTGCAGAACCTGAAGAATCCCCTGGCAGATGCAGAGGTTGAGAAAATGGAGGAGCATGCCTTCAATATAGAGGTGAGCAAAGCAAAGGTGTTTTTAACCATAGTAGCATATACTGCAAAGAACTTTGCTTGGGGCAGGGTAGGAGAGAGAAGCCAGCATTGCTTGAAATGTTAGTATTTATTAGACTTAAATGAAAGCTTTTTCCAGAGGGAAAATAGATCTGAAATTAATAGCATGTTGGGCTACATCAAAGTAGCTGAAATGATATAAAAGAAATATTAAATTGGGCCAATATTCTCTGTTTCCAGTGTTCCCCCTTTTTTAAAAGAGTGATAAGTTTGCTTCCCCATCCTTCACTATACATCCTTTGAAGTTTCAGCAGTGGCACCCCCAGATTCCATGTGTATATCTTTTGCATCTTGTGTTCTGACGCGAATCACACCCATGGTTAATTTCTCATTCTCTTTAACATTTGTACCCCACCCTTCGACCATGGAGCTCATTTTGGGGCTATTCTATTTTTTCCTTACAATAATCCTGTAGTTCAACTTCAGCTGGATATTGACTCACCTGAAGTCATCCAATGAGCTTCATGACTGAGCAGGGATTTGAACTCTGCTCTCCCTTGTCCAGAGCTCTAACCACTACGGTGGATGCTCATGTGTCATAAAATAAGGCTAGCTCACGTTAGAGCTAGCATTTGAAATTCTGATGTAGTTTAAAATAAGTTTGTGCCCCCCCCCAAAAAAAAACACCCTCCCGCAAATAACTAAATGGTACCTGAATAACTTGAGATTTCACATTGTTGTATAACTGAATATTTTATGTGAATCTCTCTTTTTAAAAGCTACAAATGTTGTGAGACACACACACACACACACCCAATTCCTTCAGGCTTCACTTAAATTCAAGATTCAGAAGTGCTTTTATCAGAATCAAGGCATTTAAGGCAAAATGCAAGCTTTTGCTGGTGTTTCTGGACAAGGATAAGGACACAGTTGGCCCTAGGCAAGTAGTGTGAGAGAGGGGGGCTGTCTGAGAGGCTATGGGGGTGCAGTCACTCTGCCAGTTGCACATTATTTGATTTCAGTAGTGTCTGTGCATTCAGGAGTGTAAGCATCTGGCTTTTGTTTTATTAATTACTTTTATCTGCCAAGGTTGTTTGTACAGAGTACTCACAAGAGTTCCACTTGGTGCCCACCTTAATGTCTTCTTGGTACTAGGCAAAGGCCTTTTTATTTTCTCAGCCCTTTTAAATCTTTAGATTTAAATCTCTAAACGTTTAATCTTTGCATTACACTGTGGTTTTAGCATGCTTCTACAGCTGTGTGAAATTTAGTGCTTTGACTCTGTATTAATTGTGTGTGATGTTTCAATCTTGATATATCTGCTTCAAAATGGGTTTTTTGTATCATTAAAGTGTTTGTTGCTCTAATTTTTGTTGAGTTTTTAAAAATGTATTTAAAAAATAAATTGGTGTGTCACCCAGAGAACTATTGTGTTTGGGTGGCTCTTAAATGAAATAAATAATATTTGAGATAGTGGCAAAGGATGAGCACTTAAATGTACTAGGTTGCCAGGAGCAACCTCAGAAGATCCTTGGGAGTTGAAATATCCGATGGGCTGGAGCAGGCCTAGCTGGTGAAAGTTGGAAGCATGTGGCAAAAAATTTAGCAAAGTCAAATTAAATTAGTAAGAAGATGAAACTGCATATTGCTCAGTCTTTGGAGCAAGTGAATATTGGATGGCTAGCAGCAGCCATCCAAGGGCTTCTGTTTGAAGAAGGAGAAAACAGGAAGGAAGGAAACAGTTTTATAACTAAGATCAATAGGTTGTGGGGAAGAGGAGATTCCTCTGAGTATTCCTCATGGACGGTGTATCTAATTATGCATACATGAAGCTCAGCATCTGACACAGAAGTGATCATTTCGAGAATATCTTTTTAAAAAACATTATGGTGAGGGGAAATGTAAGGATTTGTGTGGAAGGACATTTGTGGGCTCAGATGCAAAGGCCATTACTGTGGTAGGTCAAGCTGTTTTCAAGCTGTTTATCACCACTTATAGGGTGGGGAGAGTGTTGACCAGTAAGTGTCAGCATCTTCCACCTGTGACACATGGTTTGCCCAATCAAAATATTAATGAAGTGTGGGATCCAGTTCCTTTAGAAGTTGCAAGTGGGGTAAGGTGAGTCAGTTCTCCCACGGTCTTCATGCAAATACGTTGCACAACCCAGTTTCCTGATCTGCTTTGACCAGAGAGAGCAGAGTTTATACCTGGGGTCCTCCGATGCAAAGCATATTCTGAGCTATGGCCCCTCCTCCTCCGTAAGGTAATGGGGTTGTGGTCCAGAGATAGAGCATCTGCTTTGCATCTAGGTTCAATCCACAGCATCTCCAGGTTGGGCTGGGAAAGATTCCCGGTCTCAAGCCCTGCAGATAGATGGTTGGTCTTACTCAGTAAAGATTGAATGGGAATATTTATTTAAAAATCTAGGATACTATATTGCTGTTGTTTTTTTAAACTCTAAACACTGTCTTCGTATTGAGCAAGGAAATACCTTGGGCTTCCCAAGTTGTCCACCATATCCCTCATAGAAATGTGGCAGGTTGTTGGAGGAGGGAACAGAGCCGACATCCCCTCCCAACAGGCAATTAAGGTTTATTGTTCTTGCTTTTGAGGCTAGTAACGTTTATTTAATTTATTTTACTAGATTTCTTATGCACCCTTCACCACAACGTCCCAGGATGGGTTGCAGCAATAAAGTATGCAACTATAAACAAAACTATCACAACCATAAAATAAATGTAAAACAATAACAAAAATTTTAAATAGCTCAAATACAGATGCAGACTATGGGCTTATTTATAAGCCTGGTTTAAAAGGTACAGTGGTACCTCGGGTTAAGTACTTAATTCGTTCCGGAGGTCCATTCTTAACCTGAAACTGTTCTTAACCTGAAGCACCACTTTAGCTAATGGGGCCTCCTGCTGCCGCTGTGCTGCCAGAGCATGATTTCTGTTCTCATCCTGAAGCAAAGTTCTTAACCTGAGGTACTATTTCTGGGTTAGCGGAGTCTGTAACCTGAAGTGTATGTAACCTGAAGCGTATGTAACCCGAGGTACCACTGTATTCTAAATTCTTGTTCTAAGTACTTAAGCAAGTACACATCAGAAGTACACATCAGAATTTCTGGCAGCTTCTAGAATCCTGTTTATTTGGGGGGATATATTTTCAGTATTCTGCACATGTTTGCAGTACTGAACAAGAATTTGAAAATGATAACTCTGGGCAGTAAAACAGGTGTGGCAATTTACTCTTTTAAGCGACTATGGGTCAGTGAAATGAGGGGCAGTTGTCTTCTAGAAGGGCAGTTGTCTTCTATTACTGAACATGATGATTATTAGAACTACCACACTGCAATTAAAACTGAATCATTAAACAATTTTTACAGGCGGCTGCCACAGCCAGCTTCCTTGTAGTTAATGGACCATATTGAAAGAATTTCTTGTGATCAATACTCCTAAAACCTTTTGTGATATCTTGCTGACCATACCCAGTTTGGGGATAATTTTATTCCCAGTTTATTTCATTTGCTTTCCTAAAATCTTTTGTGCAAAAATAGCTTTAAACACTTGCCTGTGTTGAAAGTATGTGTTGTATTTTAGCATGTGTACTATGCTAAATCAGATCGTCGTCTGGTTTATTGATTTTAAAATAGTATATGATCTCCTAAAAAAAGGGGTCTACAGCTGTACAGGTATATTTTTAGTTCTGACGTATTTTGAAATAACAGCCCTATAAATCAATAGTAAAGAATTTCTGTAATTCAATTTCATGAAATACTGGTTGCAGCAGTGGCATAATCTAGCACTTATTTAATCTACAGCTACTCTTTAATATTGCCCCTCTCTTTTTTAGTCATTCTGTTGGTGGCATAGTTTACCCCCCTTTTTTTCTTTAATGTAGAAAATGGTGAAGCTACCAGTATGCCTTTTTGATAAGGATGTCTTGAGCTGGTTCAGTCAAAATATAATTTAATTTTTATTTTATTATTTATTTAATGCCCTACACCCGTAGAACTCAGGGTGGTTTACAACATAAAATTACAATATCAACAAAGACAACTCAATAACCCCCCTTTCCACAATACATTTAAAAGGGCATTAAATGCCAATCAGCCAAAGGGCTGGTTAAAGAAGTGCGTTTTCACCTAGCACCTAAAAGTATGTAAAGAAGGCACCAGCTGAACCTCCCTGGAGAGACGATTCCACAAACTGGGAGCCACAGCAGAAAAGGCCCGTTCTCTTTTTGCTATTCTCTGGAGCTCTAGCGGAGGAGGCACATGCAGAATGGCCACAGTGGATGATGTCAGGGTCCAGGCAGGGGTTCATATGGCGAGAGGCGGTCCTTGAGGTATAGTGATTTTTTGCCATCATGGAGAAGTAAACATCATTTTGGACAGAATGTGATGCTTATGGGATTCGTTGCTGGAAAATCTGTACTGCAAGCTTGTATTTCACAATAATGAAGGTAGAGCTGTGCCAAAACCCTGACATATTTCTGTGATGGAAAATTAAACTTTCAGTTGTACCTTTGTAAACTCATGTAGCATAGAGGCTGTAGTACAAATAAGGAATTCCCTGGGTTTGAATCTTCCCTATGCAATACGGGGGTAATAATAAAGGCACGCCAACATAAAAAAGCCTTCAAGAGACACAAGTCAAAACCAGTCTCTGCTTCAAGAGTGTTTATAATGTAGGTCTGGCAATAATAAATGCCCCACTTCTGACTAAAGACAGTTAGACATCTGTAACATGGGGAAGATACATGTATAAAGTGTTTTGAACACTCTAAAGTTCTTTTAAAAATTGCTCACTATTACTGGTATTGCCGTTTTATCTTAAATGAAGGAAACCATTGTATGCTAGTGAATTTCCTTCCACTTTAATTTGCTAATTGTGTCCGTACAATGTATGTTCAGTAGCTTTTAAGTCTTTAATTACCGTATTTTTCGCCCCATAAGACGCACTTTTTCCCCTCCAAAAATGAAGGGGAAATCGGGGTGCGTCTTATGGGGCGAATGCCTGCAAGCCTCGCGCGCCCGGCAGGAGGTCCCACCGGGTGCGCGAAGCTTGGGGCGGCAGCCTGTCGCCCGAAACACGGGGAGCCCTCGGGAGGGCTCCCCCTGCTTCGGGCGAGTGTCTGCAAGCCTCGCGCACCCGGCAGAAGGTCTCGCGGGTGCGCGAGGCTTGGGGCGGCAGCCTGTCGCCCGAAACACGGGGAGCCCTCGGGAGGGCTCCCCCTGCTTCGGGCGAGTGTCTGCAAGCCTCGCGCACCCGGCAGGAGGTCCCGCCGGGTGCGCGAGGCTTGGGGCGGCAGCCTGTCGCCCGAAACACGGGGAGCCCTCGGGAGGGCTCCCCCTGCTTCGGGCGAGTGTCTGCAAGCCTCGCGCACCCGGCAGGAGGTCCCACCGGGTGCGCGAGGCTTGGGGCGGCAGCGGACTGCTCCCGCGCACCTAGAAGCTTGGGGCGCGCTGAGCTCAGCACGCCCCAAGCTCCTGGTGTAGCGCAGCGATCCGCTAGCCCTCGGAGAGCCCCGCGGCTCTCCCAAGGCTAGCGGACTGCTTGCCGGCACGCAGAAGCTTGGGGCGCGCTGAGCTCCGCACGCCCCAAGCTCCTGGTGTAGCGCAGCGCACCTGGGGGGGAAATAAATTTTTTTCCCTTTATTTCCCCCCAAAAAATCTAGGTGCGTCTTATGGGCCGGTGCGTCTTATGGGGCGAAAAATACGGTAATGCCAAGGAATCTTTTTCGAAAACCTTTCTCTTCCCTTCTTGTATTCACCTAAACCAGAGTTGCTTTTCTTGCTGAAGGATGAAAATTATTAATGAGCTGCCTCAGAGAATTATACTTCTGAGGCAGAGTCCGTAGACTACCTTTGTGTTTCTCTTACATTAACTAGCAAGCACAGCGGGGGTGGAAGCTACCTTTTCCATAGGATGTCACTTCTCTTTATCTAGGGCAGCTCCTGTCTCATAATTGAAGGCAGTGGGCTGTCCAGATGTATTTTTACATGGGATTTCTTCTGAGGACTGATCAAAACCGCAGCTCAGGCTCACACATGCCCTTTCCCATTCTGCTTTTCACAGGCGGGAGATGGCTGTAGGTGGTGAGGATGAAGGATGTGCATGCAGCTGGTGTGGGTGGTATTATGGTTTCCCTTCTTGCACTTCCCATAGGCGCAGAGGAGAGTTCCTAAGAGGTGCCTGACACGCTTGCAGAACTGTAACTCCAAGCATTCATTAGAAGAAGCTGTGGCAGTGTAAACACATGCCTTGTGGTGCCTGATAATGCCACAGTCTGCATACTTGCAAACACAGGCATATCTCCTTATTTGTACCCATGTGCAGTCACTTAATCTGTTGGGTTTGAAGCAAAGGTTTTAGGCTCCTGTTGGGCCTTTGTTCACAAGGTTTCCTTTGGGTCCCTCCCCCCCCCCCCCAAGTCTGTGTCTGGAAAACACTGACCCACCTGCTTTTTTCTGACAAATCAGGTTAGCCTTAATAGGGAGGAATTCTTGGCTTCTTTGGAAGTATGATGGTATGATGGTAAAAAATACGACAAATGTTTAGCGTTCGGCTTCTTGTCATAGGGTTCTCTGCTCTTCGGTTCTGCTTTGTCTCCTATGGCACGATCATATGCTGGTCGAAAGCTCCTAACACTTCTTTATGCTCTAGAAAAAGAGCTTCCTTCAATGTTTGTGGAATTTCCTTACTGCTAGGTTCTGCTCTTGCTACTCAGCACACACATTTTTAGTCCTCTTGTTTTACGGGCTGCTTGTAGAATCCTAGAAAAGTGTGTTTTGATCACAAGTGGGACCTGGGAGTGCTTCTGTTCAGGGTGCCTACCAGCCAGCATTCAAGTCTCACAGAAGCCACCTACGGGTCAAGGAAAATGGAGACACTCTTTTATTGCTTAGTAATGTCAACTTGCGGAACGAAGGTGAAGTTGGAAGACAAACACAATGGCATTTTACAGTTATTTAGGCTACGGTCTACAAATCAGATTAAGCCTTCCTGGAAATAAGCAGTAAATTAACTATATACATTCTGATATTGGCCACCTCTATTCCCCTTGCTCAGCCATACCTTCTCCTTTCCCTAGCACCATCTCCCTCCTCTTGTAGCTCTTTATTAGGAGAGAGAAATGCCAGCCCTGCATGAATCCTTTTCACTAATCTCCATGCTTAACTCAGAGCTGAGTTATCAGGGTTAAAAGCGTAGCCCTAGCCCAGAGCTTTCCAAACTGTGTGTCATGACATGTTAGTGTGTCGGCTGCAGCTAGTTTAACCTCCAGTTTGCTAGTAAAACTGAATTACTTTGTCATGAAATGATGCATGTCTGAAAAGTGTCACCAACATGAAAAGTTTGGAAAGCTCTGCCCTAGCCCATGTTAAAGGGGTATTTGCTTATTTTTAACCTGTTGGGACCTTGAACCCCATGGATATATTCCTTGTTAAAACACAGCATCACCCTGCAGAGAATGAAGCTGTTGCCCCTCCTTTCCTTGTGACCTACTGCATATTTTATGTGGAATAGCTAGCTGTTTACAAAAGTGTTCCAATACACTAGAAGTACAATTGAAGTATATAAGACAGCCAATGCTCACTTTAGTTCTTAATCGGTAGCTCTCACATTCTTGAGTTCTCACAGGAGCCCATAAGTATACCTTATTGTGCCTAGGAGGATAGAGCTTACAATGGAAGCATAAAGCTTTGGGGCAGGGGGGAGGGCTGGAGAGAGATGTCTTATTTCCCTCTAGCATGAAAGAGAACTCTTGAGATGGCAGAAGACTGGCACTGTGATCCCTGACTCAATCAGCTAACAGATAGGAAGGGAATAAATGTGTCTTTGTCTCTCCAAGAAACTGTTCACGCATCCCTGAGGTTACCGTTCACTTTTAAGAGTGAATGGCCTGGGAGAAAAGAGACTAAAATATTTGAACTGTGGGAAGAGAGGTGTATCTGTGACAGCCAGTTACATAGCACTTATGTGTCCACTGAACTGGGACTTGTGTTAATGCCCTAGCCAAGTAACGGTTCCAAGCAAGGCAGCTTTACCCAGCTTGGTGCCAGATGTTGTAGGCTACAACTCCCATCAGCTCCAACCAGAACAGATGGCACCAGGTTGGGAAAGGTTGCCTTAAGTGCTCAGCTCCCCACCCCCACGAAAAATTAGTCCTATGAATGAGACTTCAGAAATGTTCCATGCCTGAGCTAAAAATAACTGGAATTGTATACAAATGAGATGTCTTTGTTTTAAATCTTTCTTAATAGCTTTTGTTTTTTTAATAGCACTGTTCATGGTTATTAATGAGCACATGGAAATGCAAATTTAAAGTTAGACAATGAATATCTTCAATTGCTCCCGAACAACAATACTTGTAATTAAATTGGTTGCTGTGAATGACATTGCAAATTGTATATTATTAGCCACCAGCGACTCTCAAGTTCTCCCCCCGTTCTGAAATTTTGCTTTGTTCCAAAGTACTTTGAGAGCTTATTCCTTGATCACCCAGTTCAGCAGTACCCACACTGTGATCTTTCTGGTTCTCTTTCTGCTTTTGGGTGAATGATACATGATGTATCTGACACAGTCAAGCAAAGCTGCATCCTGATGAAGACCTAAGTGGACTTATGATTATGAAGGAGTCAAGTCCACCTTGTTCTCCAAGGTGGGAATGGCTTTGAAAATTGAGATAAAAAGCACTGGCTTTATCTGGCAAAATCAGACTTACTAGTATGATTTGCAGATATCAAATTGAGCAGTTTGAAACATCTAAAGGATGCATGTGTTACAATTTTTTGTTCTGCTTAATATAATTTTTTAAAAGTATAGTAGTGACATTCATTAAAAATTTCCTTAAAAGGTACAGGCGATTAGCAAGCTGCATGGTGAAAGCAGAACACCCTGTATCCATCTCTACCAGATATTGTTCAAAGACTATTGTGGGGGGGGGGGTCATTGGGATGCAGTGGCCCAATGCAAGGCTCCTTGCTTATGTACATTCCTCTTCTATGAATCGAAGTTTTTTCTAGTGAAAGCAGTTGCTTCAGGGAGTGAGGGAGTTTTCGAAGGCAGGAAAGTAGTGGGGGGTTTCTCTCCACTGCAAAAGAAGAGGTTGTGGCCCACGGCACCTTGCACCACATTTGCTGGAGGGAAAGAATGTAGTCCATTTCACTTCTCTCTCCCCAAGCATTTTGCTTGTACATCCATCCTCCTAGGCAGATTAAAGCCTTTCGTTGGTTATGCGGTACCCAACACCCTTTAACATGCTTGCCCTAAGAACTGGAGCGTTGGTCTTGTCCTTCAGAATTGGAACAGGTTTATAAAAGTTCATTGTTATGAGACAGAAAGCTGTGAACACCAAGCAGGACTGTGTGTATCCGCATGCACCAACAGCTGCAATCTTTATAGGCTGATGCTATTCAGTGCATAACTTCTCTGAGAAGGCACTTTGAGAAGGTAGACAAGAGACTTGACCTGCCACCCTTCAGTATTCCTTCATAATGGTAGTCTTTGTTACCACCCACAGGGTGTATGCTGGATTTAATCCCTTTACTCGTCATGATATGCTGCTGTGTCAGGAACTGATCCTGGCCCGGAACAGTTATTTCTGGAAGGGTATTCAATTGCCTTATCAACCCAGCG
Organism: Podarcis vaucheri; assembly: GCF_965113315.1. Lineage (NCBI taxonomy): Eukaryota > Metazoa > Chordata > Lepidosauria > Squamata > Lacertidae > Podarcis > Podarcis vaucheri. The sequence goes on along the minus strand of NC_138754.1, from coordinate 35,273,190 downwards.
AATTAAAATTCCAACATCAGCAGTGGATAAACTTTACACCATCTGTTTGTTTTGTTTTGTTTGGGGGGGGGAGTCTTTGTTATCAACTTGTCTTTTGTATTTTCTAATATAGTAATGGTCTGTCATAATAAACCTGATTTGCTACAGGTTTATAAATGTTAGTATGCACTTACCCTGCTTCACATCTGAGGCTTAGCTTACACTTTCCATTCACTGTATATCAACTAGGTACGTCGATAACTAGACCACAGTAAATGGCTTCTGCCCATAATAGGCATTGGAGCAAAGCCTGCATTCCTCATAAAGGAGGAATAATTGACATTCAGAGGAGGAGAACTGATTAAATAAATGCCTCTAAGAGCTCAGTAGAGATCTGTCCCCTGACTTTCTGTTGAAATAACTCTTGTAAGATATTTGTGCAGAAGTATGGGGCAGCCTTGGAACTTTCTTCCTTTTATTTTATCGCTTCTCTGGTGTTTGCTTTTCATTAACCTCTCTGAGATGATGATGATGATGATGATGATGATATAATAATACAACTTTTATTTATACCCCGACTTCCCCAGCCGAGATTGGGCTCAGGGCGGCTAACACCAAATATATAACATTGGTATAAAATCAAACAATAATTAAATTACCTCCTAAAAACAAGTCAGGATCAAATTAAAATCTAATTAGATGGCTTTCAGCAGGATTAGGGTTGGGAACCGTAAATAGTTTTCAGTTCATCCTTACTGTTGTCCGTCTGGACTCTGGTGGCTACAGCTTCCCATTTCCTCATCCTTAGAAACTGTGTCTTCACAAAATCCTGATTTTCAGTGTGGCCATGTATGTGTGTGTACACAAGCACATGTTCAGTCAATTTGCAGTGGTACCTGAAACAGTCTAGGTCTGCTTGTGGTACACTATGGCTCCATGTGAATGGAGATTTTTTTTTAAAAATTGCACTTTTAACATAGCAAGCAGCAGAAGTTATGTTCTAAGCAGTACATTGGAGTTATCTCAGAAATCCTGTCGCTAACTTACTTGCTAATTATGTAATTGCTAATTGCTCATCCCTTTCTCTTCTTCCCATCCATTCTTAGTGGCTGTCTGTCTGTCTGTCTTACACACAGAGAGAGAGAGAGAGAGAGAAAGAATTTATAATATGAAAACTATCCGGCTTCTTCTTGGACTCCATATAGTTTTGACACTTTTTTTTAACCCATAACTTCTCCCAACTCTAAATCACCAGATGTGGCGAAAAGGTACGCATGTCACAGCTGTGTGGAAAGGTGCCAAAATGAAGCACTTCTTATCAGATCTTACCACAGTATTACTGAACTAAAACTAGCGTTGTTTGCGTTTGAACTGTGTCAAATATTTTTATGCCTTCAAACAAAATATTGATTCCACTGAGACGACTGATAAAAATGTTTCTGTGCTCTAGTTTCTGACATTTTCAGGACTACTTGCCTGAAACAATATTTCCCAAACAAAATAGTTGGGTTTTTGCTTTTGCTGTCACCACATTTTTGTCAACAGTAGGCCTTTCCTGCTCCCCTGCTCAGGAAAAAATATATATTGTTTACACTAGAAGCTGAAACCAAGGCTTTAAGAGGGCTGCAGCAATTTTTTTTAGGCTACTTTATTTCCAAGTCATTACTGTATTGTCAAACTTCTACTAAAGTGAACTCCAAATAAGAGTGGCAAAAACTAAGTTTGGAGTACCGTAGGTACTAACTGTAAATGGTGCTGAGACTTGACTTTGTCTGGAAGCCCCACCCCATCTGAAAGACTTGCTCCCTAATCTTAGAAAGTGGGGCTAGTATTCTTGATGGCCTTTATTGCTGTCCACAATTCAAGATTGACTCTCAAATATACTCCTTGCCCCCTCAATAGGAACTTTGCTCTGCATTATAAATTGTAGGAGGAGTGGATGTCTTAGTGGAAGAGTACATGCTTTGCATGCAAAAGGTCCAAGGTTTAAACCACAGAGTCTCTTAAGTAGGGCTTGGAAAAACTCCTGTCTGAAACCCCCCAGTTGGTGGGAACCAGGCTTCCACAACCTGATGTTTTGAATGACAAGTCCCACCCTCTCTGACTATTGACCATTATAGCTAGACCCAATTTGAACTTCAGATATTGGGGGGGGGGGATCAGTGTAGCCCTAGGGCAGTTGCTCTGTCAGCAAAAAACATTTCATCTTGCCATATGGAACAATCCCCTCTCTCTTTCCGCAGCCTGCTGTTGTGCTGTCTCTCCCAACCTCAGCACCAGTTTCTTTTTGGGGGGGGGCAGTAAAGCCTCATCACACTAGTGGAAAACCTATAAAATCAGATTTTGCTATGAAGGGTGACTTTCTTTCATACTTTATAAGATCAGTTTCTCTAGGAAAATTATAAGGTGGGGAAGGGTTCCATTTTGTCTTTAGAAGTTTTATCACAGTGCATTTTCTGAATTCTGCTGTGTGGGGGGGGGTAAATGAAGGCTTTGGGGGGGGGTGCCCTGAACTTTTATATGGATGAATCCTGATTTCTCTGCTGCAATCTGAAAATCAAATTGAAAAGGTATTAACAGAGCAACCAAGTTGTGCATTTTGTTAACATGGCAACTGTTCACATAGCTGCTTTGCATTCCTTGGCACCTCTCCTCGTAGATAACTCTGGTCACAGCTAATTTCCACAGGTGGTAGGAGTAATGGAAAGCTTCTATGTGACTCTGTTATTGTGCCCCCCCCCCACAGTTTTATACTTCCTCTGCCCTGACTTGTCTCTTGTGCAGTTCTATCAGCTACACTTCAGGGAACATTTTGGCATTTTAATGAGAGCTTCTGTGCTCCCCTGCCAGATATCTCAGCACTGGGGACCCACTTTGATTCCCTGCCCCAGCCTTTCTTGAGATTCAGCTGTGAAACCTCAGAAAATGCCATTCAAAATACGGGTCAATTTTTCTGCTCCTTTCATATATCGAAAATCTCTACCACTTTATCTCAGCTTCCCATTTCTCTGGTCTTCTGCCCTTTTAAGTTTCTAAAATCTGACTTTGTTTTCAGGACTGTTCTCTTTGACCAGTTTCTTACAATATCAATATCTGAAGGGGCTCTCTGGCAAATCCGACTCTTAACTCGGATCTCATTTACTACTGTATGATTGCTCAGTACTGTACAAAATCAATGCAAGGATCACCAACACAGCAGTTACAGGTGACCAGGTGAGCTGAAACATTGTTCCAACAGTTGACACAACCCCTGGGCTCCTGTAATAGAGAGAGGTGGTCACGACTTTAGCACAGCAAACAAGGTGGGACCTGGCTTTGTGCCTGCAAACAGGAACTCCATCTAAGGGGCTGGGCTGTCTGTTTACACTGGTGTTTGCATCCTAGACGATGGAGAGGTTTCATACTGGACATTGAGTGCTTCCTGGGTGGGTGGTGGCTTGTCAGCAGAGGCTGGTGGGGGCTAGTAGCATGGCAATCTAGTGGGCCCATCCTCAGGGTCAAGTTACTCACCCACGAACGAATTCCCTAACAGCTCAGATGACTCCTAGGGCCCCGATATGACTTACCTTAACCTGCTGGGGTCTTCCCCAGGGTAATCTTTGGGCACTTCAACCCACCGGTGCCCCCCATTGAAACAGCCCCTCCAGGATGCTGTCTTGGGACTCATTACACTGAGACTCATTCATATTTCGCATAAAACCAAGATGCATACATCCCAACTGAGTTATCTGGGGTACTCAGAATCACCTGCTGACTTTGAAATACTAAATAATAAAAAAATTATTGATTGTGGCTGCAAACATAATAGCAACAATTCACATCTCTTGTGCAGAACCAAATGGAACATTTGTTAAATTCTTCTATGACATGGTTATCTTTTTGTGTGTTTGCAGTTGTGGTTTTAACCCTTCTTTGCAAGGTGAACCTTTCACTTTTTTTTCAATGTAGGGATGTGCTAGAAGAACCTCTTAAGAGGCGGCTAAAGTTAGAAGTGTTCAATACATCCAGCAATTACCATGTCCTCTTACAGCTTTTTGAAACACAATTTCTTATTGATCCTGTACCTTAGAGGTCTTGCAGAGCTTCAAGGCACACCAGTGGGTAGAATTTCAGCATAGGCCTGAAGTAATTCCAGGGCACAGCTAGAGTAATGGAAATTGCATATCCGCTTTGAAGTTCTCCTTCTGACAACCCTCAGATTTTTCGCATCAGAATAAGTCAGCACTTTTTGTGAATATTGCAGGAACGTTTGCATTTGTGTTAGATTAGAAAAGGTCACCTTAGAAAACCAAGAGACTGTCTATCAGCCCCCTTTTTCAGTTGACTTTGGAGAGCATTTCCATTCTCTGAATATTAAAGCTAAGCCACAACATTCTGTTATTGCCCAGCTTGGTGGCAGTTGTCTGGAAGGACCAATTCTGCTGCTACGTGTTCTGCATGACTCCTCAGAATCAAAATCCTTGCTTAAGCAGCCTATTCGCTTCCTTGTTTGAGGCAGTCCTTCCATGTTTAAAAACCACAAGCTCATTGCAGGGGAACATGAGAAGTCCCTTATATGGAATCAGACCATTGATCCATCTAGCTTAGAATTCTGCACACTGGCTGGCAGTTGCTCCCCGGGATTTCAGACCCAGGAGTCACTTCCAGCCATACCTGGAGATGCCAAGAATTGAACCTGCGATCATCTGCATGCAAAGGTGGAGCTCTGAGTTACAGCCCTTCCCTTGTATATAAATGCTATACCCATTTCCTGTTCTGCTGTAGATCACATGTTACGCGTGGTGGGGAATCTATCAGTGGAAATGCAGGGTAAAATTTTATAAATATATTAAATGCACTTTGTTCAATAGTAGTTTGCCGCAGCAGATCAGCTGAGGTTTTTTATCCAACTAAGTTATACTCAGTGACCCACCTAAGTTGGCCGTGTGCATTTATTTTGCAGGGGTCTTCTCTGAGTAGGCCTAACATTGGATGCAATTCCTGATGTCTTGCGATGTATTAAGGTTGTTACGAGTGCCTGCTTTGATACAGGTGTACAGTAAAAGGTTGGCAATAGCAAGCATGTCTTCCTGCCCGCTTCATCCTGAGCATTGCTTAACAGGCCAGTGCAGTAGCACAAATTAGACACATCTTGGTTTCAGAACATTTTGGAAGTTGAACATTCTTCCAGAACAGATTCTGTTCAACTTCTGAGGTACAACTGTATTTGGATTTGGAAGATGTGTACTGAAACAGAGTATTGGGGGGGGGGGGGAATCCTGAAGTTGAAAGGGGGATATAAAGCATTTGAGGTGATACAAATATGGTTGAGAGTGAAAAAAACATCTGAATGAGAAGTAATAGATAATCTCTTACTTTATATAGTTTAAAATACATTGTTTTATATAAGATTATTGCAAACTGCTCTGCTAATTTTGTATGAATAGCAATCCAGATATTTATAAACAAGTGTAAATGCAAATACAACTTCAGCATTTGTTACTACTAAAAATAATATGTGCACCAGTGGACTTATTCCGTGTATTCTGCTTCTGTCTCAATTATCTGTTTACATTGTCAGCATCTCATATTCTTTTCACTGAAGCCCTTTCAGTTCTGATTCATTGCTTCTAGCATTTGTGCCTTCCATTTTTGCTTGTTTTATTTGCTAGGAGCCTCCAGTAAGCCAGTCATCCTGAGATGAGGGGGATAGTTGCATTTAATTCACATGGCAATGCTGTAAAATTCTTTATGGTCCTTGAAGCAAAATTACCAAAGGGTAGCTTTACTATTGTGTGGTAGTACAACGACCCAAACATGGTCATAAAAAACCACTGTCAATTAGCACTCAAAGAGAGATGTGTCTCCCTCATATCTGAAATTTGGCTTTCCATTACCTTTGTGTATTGTCCAACATAATCACAGTTGAAGAGGCAGGAGGCAAACCTAGAGCCATCATTTTTAATTGGTTTTCTTTATCGTAAGAGATTCTTACTAAAATTATTCTAAGCCTTTCCATGTTAAGTTATGCAAGGATAAGATAGGCAAAGTTGGGAACCAGTGACCCTCCAGTTGATGTTGGACTGCAACTCCCATCATCCCTGACAGTTGTCCAGGCTGGCTGGGGTTGCTGGAGCCCCAACAACAATTAAAGGGGCCACATGTTCCCCAGTCCTGGTTTATAGCAGATGCATAGAATTTCTCCAGCTTAAAATAGCAGATGAGATCTTAATGGAACATTTCATATGGAAGGTGGCTGTTGGGGGAGGAGGAAGGCCTGTGGTGCTAGATTTCTTTTTCTTTCTTTCTTTCTTTCTTTCTTTCTTTCTTTCTTTCTAGAGGCACAAAATGGCATTTTGCAAATTTCCTGGTACATTATGCTATATTAAATTGACTGAAGTTTAGGGACACTTCTTTATTTTATTACTTTATCACTTCTTTATTTTAAGTTTACAAATGAAAAATATAGGGGAGAATGCAACAAATGCATGTTGCTATACAGGTGTACTTGGCAGGGATCTGTTATTGTCTGCAGGTCTTTAAGTTGATGTTCGGTGACAAACCAGTTTTTGGTGTTCCTTAATGGTCCAGTTTGCGCATAGCACTACATCAGTTGCATGCACAAACTGGAACAAGGCATACTGAAACCTCGGGCTCACATGCTCCTTTTCCCTCCTCCTACACTGTGTGCATAAGAACTTGGGCTAGTCTTTCATTTCAGTTAATATTGGCTTGCTGCCTATGAACAGAGACTATGGTTTTAATCCAGACTCTTGCCAGTCTCTGATCAGCAGGCTTATTGAACCAACCAGAATTTGTGATATGCCCTGGATTTGGTTCACGAAAAATTTCGGAGGAAAGTGAGACTAAATGCTAGTGAATTGCTGCTCCCAGCCACGCAGAAGGAATGGGGGGGGGGAGGGGAGTGACCAAACCCTAGGTTTTTAAATTGGACTCATTCCAGTTTGTGTACTAGCAGTAAAACACGGTTTAGTGTGAAATGCCGGTGCATCCAGTGTGAGGAATGTTAGAATGTTTAACTTCACATGGGTGTTGGTTGGATAAAACCATTTCTAGGGTATCTCTCATACATATTGTTATATATTTGTACCAGCACAGGTTCATGTTGGGGGATCATTGTGGCAACAGTGACTTGACTGAGGTAGTACTATGTCTTAAGTTTAACCTTGTTGCATTCGCTGAACATCAGGTGTCCATATGTGTGGACAGGATGGGGGAGAGGCTTATCATTAGCATCTCCAGGTAGAAGTGGGAAAGCCCCTTCTATGAAACTCTGGAGAGCTGCCCACCATCAAGTGTAGACAGTACTGACTGTCTGAATCATTGTAGAAAAGCTTTATATGTAATTTACTTTTTCATCAGCAATATGTCAGCTGCACTGTGAAACAAGTATAACTTTACATTACTATCCCATTTGAATGTGAAGGGTGGTTGAGAAACCTGGTGGTGTTTTTTTACGCGGGGGGCAGGTGAGAAATCACATAGGCTTCTGAAGATGAAACCATTTATGTGGCTGAGGAATTACTGCTGAATATGTATGCAATGCTTGTGAAAATTAGAAAGTTATATGCTGTCTTGCTGGACGTGAGGTGTCTCATCAAAACCAGCACATAAAGTACAGATTATTCCTTTTTATTGGGTCAGCTCTTGCTCTGAGCAAGATTGTCCAAGTTTCCCAAACCTTGCAGACTACTGTCGCAGATAAATGTTGCTGCGCTTCAGTCCCTTGTAGAAAGTGACCTTGTTAGAATAAGATTGAGAAAATGAGAAGAAAGTAGCATCCAAATGCAAAAAAAAGACAGAGTAATAATAATTGTGACAGTTTCTTTATGTATTTGAGTCTCTTCCCATAAAATGTCAAGAAGCAATGAAAGATCAAAATTCAGCAAATACAACTTTTCATTCTTGCCTGCCAATACTTTATACGTTATTAAGGTCCTTTCCTTCTAGTCTGTCTAGCTCTCAAAAACATGTTGAAATGTGGGGTAAAAATATTAAATGTGGATCCCATGTTATAGTTTGATGTTCTAGATGGGCCTTGGGTTTGAAAGAGTGGAAGATGGCTGCACTGTTTATTTTATTTCCTTTAAAACAATTATACACTCGTTTACAAATTCCAAGGCAGCTTGCATCCTGAAACAATACATTGAGCAGAATTCTGAAAGAAACTGTAATAGGTGAAAAAATGTGATTTCAGGAGGTGCTGATTAAGCTTCGTGCCCACTTTATTTCCAGTTGAAAGTTGAATGTGCAGGAAGGCAGTAGAACGCTTTAATCATTCTGCTCTCTACTCTTGTTTGGAAACTAGATATCTAAAGTAGATGCCAGATCTGCCATTGCAAACCTCCTCTGCTTCTTTTTGTAAAGTAACTTCAGCTAGCCAGTCACACATTTCAGTACAAAGTCACTACAACAAACTTCCCTGATCTACAATGTAGGAAGGGTGGAGAGATGTCAGCTACTGACTTTTTTTTGTGCACTGGTGTAAAGTTTTGCAACATGTTCGTTACCTGTTAGGACCTCTGCTGAGTTACGCTTCTGACAAGGATGGAAAACTTTTGTTAGGAGAAGTAGTTGTAGATACAACACTGGTGTTATTCCTCTCATCTTAGGTCAAAGTGTGACCCACGTCCGGGTTCCAACTCTCAGGTGACATCCAGTGATTCAGCATATTCAGTTCCTACTTACTGTATTTTTCGCTCTATAGGACACACCAGACCATACGAGGGGGAGAACGGGGGGGGTCCCCCTCTCTGCTCAGCGCCCCTTCAGTGAAGTGGCAGGAGAAACGGAGCCCCTTCCATTTCTCCTCCCACTTCGCTGAAGGGGTGCTGCACAGCTCCCCCTCTCTGCTGAAGCCAGGAGAGGCTTGCTCTCCCAGCTTCAGCAATACGAACCCGAAGCCTTTGGAGCACAGTGCGAGTTCCCGCTACGCTCCAAAGGCTTCGGGTTCCTTTCACTGAAGCCAGGAGAGTCTTGCTCTGCGCTTCGGAGGCTTCGCGTTGCTATCGCTGAAGCCAAGGAGCCTGCATTCGCTCCATAGGACGCACATACATTTCCCCTTAATTTTTGGAGGGGAAAAAGTGCGTCCTATAGAGCGAAAAATATGGTAGTTACTCCTTGTCTGGATATTTTTGATTTCGAAGTGGGAAGCTGAATATGATGGGGCTCATTGCTAGTGACAAGCCTTCCTTTTCTTTCACCTTTGGCAATCACTCGTAGCCAAGTAAGATTGTCTTCCATGAACACGGTTTTAACAGTGAGTCCGTAAGTGACTGTGGAGGCCAATTCTGGATCTACATGTCCTTCCACAATGAGGCCATAGCTTTCTGGGCAGGTGTTGATTATGGTGAGGGTTTGCCAAATGTGTCTTCCTCATGGAACAATTCTTGCTTTCGTCCTGAGTTTGCGCGTCTTCAAAGTCCGTGACATCTTTGGTAAAGGCTGTTCTCCAATTGGAGCGCTCGCAGGCCAGTGTTTCCCAATTGTTGGTTTTATACTACATTTTTTAAGATTTGCCTTGAGAATCTTTAAACCTCTTGTTGACCATCAGCATTATGCTTTCCATTTTTAAGCTCGGAATAGAGTAATTGCTTTGGAAGAAATTGATGTTGGAGAATAGTTGCTTCAACACTGGTGATCTTTGCTTCTTCCAGTACACTGGCATTAGTTTGCGTGTCTTCCCAAATGATGTGTAAAAATTTTTTGGAGACGCCGTTGATGGAATATTTCAAGGTGTTGGAGATGGGGTTTATGTAGTCCATGTTTCACAAGCATACAGTTGGTAGTACAGTAGCTTTGTAAACAAGCATTTTGGTTTCCCTGCGAATGTCCTGGTCCTCAAACACTCTGCACTTCAATTGGGAGAAAGCTACACTCACAGAGCTCAGGCGATGCTGGATTTTGGCATCAATGTCAGCCCTTGTGGAACGATAACATTACACCATTGAGTTGGTGTTCCTTTACAGGGCATGTGATGGGCCAAATTGTTGAATTGAGTCTGATTTGATGAGCACAGGAACTCATCTTCATTCATGATTGACTGAAAAATCCTGGGCTGACTTCTTCAGTTTATCACTGTTAAATATGCAAAATGTTTCCTCCATCTCCATTCTCAGAGCAGCCATGGTACAATAGGTCATTAATGATCCCTTTTTACAGTTAAGAGATTTAGGGTAATAACTGGCCAAAGATTAACAAGGGACTGCAGAGGGGGTTTTCGATTTTAACCTAGACTTCCAAACTAATGTAAATACTGTGTACATATTGACACAATGCTAAAACCTGCCTGGCTTTATTTCAGACTGTTGGTAACATGCAGTGTCCCCTGTTGACTGGCATCAGGACATTGCCGACCTTGGAAGCAAAGGCACCTGAAAGGCCTTCAAGCAGAAGCAGAGATCTGCCCAGGGAAGAAGAGCGGGAGAAAAAGAAGAAAAAGCACAAGAAAAGATCCCGGTCAAGGTCAAGGTCACCTCCTTCCAAATATCACTCTTCGTCTAAATCCAGGGTTCGATCACATTCAAAAGCCAAACACTCACTTCCCACTGCCTATAGAACTGTCCGGCATTCCAGGTGGGTTTTCTGAACAGATGTTATTGTTAAGTGCTTTTCTACACTCATTTCTTTTTCCTCGGAGGTGCCGCCTTTGTGAGGCTGCCATACATGCTATTTATTCACCAGGTTCAGATTAGATCTTTATGATATATTGCCTAAAACTGTAATTTCTCAAGCAAATGCATGTTTTATTTTTGTACTTGTGCCCTGTCTTCCACACATTAAAAGGTTATAGAGAGCTGCAGCTGATCACATGGGGCACACACACCTTATGCTGTTTTGGAAGCAAGGTGTGTCATTTTAAAATAAAGCACTACTTCTGTGGCCTCAGAGAAGCCACCATTTCTCAGCCTCCCCACCCCACCCAAAAAAACCCCCACCCTCTAGCATTGTAATATGGGAATTAAAACAGGTTGCTATAAAGATTACAGAAGCTCAGTACTTGAGCTATTCTGAGTGTTAACCTATATTGAACTTTTTTTAATTGGGCATAGCATAGCCACCCAGCAGTTTTGCTTTTACTTTCACGAGCACAGCTTAACTTGGTTTTGTTCTAATAAGTTGGCACACATTTTGTTAGGAACTGGTGTTAAAACTTTGTTTTGATTTGATTAAACAACCTTTAGGACTGATTTACCTCGAGAAGATGAATTGAAGTTCGGGTAGTCTGTGTGTTTGAAAGCTGAAGATTAAAGGGCTTTTGGAACAAATGGCACTGCACAATTCATACCTTGCACAAAGCGATATTCAGAGCCCTTCTAGGGGCATCCTGCTGCTCCTTTTCTTCTTCTTCGCTGAGTTACCAGGCCAGTTTTGAAAGCAGGCATGGTCTTGTTCTAAAAAAACCCAACAACGTTGTGTGGGAATGTGGTGCTATTCGGAACAAGGGGCATTCCTTGCAGAACAGAGCCCTAGCAAAGCTTTGTGTGTTCTCAGCATATATTTACCACTCTGTGGTCCCTTGAAATAGATGTGTTTCATGTTTTTGGACTAAAGCTCCCATCAGTCACGGCCAACATGGATCTTGATCGGGGATGATGGGAGTTGTAGTTCAAAACATCTAGAGGGAAAGACTAGTGTACACAGCCCTGAGCTGGTCAGACAAATAATCCAACCTAATAAAAGGCAGCGTCCTGTGTTCCAGCACTAGCATATATGGGGCTAGAGGGCTTCTGGCAGCAAATGGTTCGTCAAACCTCGTGCAGCTTCAGATGCACCTTGGAAACCTGATAGCTCTTAGCTTAGAACCATAGTTACAACTTTTAAAGGACCACACCATTGTACAGTGGTGCCTTGCAAGACAAAAAGAATCCGTTCTGTGATTCTCTTCGTCTAGCGGTTTTTTTCGTCTTGCGAAGCAAGACCATTGAAAGATTAGCGGATTAGCACTATTAGCGCTTTTAGCGGCTTATCTGCTGATCGGATCAGCTGATAAGCGGCTTAGCGGCTTAGAAAAAGGGGGGAGGGGGGAAAAACCAGCAGGAACTCGCAAGACATTGTCGTCTTGCGAAGCAAGCCCATAGGAGATTCGTTTTGCGAAGCACCTCCAAAACGGAAAACTCTCCAAAACAGAAAACTCTTTCGTCTAGCGAGTTTTTCGTCTTGCGAGGCATTCATCTTGCGGGGCACCACTGTAGATAGAAGTGTGAAAATTTGCCTAAAAGGGCCAGACACAAAGAGAGCATGACTAGGGAATGGCTGTACAAGTGCTGAGTCACTTGTTCCCATTTGGACCTGTTGCCAGCGGGAAGATATTGGGGGAGGGGTTCTGGGTTCCTATCTTATATTAACCAGATTTCTCAAAGACCAGGTGCTGGTCTGCAAATCAGGCCATATGTGCAGCATATACGTGCACCCTTTTTAATCAACTTTTCCCTGTAGAGATTTTTGCTGCATAGCAAAGCCATTCATGGATAGCAAATATGAATTCATTTCGGTAGAAATTTTTGTCCTGCCTTTATAGTGCTGAAGCGCCACTCAGGGCAGCTTACAACTATTTGAAATCAAAATGTCATAACAAAACAATAAAAGACATTTTAATACACATTAAGTATGCTAGCAAGGCAGCATTAAAAATGCAGCCAGACCACAGATAAAAGCATAACCTTTATATAAAACAGAATATACTTAGCAGGCAAAAAGCCTGCAGGAATAAAAATGTCTCTTATCTTTCATCAGCTGGTAAAGTGAACCTTCTGCATTTCAGCATGGCAAGATACTCCACAGTATCAGTATGTCCTGTTGTTGGGTGGCCATATTAATATGTTTCAGATACATTACTGTGAGGAAAACCTCAAGTTTTCTTTCCTTGTCAGCTTTCTAGACTCATTCCAGCTTTTCCCTATTGGCTCATGCCTCAGTGGAGGATCTTTTCCCCTAACACATAGGAAAAATGATCACTTTGGGGCCCCTTTTGTTGAGCTGAACCCAGCACCTGATCCTTGTGTTTGCTTGGTTGGCCTCACACATAAGCATAAAATGGATCTCAACATTACAGTGGTTTAGTAGCTGTGAATCGTCAGTCTTGGAATACCTAATGCATGGTATCCTGGTTGAGAAAACCCACAGTTAATACAAATAAGGAACATATTAATTATGAATATGTAAATGTTCTTTATTTTTGCTTACAAAGTTTGTTGAATGAGGTTGGCATTGTATGTCAAAGGGTGGAGGCAGAGATAAGATCATAAAAATAAGTGGTTACACAGTGAGTGATTTAATTTTGCAGTTAGATTTTACACCTGAAAATCCTCAGGCCACTTGTTCACAAAGTCCCACCTACAGAAGGATACGACACTTGTTCTGGGGGCCTATCTATCTCAGGCTGCTCCTGATAAATTGGTGTGGAGGATTGTCAGACTCCCAAGTTTGCATTTCAGTTGAGCCAAGAATTTCATTTCACATTAATTTTCTTTATGTGTTTCACTAATAGATTACTTTGCTAAGCCACCTACTCTGTTTACCCAGCTAACAAACCCTGTATAGTAATTAGCAGAGAGAGGCATGATTAAAGGATTACTTTTAAGATTAGCTGATTGGCAGAGGTAAAGTTAACATGCTTATTGTCTCAGTTTCAAAGAATCAACTAGGCTAGGGCGCAAAATGGTTTCCCTTTGTTAAAATGGTGCAAATTTGTGCGCTGCATTGCTTCAAAATCCATTCATTTCCCTTGGAGGCAAAATCTTTTCGCACCAGTGCTGCTCCTTAAGATGTAGGATTATATGCCAAATCTTTCCAACATAATAGAACTTTAAACAGACCTTGTTTAGCAACACAATTGAAAGGGAAGGCCTTATTAATATTTCACACCTTATCAAATAATATCCTTACGATTTATCATGTTAAAATAAGGCTTTTATTCAAGCTAGTAAAAGCAGCTCTTCTCTATTTAATACTGTGGGGTGGGGCGGGAAAGTACCATAGTCAAAGCTGTGTTTGTTTTTAGACAGACAGACAGACAGACAGACAGACAGATAGATAGAGGTTTTTTTCTATAAAAATGTTTAGGGGTACAGTACTCTCATTTTGACTCAAGAAAATCACCATTTTATAGTTCAAATCGGGGAAAATAAATACAGTAAATGGACAAAAGTACAAAGATTCACAAAATGTTTAGGGGTATGTGTACCCCTGCGTGCCCCCAGAAGAAAGCAGAACCACTTGAAATTAAAGAGCATGACACAGCTACTGACAAAGTAGTTTAAGCAAATAGCTTCCCTATTTGTCTGAGCCCTTGTAGGCTGAAACAGTTGTAATCACGCTTCCCTTAAAAATTCAGCTGCAGCTGAGGGATCTGAGCCCTTTTAGTGACCCTTCTTAACTTCCCATACCAGCCTATTTATTACTATTATTATGAAGGTGAAGTGTGTGCATCCATATCTAATCCCAGAATCCGCAGGGATGTAGAGCATGGAGCCATGGCTGAGCAGCCCATCAGTGGGAGCAGCATCTGAGTGCAAGACCTCTCAGGCAGCTTCATTAGTGCAAAGAGATGACTGCTGAACCTTTAGAGGAAAATCCTGCTAAAGCATCAAGGTTCTGACTGATCTCTAGCGTCTTCAGTCTTGGTTTTTATCCCTCTTTACTATTACCGCTATCACTGTCCTTCTGTGAAAGATCGGGGATAAGATCAGATTTTCAAGGGAAACTGCAGTCACTCTGCAGTGCAGTACATAGCAGCTCTCCCCCCCCCCCCAATTCTTAGCACCTCTAGGTTAGGACTGCAAAAGAACCGTGTCTGAAATTCTGGGGTGCTGCTGCCAGTCTGGGTAGGCAGTCTTGAGCTAGATAGACCAGTGGTCTGATTCAGTATAAGGCAGCTTCGTTTGCTCACCTACTTAACATATCAAATCACTGCTTATAAATCTTAAAATGCATATGGCTTTGGAATCAAATAATTGAGAACTCAAAATGTGTGTGGGTGTGTGGAAGAAGGACCCTCAGGAAGCCGACAGTATCTCCAGTGAACAATATGTTGTCATAGAATTATAGAGTTGTAAGAGACCCAGAGGATCGTTCAGACCAACCCCCTGCAATGCAGGAATAATCAGCTGGCCCATACGGGTTATCGGAACCCATGATGACCTTGGCATTATCAGCACCACGCTCTAACCAACTGAGCCACCTATCTGCTGGTTCTTTAAATATATGTATATATATATTTGTGGTGTAACAGGATGTACATCTTGTAATGAGGTTTGAAGATAATTCACGCCTACTGAAATCAGGTAATGAAATTAAGGCCCATCCCTTCCCACTCAGATTTTGAATATTTCCCTCTTCTGCCTCCTGTTCAGGTCTCGCTCAAGATCACCCAGGAGAAGAGCTCACACACCTGAAAGGCGCAGGGAGGAGAGGAGCGTCCCAACTGCATATCGTGTCAGCAACAGTCCAGGAATGAGTAGGCGGCGCACACGTTCCAGGTATGAGGCTGTGTTTCAGTTAAAGGTTTCCCTGGCTTTTTTTGGCTTTTTACTTCTTTAAAATATTCCTATTTGCAAAGTGGCCTACAGCATTGCTTGCTTGTTTGATATGCCGTCCTCCAACCAGGTATCATTGGGAGGTTTACAATATAAAAACACAAGGTTCCATAACATAATGACAAACAAAACAACAACACACCACACCACACCACACACAGAGAGCTTAAAAGGCCGTGGGTAGGTTAATTAGTCAAAAGGCCCAGAAGAAGAGGAATGTTTTTTTCCTGGTACCTAAAGATACGTAATGAAGGCACCAGCTGAACCTCCCTGGGGGGGAGAGTGTTGCCGTCCTCCACACCTGTCATGCAGGGGGCACAAAAAGATACAAGGGAGCCTTGTATGAAGATTGCAATTACATAACATGCAACTTTTAAAAAACGAATTAATGCAACAGCAGCCCCATTACAGAAATTTAGCTGTAACATTCTAAAACAAGTTTGTCTTTCGGAATGTTAGAGGTTTTCTTCATTAATTTCCAGCTTGCATGCTGGCTGGAAATGTTGGAAGTTAGGAGTCCAGAGTATCGGGGGGGGGGATCACCTTAAATACAAAATACAGTGTTTTCTTCCTTTCAAATGCACCTTCCTAATTTCAGAGTGGTTCCTTGTAACAAGGAACATCACAGCCTTCATAGTCTTTTCTGTGCAACAAAAGCAAAAAGTACTATCAAACTGGATGTACAGTTGCTTGGCAGAGTTGAACAGAAGAAAGGGTCTTATGTTTTTATATTCATCTTGGGCTTATCAACTTCCTGGTTACACAACTTGTGCACTGGATCTATTGTAAAAGTAGTGTGTTGTTGAGAGTCCAGCACTGTCTATGTATGTGGTGGAGTTGTGAGTAATTGGGGGGGGGTTCCCCCTGAAGTTGCAGACTGCCACTTTCCAAGTTGTTAATTTTTATATCTGTTGGGGACATCTGCCACTGACAGCTTAAAAGTCCTTTCCCTTTTATAGTTTTGCTAACTGCTGTATTGTGACTGCATGATTTGCTCTGTGATCTCAGAAAGTAAATAAAAATTCTTTTACCTTTTTCATCTTTCTAATTGTACATACAAGACCGATATGGAGGCAAGCAAAATGCATGCCACAAAGCTGATGGCTGAGGAGATAATGGGGATAATTAATAATGGCCAAACAATAAATCCTGCAGTGGTAATACCATGGTCATAGGAACACATAGCTGTGGGTCCTTAATAACGCAGGAGCCTACCCATCCCAGTACTCTGTGTGCATTGCATTATCAGCTTTCTGGACAATGTCTAGGTATTTGTGGGTTGCCAGCAGTCTCTTTTTTTCTGGAAAGCTTTCAGTTACAGAAATCACTTGCCAGTTAACTGGCAGCAAGCTGGAACAGACGGGATAAATATGTGTCTTATCTAAGACATAAATGTGTCATTCACAGAATATCCACATTTTGAGCATAATGCCAGTAAATTGTCTTAGACATTAAAAACAAATAGAAGTTAGACTTGAATGCATTCTCTTCATGCTAGGTTGTCAACATACCCCAACATGAACCATTTTGTACTCTGAGAGAGGGTAAGCCTTTGGATAATATGTGAACTGGCACAATTGTTGTTGTTTAGTCGTGTCCGACTCTTCGTGACCCCATGGACCAGAGCACGCCAGGCACTCCTGTCTTCCACTGCCTCCCGCGGTTTGGTCAAACTCATGTTCATAGCTTCAAGAACTACTGTCCAACCATCGCGTCCTCTGTCGTTCCCTTCTCCTTGTGCCCTCAATCTTTCCCAACATCAGGGTATTTTTCAGGGAGTCTTCTCTTCTCATGAGGTGGCCAAAGTATTGGAGCCTCAGCTTCACGATCTGTCCTTCCAATGAGCACTCAGGGCTGATTTCCTTCAGAATGGATCGGTGTGATCTTCTTGCAGTCCATGGGACTCTCCAGAGTCTCCTCCAGCACCATAATTCAAAAGCATCAATTCTTCAGCGATCAGCCTTCTTTATGGTCCAGCTCTCACTTCCATACATCACTACTGGGAAAACCATAGCTTTAACTATACGGACCTTTGTTGGCAAGGTGATGTCTCTGCTTTTTAAGATGCTGTCTAGGTTTGTCATTGCTTTTCTCCCAAGAAGCAGGCGTCTTTTAATTTCGTGGCTGCTGTCACCATCTGCAGTGATCATGGAGCCCAAGAAAGTAAAACCTCTCACTGCCTCCATTTATTCCCCTTCTATTTGCCAGGAGGTGATGGACCAGTGGCCATGATCTTAGTTTTTTTTTAATATTGAGCTTCATCTCCCAGAACCCTCCATTTTTCATAGTCTCTTTCTTCAATAGAGATTGTATATCCTGTTAGAGATTCAACGTGGTACTGTATTGCATTATATTTGGCTTTCTATCCAGACGAAGGAGGAGGAGAAGGCACACATAGGCCCTAGATTGGCTTCCCTATCGTAAGAGTGCTAAATTTTTCATGCAAGAAAATGAACAACAACAAAAATGGCTTCCCCCCTGTAA
The DNA here is from genome assembly GCF_965113315.1 of Podarcis vaucheri. Classification (NCBI taxonomy): domain Eukaryota; kingdom Metazoa; phylum Chordata; class Lepidosauria; order Squamata; family Lacertidae; genus Podarcis; species Podarcis vaucheri. The sequence continues at coordinate 35,255,191 of NC_138754.1, read as the reverse complement.
TCTCTGAGAAATGCCACGGGTTTTTACAAGCAGGCATCCATGGTAAGCATATACTGCTGAAATCACATTCACCATAGAAACAGAATTAATATTTCCTTCCCTCAACCTTTTCTGTATATTATGGACTAATTATCTGCATATTTCTTGTCTGTACTGCTAGTGCTTGGTTTGCTTTTCTCTGTTCATGTGACATTGCATCTCAGCATGTGGTATATCATTCTTGAAAGTTGCTTCTGACACACTTGAGCAAAGAAATCAACTTATTTTAAGTAGGCCTGTTTGGGTTCTGTGCTTGTTGCCTGTTTCCCCTCCTTTGCCCCTGCCCAAATCACACGCAAAGGGTATAGAAAGCCTAGCTTTAAAAAGGTGATGATCTTACGTTAATATATTTTGAAGTTACTTTTTTATTGGAGCAAATGGTGGCTAAAAAATAAACTATATTGAGGCTGGGGGGGGGGATCTTTGTCTCATCTGGATTGAGCTTCAGTTTCTTGGCTCTCATCCAGTCCATTACTGAGGTAAGACGAAGAGCATACTCCAAAACTCCAGATAACCCTACTCAGTGTTTTCATGTAGATGTTTAAAAGCAATAGGGGGTAAAATTGAACCCCAAGAAACCCCACATTGACAGCTTCACGACGCTGGAGAACACTCCCAAAGCAATCCCGTCTGGAAACATCCATCCAAGTAGGACCAGAACTACCGCAAAGTGGTTCTACCAACCCCTAACTGACGGCTGCTTCAGAAGGGTACCATGGTTGATGGTATCAGAAGCCGCTGAGAGGTTGAGGGGAATGCAGTGTTCTTTCCTGTGGCTTATATATACTTTTTCCTGTTGCTTTCCCAATGAAATGTGAGCTGGGTAGCGAAGCATTATTATTAATTAGCCACTTGGCCTCCCAATGTACTTGCTTCTGTGTACATCTTGGTTAGTGAACTTTGACAAATTCATGGAGGATAAGGCTTTAACAGTGGCTACCCGTCATAATGGTGTTTTCTCTAGCTCCAGTATCAGAGGCAGTATTATTTATTTAAAGGCATTTACAAGCCTCTTAATATTTAATATCTCTTTAAGTGGTATACAAAAATACAAGCATTTGAACAGAAAAAGATTAGAAAACAGAAATCAAGTTATAAAATAGTCTAGTCTTACGAGTCAGCAAAAGACTAGGCAAAATAACCTACCAATCAAGTGAGGCAACTGCTGGATGATGTTTCATTTATGGTAGAGGGAAGATCGTTACAGTGCAGGGCAGTGGCCCAAAATCCTTGTTTTTGTGTTACCACCCTATGATGTTCTGTGGTGCCACAAGTAAAATTTCTTCATAAAATCTCTCTTTCCAGGAGCAGGTGGGCCTTCAGGCGACCTATTTCTGAGTTTACGGTTTTAAATGATAGCAACGCGACCTTGAACACAGCCCAGTAGCTCATCCGTAGCAAGTGCACTTGCTTCACCATAAGTGCAACTTGTTCATCTCCAGATTCTACGCTTAGTATGGCGCAGCTTTCTGCACCAGCTGCAAGTGTCCAAACAAGTCCTAAACAAAGCCCCACATAGAGTGCCTTATAGAAGTCCAGTTGTGATGTTCCGAACGCTTGAATCATATCTACCCCTTATATTTAAAGCACTATACTATGTGAACAGTCATGGTTTCCCCCAAAGAATCCTGGTCAATGTAGTATGTAAGGAGAGTTGTTAGGAGACTCCTGCTCCACTCCTGGAGCTACAGCAGGCATGGCCAAACTTGGCCGTCCAGCTGTTTTGAGGCTACAACTCCCATCAACCCTAGCTAACAGGACCAGTGGTCAGGGATGATGGGAATTGTAGTCCCAAAACAGCTGGAGGGCCAAATTTGGCCATGCTTCAGCTACAGTATCCAGAGTTCCCTGGGAAGAGGCATTGATTTTTAAACCACTCTGGGAATTGCAGCTCTGTGATGGGATTCGGGGCCTCCTCACTGTCAGCACGTTTGAAAATGACAGTTCCCTGGAAGCCATTACTGTTAAAGTGGCTTATTAGTGCTTTAATGGTAAGATGTGGGTGTGACTTTCAGAAAAACCGGGAGCTTATGCAAACTTGCTTATCTAGCTTGTTCCTTAAACTATTCTGTTCTCCAGTAGCAACTACTGGGGTGGCTCAGAAAGAAATGTGCAGGAGGTGGTATGCTCACTCCATGGATAGCTCTGACTTTTCAGACTGAAGGTGATCCTTTGGTTAGCAAGTGCCTTTTAAAACAGTTCATTAGTTGGGATTTTAATAGGAGGGACAATTCCATGGAGATGGTTCCTTTCATCTGCCGCAAATACATTTAGAAAATGACACTTCGCAGTTTTTTGCGGGCACCATTAAAGCAATCAACCTCATACAGTTGTCTCAAGTGTATAGCTTGTAAAAGGTTAGAGCCAAGGCACCTTGGCTGCCACAGCTAAGGTTAATACTTGGGGTTGTTCATCATACTTGTAAAAAAAGGGGGGAAGCACAACACAGCAGGCAAGAGAAATGTAAATGTGTCGAGTTACAGCTTAGAAGGTTGAACTGGTAATCTTAATTAAAAGTAATTTGATGCTGGCAAGTTGTTGGGTAGCTCAGGGTGGCCTGTAAAAAGTCTATGCAGCTGGTATGTGTTGGGCACCTGGGCAAGTGTTGGAAAACCAACAGAAGAAACTGCAGCTGCCAACCATGTGCAAGATTCAGGCTTTTCTCCCCCTTATCGGTACAAATGCCATTTTTCAGACAGCCTGCTTATAATCTTGCGTGTGGTGGCAGCTGTACACAATCAGCCGGCTGTGTAAGAAGCTGTCACAGCAGGATTGCTAAAGCAGCTCTAATACGGTTGTGTTGCGTGCTGTCAGCCTGCAGAGTTTCTGGTGTAGGAGCTACTGTTTAGTTTTATTTAGAGCATCATTATGCATGTTCCACTTCTCCAGAAGGAGTGTTGACACTCTTGGCTCCCAGGACAGGTTCTTCAGCTTCTCTTTAAGAGAGCACGAGTGAATGATGCTCTTCCCCTTCAGGTCTAGGTTCACATTGTGAACTCCTATATTAGGGCATGTAGCCCAGTATTGCGTGCTTTGACTGGCAGCAGCTCCCCGGAATCTCAGATAGAGACCTCATGACTACACTCCCTGCTGAAATACAAGGGGCATCAGCAGGTCCGTTGTTCTGATCCAGCAAGCTATTCTTATGCTCTTATCTCTGTTGGCATTCCACCAACTTTTGAAGATGTGCCTGTTTACACAGTCTTCTCTTGCATCTCTAATAATAATAATAATTTTTATTTATACCCTGCCCTCCCTGGCCAAAGCTGGACTCAGGGCGGTTAACACCAAATATATAATACATTAAAAACACAAAATCAAACAATTGATTAAAACACAGCTCAAAATCAGAATAAAATTAAGTGGCCAACCCACGAATCACAGCCATGAAGGTAGGAATATTAAATATTCGCCAGGCCCGGTCACCCGTGCTGGTCCCATATGGGCCAATGGAAAGGGCCAAGGGGGCCACTTACATACAGGGTTTCATGGAATGAAGGGGGTCGGACTGGGCCTGGACCAAAAGCCTAGCGGAACAGTTCCGTCTTGCAGGCCCTGCGGAAAGATGTCAAATCCCGCAGTATCCTATTGACCTGAGTGTCCTGTTTCATTTCTGTACTATTTTTTAATATGATTGATTGAGGTTTTTTAAAAGTATTTAAATATGGCTGTTAATTTAAATCTTTTGAGTGGAATTCGAACAATAGAATCATAGAATTGTAGAGTTGGAAGGGACTCCGGGGGTCATCTAGTCCAACCCTCTGCAATGCTGGAATCTCAGCTAAAGCATCCATGACAGATGTGACTTCCCAATCTCTGCTTTAAAAATCTCCAATGAAGGAGAGTTCAGAGCCTCCCAAGGGAGTCCGTTCCACTGTTGAACAGCTCTTACTGTCAGAAAGTTCTTGCTGATTTTTTTATATTTAAATTATGGGTGGTTATATTTAAACACAACTGGCTTTTATGCTGTGGAAGTGATGTAAGTCAGTAGTAGATCATCTCGTTTGCATGCAGACAGTTCCAGGTTCTATCCCCAACATCTGCATGTAGGGCTGGGAGAGTACTGCTGTCTGAAACCCTGGAGAGCCACTGCTGGTCAGTGTAGACGATACCAGTTCCTCTAATGCTATGACTCAGTTATAAGGCAGCTTTCTATGTTCCTGCTTTTTAAACCTCTCAGAAGCCTATTTAAGTGCATATTAATTGAGGTGGTGGTGCTGGTGATGCCAAGGAGATTGAACTTCAGGCCTACTGCAGCCATGGTCCCGCCTGTAAATGCTTGAGCCTTTAGCTGTGCTACTATTTGTTGTAGCGTGGCATTCAAAGGGTACTTGAAATTCAGGTGCAATATCTGGAACAGAGGTCCCCAAACTTATAGGGCCTACCGCCCCCCTTTTAGGAAAAAAAATACTCTGCGCCCCCCCTGCAAATTTACCTTCTTTAAGCGAACAAACAGAAAAATGCAGTGACAAAGTTGCGTTCTTTTATGGATCTGTATTTCTACCTGTGTACGCATGGTTTTTCAAAGCTGGATGAGGATGGGGACTAGGCCCCATGGGGTGGACCCAAGTGAAGCTTTCTGGCTCAGTCTGATCCACCCCAGGCACAGGGCCAGCACCGCAGCCTGCAGTGAGGGGGGAAAGTATTTGATCCCCTGCTAAATTTGCCCATTTGCCCCCTGACGAAGAAATGACCAGTTCATAATTTTAATGGTAGGTTTATTTCTGGGGGTTTTCCTGTTGTTATTCTGTCTCTCACAGCTACAATAAACCTACCATTAAAATTATGGACTGGTCATTTCTTCATCAGAGGGCAAACGGGAAAATTTAGCAGGGGATCAAATAGATCCCCTGCCAGTGTGGTGTAGTGGTTAAGAGCGGTAGTCACGTAATCTGGGTAACCGGGTTCGCGTCTCCGCTCCTCCACATGCAGCTGCTGGGTGACCTTGGGCCAGTCACACTTCTGTGAAGTCTCTCAGCCCCACTCATCTCACAGAGTGTTTGTTGTGGGGGAGAAAGGGAAAGGAGATTGTTAGCCGCTTTGAGACTCCTGAAGGGGAGTGAAAGGCGGGATATCAAATCCAAACTCTTCTTCTTCTTTCTCCCTCACTATAACTGCCATTGGGCAAATAGTCAGGCAGGCTGTGGTCCAGTTCCTGGGCATGGGTGAAGACTAAAAGTGTTCACCCAAGCATGGGAAACCCCTCACCTCCAGCATGACTGCTGTATCCAGGGGAGGTGTTGTTGTCGTCCCACAGTGGTGCCCGACCTGGCGGTAAGCCACCAGATGAATCATGTACAAATGGTTTCTAAAAAATCTCTTCTTTTTCTATGTTTCCACCACCCCCTTATTTTTATTCAATGTCCCCCTATTGCACCTAAGTCTACTACTGCCCCCCCTTGGGTTTCAGCATGCCCAAGGAGCAGCATCGCCCATTTTGGGAAACATTGATCTAGAGGTTCTCGCTACTTCATTGCCCACCAGTAGTGCAGAATACTGGGTTGTCTTCTCTCTGTCCAGTAGGTGGCAGGACCTAGAAGAAATTGCACATCCTGGCCAGAGCTAGCCTTTCCCTTGCCTTATCAGGAAATGCATGCTGGTCTGCCCCTGAGTTGAATGTCCTGATGAAGCAATTGGGACTTCACCAAGAGTATGTGGCACGAGTCATCCCTTGGAGACAGACACTATCATGGAAGCTGTATGCTACAGGGCTGGTAGCTGTCTCAGCCCTGTGATAGATTGCCGAGTACTTTGTTTTGTCCTTTTGTTAAATCTACAGTAAAAAGGGTTTTATGTGACCATAAAACTTCTGCCTCCTATGCTAGCAATTTTCACTTATGTCTGCCAGTTACATTACCAATTCAAAACAACCTCATGCTGACTGCTGCAGCGAGATGGTTTGAATTAGTGTTTTTATATTCCCATGCGAAATGTTGTTTTATTTGGAAGCTTTTTATAAGAAGAAGCCTGTGTTTCTTGGATTTAAGAGGCCATCTTATGTAAAAACACAGTGTGCACAACGTGTAGCAAAACTGCAAAGTCTGCATGTTGGCCATATTGTCTAGGTGTGGGGGTTCCCCAAAATGGGGCACAGATGGTGCCTTCATAGATTAGGTGTCTGACAACCAAAGAAAAGACTTGCCCTTGTAAAGATGCCACCCAGTTCCAGGTACATATATTTTAATCTGCCTGGGTCTTTTCATTACATTATTGGATTAGAACTTTGATTAAGAAGTTGCTTTCTTATTTGACAGCATTTATATACGGCTCAATAACAGTGTTCTCTGGGTGGCAACTGTGCACTGGTTAATTTTATTATTTTAAATTCATTGTTTTTATTATTTTATATTCATTGTTCATAACTCACTGATCATAAGCCACCCTGGAAGCATGTCAAACTGAAAAGCCATGGTGTTTGCACTTGCTAAATTTATTCTTAATTTCCATTGTGCCTTAAGTGTGCATAGCACTTTACAATATGCAGTGGGAAAGGTCTCTACCCCAAGGAGCTTACAATTTCAAATTTAGCCCAGAGGAGACCAGAGAAGGGGAGGCAAGGACTAAACAGGAAAGCAATTTGCAGTTGTTTTAGTTTTATGTACTTAAGCTCAGTTCACACTGGGTTACAGTAAGACATAGATCTTCAACCAGAGGGTTAGGATGTACAGGAATGTCAGGCAGACGAGAGCTGAGCCAGCAGAGTTAACAGGGGCTGGAGCAATTGAGAAATGCATTGGCTGGCTTCACAGTTTTCCCCATGTTTCGATTTTTGCATAGCATACATTGTCTCTCTCTCTCTCTCTCTCTCTCTCACACACACACACACACACACACACACACACACACACACACATACACACACAATGATTCGCAATATATTGCCAGGTCAAAAATTATGAAACCGCAATCACGATTTGGACTTCAAACCGGTTTTGGGCGGTATATCAATATTCTGCCTATCCCTAACTTCTACAGCATGGGTAGGCAAACTAAGGCCCGGGGGCCAGATCCAGCCCAATTGCCTTCTAAATCCGGCCCGCAGACGGTCCGGGAATCAGCAGGTTTTTACTTGAGTAGAATGTGCCCTTTTATTTAAAATGCATCTCTGGATTATTTGTGGGGCATAGGAATTCATTCATTATTATTTTTTCAAAATATAGTCCAGTCCCCCCCCCAAGGTCTGAGGGACAGTGGACCAGCTCTCTGCTAGAAAAGTTTGCTGACCCCTGTTCTACAGCTTTGTAAACTTCTGATAGGAATCTATGCTGGGACCAGAATGCGCAGGTATCAGCTGTGCCCACTTCAGACAGTCTCATATATTCTGGTGGGCTAGAAGGAAAGAGCACAGAGCTGTGAATGTATGTCAGAGGGATATTTTAGTGTGTTGAAGAGGATGGAAAGAGATTTGTAGCTGGCTCTGTTCTAATCACAGGAGTGGAACGGAATGGCTGTGAATACCTGTAGGAATCCAACAGCAGGTGAAAGAAAGTAGAAGAAGGTGAGAGAAGGAAATGATTGAAATGTGTGGGAAGGGAAAGTGGAATAAGATGTCAGCAGAGAGAGAAAGGCAACAGGCTGACAGCTGGAGCGTAGAGAATTGTGAAAGAAGGCAAGAATGGCAACAGAAGGGACTGGGAGAATGCAAGAAGGAGGCAAAGAGAAGGGAGAAGGTGTGAACAGGTGACAGAGGACAAAAAGTGCAAGGAGGTAGGGAGGGGCAAAGTGAGAGAAAGAAAGGCAGAGGCAAAAGAAATGGAAGGGAAGGGGAGATGCAGGAAATGAGGGAAAGTTCATAGAATCGTAGAGTTGGAACTGACCCCAAGTGTCATTTAGTCCAACCCCCTTCAATGCAGGAATCCTGCCCTGGATGCGCTTGAATCACCAATCTTCTGGTTAACAGCCAAATTCACTGACCCATTGTACAGTGGTACCTCTGGATGTGAACGGGATCTGTTCCGGAGCCCCGTTTGCATCACTGCTTTTGCGCATGCATGTGACGGCATTTTGAGCACATGCGCGAACGGCGAAACCTGGAAGTAATGTGTTCCGTTACTTCTGGGCTGCCATGGAGCGTAACCTGAAAACGCTCAACCTGAAGTGACCTTAACCCGAGGTATGACTGTACCACAGAATCCTGTTGGATGCCTCAAATTATTATTTTTATAATAAAATACAAACATAATAATTATGACTTGCCCTCTTGCTCTGTATCAGAGACAGGCATCACTGAAAGGGGAGCAGAGAGAGGGCAGAACTATTAAAGGTGTGTGAAATGTGGCAAGATGCCAGCAGATGAAAGTGATCGAAGCTGTTGAGGCATTTAGAAACAAAGCGTGCCCGTTTTCCAAACAAGCCACTTGAGATATTTTTTCAACAAATTGACAACTAGTTTTTGAAGAGCAGGAAAACTTTGTTCCATCTATGACAGGAAGAAGAAGTGTTCTCATCCACTTTGCTCACAGATCTGTCCAAATCTAATTTTATAGTTTGGGCTATTTATTTTTTTAAGTCATTCAAAGAAAAATACTGAGACTTTGGTTGAGGTGCTATTTGGAAAATGTCCTTGACATGTTTCTGACTGTTGCACTGTTGTTTCAAATGAAGATCAAACAGTAAATTTTGCTTCTATCAAAAGAAATGTTATTTCTCTCAAAAAGATGTATGAAGATTTATAGCGGATCTGATCATGATTCACTGTGGGTGCATGAGTCACTAGAATTAAGCTTTGAGTTGCAGAAATAATTCCTTGAACTGTCTTGTTACACAAGTGTAAAAGTGCAAGTTCAACAGCTAACATTACTGAAGTTCTGGATTTTTGTTAGTAAAGAATACCCAGGAAGCTGCCATTCATCTGCTGCCATTTGGTACTACCTCTCTTTGTGAACAAGACTTCTCAACAGTGGTGACCGTAAAAACAAAACAAAAAAGCCCCAGAGTTTAGCTGTAGGAAATGGGGATAGGAGTTAGCCTTTCTAATACCACCACTCTCCGGAATGAAATCTAGAGAACATAGACATCCCACTGAAATTGTGAGGGGGTCTATTTTTAAGTCACTGCTTCTTGATAAAGTATAAAAATCACTGGGTTTTTATTTAGAAGCAATGCTAAGGTAACACTATGTATATTGCTTTGTGAATTGCCATTTTAAGATCGATAAAGTGCGTTAACACCAGTAAGTGTAAACCGAAAGTTTGAAAGTGGGTCCCTCTTGCAGGTTGTGAGTCAGAGGTGGGTCTTCGGTGTGGTCCAGTTGAAGACCACTGCAGTAGGGCATGGAAACCAGGGGGTTGTGCCATATGGAGGCAGCAGGAGGGGATGGAGTTGCTTATTGATACAGCTACTTGCCACAGGCTTTGGTTTCTGTGCTACAGTTTCTTTCGCCATCTGCAAAACCAAATATTTGTAGATGATTAGGTATGATCATTGCAGTTTTCATTATATAAGTTAAAAGGGTAAATAATTATTCAAGGTCCAAACTAAAGTTATATTTTGTGGTCTCACTATATTTTAACGTTGGCATTAAAAAAAGAGTTGTATTTGATGCCGAGAATGGGTGTCTGTTTTGGTGGAGCTGAAAAGACCTGGAAAATTACATTCTTTCTATAGCTGATGGCACAGCTTTATATTAATCAATATATTACTTTGTCTTTTTCCCCCAGAAGTCCTCATGAAAAGAAGAAAAGGAGATCTCACTCCCACACCAAGTCCAAAGCGAGGTCTCATTCGCCATCCATCTCTCCAGGCAAACAATCTGCACATAAGAACTCCACCCATTCAGCCAGTGTCTCTCCTGTGGAGAGTAGGGGATCCAGCCAAGAACGTTCTGGGTAATGAGCACTTTCTAAATTCTATACACTGGCACTTCCCTGATGCAAAACACTGCAGCTAGACTGTTGATGGGAAATTTGAGGAACCAGGGCAGTGACTTGATCCTTTTTACTTCTTAGCAGGATAATACAGAAGGATTCATACACACAGCAAATGAGGCAGGATTGTATAATGTTGTGCAGCAGGCAAGGCGTCATAATTTTTGGAAGCTCTCCTGCATTTAAAGTTCCAACAGCAGACTACTTCTTGCAAGTGGAAAACCAGCACTTCTCCATGATGTACCAGTTTTCTACTTGCAAGAATTTTTATTTTTTGCATGATAGCATTTAATTAAGGATTTTCTTCAGTCAGAAGTCAAATACAGTCATACCTTGGTTCTTGAACAGAATGTGCTCCAGGAGTCGGTTCAACTTGCAGAACTGTTCGAAAACCAAGACGCGGCTTCCAGTTGGCTGCAGGAGTGTCCTGCAGCCAATCAATCAAAAGCTGCGCCAGACATTTGGCTTCTGAAAATCATTCAAAAACTGGAACGCTCACTTCCAGTTTTCGATCATTCGGGAGCCGAAATGTACGAGTTCCAAGGCATTCGGCAACCAAGGTATACCTGTAGTTCACTTTTCAAGAGCATATCTATACCTACTGTTTCCAAGCAACTGCAGCTTCTCCTTGCATTAATTTTAGGAATGAAATGCTTAGCCTCTGTCCTGTGAATACAACCACCTCACTGGATTCAGTCAGTCAGTCAGTCAGTTTTATTGCACATAGCCAAAGGCTGCCGCAATGTACACAGAATTATTTGACAATTAAAAGAAAATATACTGAATTGGTAAAAAAAGATTTAAAACATTTATATTATTAAAACATTACATACTCTAAACAAAGCTATAAAAGTACCCCAATGTACAAATAAAAACATATCTCTTAAGTGCATGGGGAAAATGGTAACTTAGCACCAACTGCAGTCATAAACCGCTTATGAGAATACACCAAGGATGAGAGAATTCACATAGCTCAGAACGGCTTCCATTTATCTAGATATGTTTTAAATCATGGCACCTCCATTTGATGATACCCAATTATGTTTAGCCTTACTTAAACCTTAACCTGACTACTCATAGGTACCCACATCAATTGTCTCATTAATCTTTACAAGAAGCCTAGAAGGCAGACCAGTATCATCAGTACGGGGACAGGGAGGCGGTGGGATGACAGGCTTTGAGGGGCTTGTTAAGACTTTCTGCTGAATTCATGGCAGAGTTGAGATTTGAACTTAAAGCTCATTCTCTTAGCCAATACATTTCATTCACTTGGGGATTTTTTCATGTTTGAAGTATTTGGATATATTATATCTGTGCATTAATTGTCTATTACTTGATTGTCTTGACTGAATGTCCCCCTTTTAAAAATTCTTTTAGGGGCGTTTCTTTGGAAAAAGACGGCCAGATCTCTTCAGCAATTGTGTCGTCAGTGCAGAGTAAAATAACTCAGGTACCACTTGAAACGTTCCATTTAGTAATGATTACTAAATTGTCTCAATTTTGTAATGCTCACATTGCATTTTGTTTGAATTGCTGTTTTCAGTATTGAAAAGAGCACTGCAAATGGTATGTAATCAGCATATGCTTCCAGATTTTAAACCTGTTTTGTTACAAAGCTGTAGTCTCTGGTATTGCTCCCTTGAATGACTCTTCCCATTCTCCTTTTCTGCCTCTTACACCTGGAATTCTCTCCCGACTGTATAGTGTCCCCTTCCCTTCCCTTCCCTTCCCCTCCCCACCCCCGCTTCAAACCCATCCACAGACCCTTGCTTTTCCACAAATACCCTCCAACACTCACATGCACACACACACACACACAGAGCAAAGTCTTTGTAATGATCATCGGTTAAGGGTATCCAGCCCCACAGCCTCTTTCCCAAGGTTCTTGTGTCACTGTAGTTTTGACCCAAAAGCAAGGTAAGCTTGATCATCAATGGCTTGGATCACAGGGAGGGGAGGAAAACAGAGTGGGTGTAGCCCCCCAACCGTGTCCAGCACATGCACCCCTTCTTCCCATATATGCAAGTGGCTTCCAGTCTCCTGCTTGGGAGAAGCAGACCACGTGGACAAAATTCTCTTTCCCCAACCATGGCAAATCCAGCTCTACCTGGCACAGCTTGCTGCAACCCCTCCCTGTGAGTCCTTGCATCGCACACACATCACTTCACAGACCCCCCCCCCCTCCCGTTCATCATGGTAATAAGCATTTTGCTAGTTGTAAACTTACAGAATATTTCTAATTAAAGCTGATGAGTACTTTGGAAATAATTATAATATGTTGTTAACTAGAACAGTGCAAGAACCACTGCACTGTCAAAAGATACAATGAGGTTTGTTTACTGATCTGGGTATAATAAGAGCACCCCCTACTTCGTTGTGGGTCACCGCTTTAGTGCAGTGCCTTGAATCATCACATCTAGCCTTCGGCACACTAAGCAAAGTGCATAGAATGTGTTCAATTTCCTTCACGCAATATAGTCAAGAAAACAATAATTCTGTGATCACACTGTTCAGTTTCACTTGTCTTAAAAATGCATCTTTTTGTTTTGCTTATTGCAAATTTAATTTGACTCGGCAGGATAGCTCCTAAACGGATATTTGAATTTCTCTTAATATGTTAGTCTTGAGAAATTGTGTTTGGTGCTTTTAATAATTTGTGTCATTTTTCAAGAGTGCAATTATTGAACAAGCAGCGTTCTGCTTGCTGTTTTTGTTAGATGTTAGATTTTATACTTAAATGGATAGAACTTGGTGGAGTTTTGATTAAGAGAATTAACTCCTCTAAAGGAGATGCAGCCCGATCCTGGAGAGCCTTGCGTGGCTTTCATAGTCTCCCCACACTCCCTCTTTAAACCTATGAGGTTTAAAGGGGAAACATGGGGAGACTTGCAGAGCCCTGAAGGGAGGCGGGTGGGGGGGTTCAGTGTACAGCATATTTTTTCGTCTTCCCCACCCGCCACCTGCTTGCTCATTTGTTCAGATATTTAAAGGGGCAGGTGGGAGAGAGCAGAAAGAGAAATTGGACTCCACCAGCATGCCAGTATTACCCATAGAGACAAGTTCCTCACCCCTGAAATAAACCATCATGCATACATGTCCTGCAGCCCATTTCTTTGCCTTCAGTAAAAGTGTGGCTCTTTCAAACCATAGTGAGTAATTTAGACCTTTCAGACCATAGCAAGTAATTTAAGACTGCCACAGTTCTCAGTTTACCTAAAAGATTACATTGTGCTCTGGGTTATCTCCTGCATAAAGTGCAAACTGAGTTGCAATTCAGTGCCTTTGGCTTCTTTAGAAATTTGTTTGAAAATGCTTCTCGGCATCCTGGAATAGCTCACTTTACAGTGGACGTTTTAAGTCCTCCACATTTCACCTGTTTGCCTCAGGATTTAGAAACTGTGTCTTTGCCAAGAAATTCTGTATGCAAGTTCAGGTGTTGGAAGGTTAGGGCCACGCATACAAGCCCTGCCATCAGTTTACCCACACTTGTGGTCCCCATCTACTCAGGTTCCCAGCTTCCCTGTGTTGAGTGGGGAAGATCTGCAGGGGGCTGGTACTCATGTAGGACGTCTCGTGAATTGGGAGCCCTGATATATCAGGGTCTCCAGTCATGTGCAGCGTTCTGCTGGTGTTCAGGCAAAGACAAGAACAAGCCACCAGCAGACCTTCCCGCTCAACAAAGGGAAGACCTGTTCACAAATTCAGGTTTGTATGTTCAGGAAAATGCCTGGAACACCCTTTGTATTACTTTTTCTACATTTTGCCTTTTATCAATTGAGAAAATCTCCTTTTTTTGTATGGCACATGCAATTTCTGTCTCTATATCAGAGGTAGCTAACATGTTACTCTCCAGATGTTCCTGGAGTCCAGCTCCCATCATCCCTGACGGCTGGTTGGGGCTTATGGGAGCCACCACATTGACTTTTCTTGCTGTGTACAATGTAAACATCCTCAGCACGACTTTTCTGAAAAGCTCTCAATGTTTCCTGTATTCGTTGCAGGATCTTATGGCCAAGGTGAGGGCAATGCTCGCAGCTTCCAAAAACATCCCAACTAGTGCCTCCTGAGACCAGAAGGAGGGACTCTTCAGAATACCGTGTACAGAAGGAAACTTGGTTCCAGTGGTTCCCAACAACAGAGTTCAAGGAGCTGACATCCTTGTTGTGTACAGAAGATCTCATTGGAACTTCAATGATTTTTCCACGTCAAACTTCCTTTTGATAAAATAAGCCTTTGGGGGTTTTGTAAATTACGTTTTGACCAGTTCTTCAGTAAGAATCTTACCATGAGCAATGTCTGTATATTTGTAAATAAAATGTTCCTGCGGATGTTAACACAAATTAAAATGCAGATAAACCATTTTTATTAAATACTTTCTGGAAATTAGTTTTTTTTTTCTCTTACTTGATTACTTTGGATCCACTTTTCAATCCAGGTTCTCCAAAGCGGTGTGAACAAATGAAAAATTGCAGCATAAAGCCATAAAAAAACTAAAGGCAAAGGGGCATTGTTTATGAAGACCCTGCCCCAAAGGAAAACTCTTTAACTGTCTAGACAGGTGCCCATTTTATAGTATTGTATGGGACGCGGGTGGCGCTGTGGGTAAAAGCCTCAGCGCCTAGGGCTTGCCGATCGAAAGGTCGGCGGCTCGAATCCCCGTGGCGGGGTGCGCTCCCGCTGCTCGGTCCCAGCGCCTGCCAACCTAGCAGTTCGAAAGCACCCCCGGGTGCAAGTAGATAAATAGGTACCGCTTACCAGCGAGAAGGTAAACGGCGTTCCGTGTGCTGCGCTGGCTCGCCAGATGCAGCTTTGTCATGCTGGCCACGTGACCCGGAAGTGTCTCCGGACAGCGCTGGCCCCCGGCCTATAGAGTGAGATGGGCGCACAAACCCCAGAGTCTGTCAAGACTGGCCCGTTCGGGCAGGGGTACCTTTACCTTTACCTTTATGGTACTCTAGTGAAGAGTCTGTTCCAGAGATTAAAGACTATATCTGGGGGAATCTTGTTCTTAAAAGGGCTGGGGGCCCTAAGACAATAGTTCCACTCTTGAACAAGAATTGAGTTTCCTCAAATATACCAGATTCTGATTAGAAAGGGCTTTAAAGGTAAGCATCAGCACTTTGAATTTAGCCTGAAAACTAGTCAGCAGCCAATGGAGTTCATATAAAATAGGCATGTTAATTCCCCTTCCGATATCAAAGGTGTACAGTCTGAAACTAATTTTATTATAGCTTCTGCCACTTGGTACTAACTGTAGTCAATGGAAGAGTGAATTCCGTCTGGAATAAGAGTTATAATAACATGAATACAAAAAAATATAATTAACCCGACTTTGACGGTTAAAATATAAAAAAAATCTCCTAAAGCTTTTAGCATTAACCGTTTTGATATCTGAAAAACTGTTCAGTGTGTCATTGAAGCATACCACTTCACGTACCCTTAGTCGCTGACCTATTTTTCTTTGACATGTTCTTAGATCTGCCATCATTTCCCCAAATGCAAAATAGCTGCCATTCTCCAGAGATCCAAGACTTCTCTTATTTAACTCCCCACTCCATGCTAAAGGGGGAAATAGTCTTGAAAGTTAGTGAAGATGCTATCTTGCTTTTATAAATGGCTAGTGGCAAATAGCAATTATATGCTAAATCTTGTGAGCTTCCTATAATTACAAATTCATTTATCATACAGATTGAAGTTCAGTGCAATAACCCTTTTCAAAATAAAATGGCAATATTTTAAACAGTGGCTTGGGGCGGGGGGGGGGGGGACCAGGAGATAAAAATGTTAATCAGTGACCTGTTTCCATAGTTCTTAAGCAATATAGTTTTACAGTATACTGTGTGATAATAACCCTTTAAATTTGACTGTTTAAAAGTAAGAGAGAAGACAACCAATTCTTTAGGCTGGATATGATCTATAGAAAGAACAGTTCCCTTAATTAAAAGGTCAAGTATTTTGTCCTCCTGTTAATTTATTTCAACTGCTAGAGCAGGTGGAATGTTTCACATTGTGAAACTGATAATAGGGAAGAGTGGGATTAACCATTACTACATCCAGTTAAGGAAATGATCCATTTAATACTCTATTTCAGGACAGTTTAGTCTATCAAAACTATTTTCATTATCAGTATCTGAAATGACGATCAACGCAAGAATCCTCAAAAACTTGTTGCTCAGATAGAAAGGACTAGCATCACGTGAGGAAGGAAACAGTTTGACAATCCTCAAAAGGAAGTTTCCTACCTGCTAAACAGCCATTTAAGATGCCCCTTTGATGGGTTTATTTATTACTAAAATTTATGTCCCGGTAGCCTGCGGGATTTTTACAACAGCTTGCAGTCACACTTCTGAAATATTCCAAATGCACCATGCAAAACCAGAGCATAAAATCTAAACAGCAGAAATTGAGCATCACCAGCCATTTCTATCCCCTTTAAAATGAGTGGACAACCATCAGTTCAACAACCAAAATAATTGTGCAAAAAGAGTGCGTTCTTTTTTTAAAAAAAAAACAGTGAAAGACAACATGTCTTACTAATGGCATTGAACAAAGTCTTCAGTTATTTTCCACACTGTTCTGTGTGAGATACCTTCCTAGTTTCCTCCTCTGCTGAGCAACCTGGAGAATCAAATGGGGACTTGGCTAAAGTGGTAGAGCACATGCTACTTTGCAGTTTCTACCAAAAAAGTCATTTGATCCCCAGCATCTCTGGTGGATTAGCATGTGATGTGAACATCTGGTCACTGTTGGGATACTGCCAGGGAGATAAAGTCCATCATGGCCCCAAGCCGTCTGCCGGACGATCCATCGATCTCCCGTAGGCACGCAGTATCAGCAATTAGCGACATGAGTTTCTAGAAAATATCTTGCCACATTCCAGAGCTCATGCACACTCTTATCAGCAGATAATGCACAGCAAAAGTCGCACTCAGGAGAGCATTATTTACAAGTTTATTCAGCGTTGGTCAGAACAAAGAAAAACATGACTGCCTGCATCAGTGTCTCCAGCACAGAGAAAACGAAAGCAATAGGAAACATAAACATCCTGTGAACAGGAAATACGCAGACTCTGTGACTCTCAAAGCCTGCTCCCTTTTAAGGTGGAACGGAAATATCCTAACAGTCACCTGTGTTGTCTCAGGGATAGTTTCATTGCACTTTCACAATTAGAAATGCAAGGGGAAAGCTCTGGTCGAGCAGCCTTCAACAACCGAGTGTCCTCCAGATATTTTGGACCACCACTCCCATTAGCCTCGGGCAGCACAGCCATGCAAAACGATATCTTTTGTTGTTGTTGTTTAGTCGTGTCCAACTCTTCGTGACCCCCTGGACCAGAGCACACCAGGCACTCCTGTCTTCCACTGCCTCCCGCAGTTTGGTCAGACTCATGTTTGTAGCTTCGAGAACACTGTCCAACCATCTCGTCCTCTGTCGTCCCCTTCTCCTTGTGCCCTCCATCGTTCCCAGCATCAGGGTCTTTTCCAGGGAGTCTTCTCTTCTCATGAGGTGGCCAAAGTAGTGGAGCCTCAGCTTCAGGATCTGTCCTTCCAGTGAGCACTCAGGGCTGATTTCCTTCAGAATGGAGAAGTTTGATCTTCTTGCAGTCCATGGGACTCTCAAGAGTCTCCTCCAGCACCAGAATTCAAAAGCATCAATTCTTAGGCGATCAGCCTTCTTTATGGTCCAGCTCTCACTTCCATACATCACTACTGGGAAAACCAAAGATATCTTGCCTCTCCCCAAAAGGGAGACTGGAATCAGAGGAGAGGTTGCTTTTTATGGCTGATGGAAAAGCTAGCTCATTATGCATCACCATATGAGGAAAACTTCCAACAACCAGTTTTAATAATTACATGAAAAGCATGATCATCTAATCCAGGTTTAGTCCTTTTAAAGCAGGCATAGCCAAACTTGGCCCTCCAGCTGTTTTGGAACTACAACTCCCATCATCCCTAGCTAACTGGACCAGTGGTCAGGGATGATGATGGGAAATGTCGTCCCCAAACTGCTGGAGGACCAAGTTTGGCCATGCCCATTCTAAAGAGAGTGCACCTCTTAACGCATGGTGGTCAACTTGACTTGCATTGGTGGGAGAAGCTGTGTGGGTATCAAGCAGTGGCTTAGCTTAGGATCTGTTCCACATGTTCATGTTGTGTGTTAGCTTCAGGTACTGCATGAATTGCTTGGGCTCAATCTTTGCAAATGTATCGGCTACATGAACAAACACTACATTTTGTCTAATAAGCTCAAGATGGCCAGTGCTGTGTGGTATTCTCAGAGACCCCACCCTGTACTTGGACTCTTTTGCAGCCTAGTTGAGTGCTTTTATCTGGCTGAAATGAGTTGAATGCTGATACTACTTGCTTGGTTGGTTGAATGATATGGAAGGCTGTACAAGTGTGTAAAGGTAAAATTGACATCCACTACTCTACCCACTTTTGTCTCTGGTCCTGCCCAACACTGACATATGGCCCTCTGAAAGGGGTTGAAAAATGTTCATAACCCCGATTTAAAGCAATAGTGGGAGTGATGGGAAATATACACTAGACTAAGCCAGATCTCGATACAAGAAAGAAAAGGAAGGAAGGAAGGAAGGAAGGAAGGAAGGAAGGAAGGAAGGAAGGAAGGAAGATCATTGTCATTTTGTTAGGAGAAGCACAAGTTACATAGACTTTTCCCAATTAATGGGACAGCAATAAAACATCACAATTTGGGGGGGGGGGTGTACCAGGACGTTGCATAAGCATGCAATGCAACTTTACAAAGCGATCATAAATAGAACATACAGGGAGAGGAATAAGAAAGCAGGCTAAACTTTTATGAAACCTCTTCACATCGTAACCTAGGAAATTGTGGAGGTTTGGTGGGTTTTTGCATCTGAATTGACAAAGGAAAAGTGTTTATGCCACATCAAATGAAAACAAGTCTATTTTTGACTCACCTCTAAGTGCTTTCCTTTGCTGTGTTAGGTGTTCTGCAATGTCCCAAATTCTTCCAAACCACTCCTCCCGAGAGGGGGATATGTTAGATTTCTAGTGAGACATATTTTAATTTGTCCTTAAGTGAGCTTTCCGAAATAGGTTGACTTTTGGGCAAAATATATTTAATTGTACAGATTTTTCCTTTTTCTCCAAAATAGGAACTGGTGATATTTAGCATTAAAGCAAAAGGCCGGGTGGTCGAAAATCAGAGCTAAAGATTGCCATTTACACCATATTTGGAGAGTCACATTACTTATTTTGTTAATGCATGCCCAATAAGTTTTCAGGAATGTTAAGGCATTTAGAGAGGGTGGTGAGGGTTCCAGTTCCATTTTGACACATAAGAGTTGAAGCCGAGTTGTCAAATCATATGTGTCAACTTTTAATTGGAAAGTCTTATAATACAACTTAAGATTTAGGGCACGAATACCTTATTTAGTTCTTGGTCAATACAGGGTTAGACCGCTCACCTTGCTTCTTCTACCTCCTGAAGTAAAATTTTAATCGAGTGTTGCCATCAAGCCAATTGAGAATTATGGCTAGTTATGGGCAGGGTCTGAATGAAAGAGAAGAATTTAGGGAGAATATATATCTTCACTTCTGCATCGGCCTAACCCATTTAAATTTAAACACTTCCAAGACTGAAGCTCTTTGTGGTCTTTTTGTGACGATTCCCAAAGTTCCTTCAGCCAAGTTGACGTAACTCCATCAAGATAAATCCACCACACAGCAATTTAAAACAAGAGTTAGACCTTAACCAGTTGTGTTCTGAAGTCATGGAAATTATAGGCAATATGACCAATTTGTTGTAATTGATTTTTAACCCAGCAGCCTTAGCCAACGTATTAAGATCCTGCTATAGTGGCAAGAGAGGATGACAGAGCATTAATAGCAGATTGTCTGCGAACATATTTAATTTTTGTTCAGTTCCCTGAATTTAGATATCTTCAATTTCAGTGGAGAATCTCAGAATCGTAATGAAAACCTCTACTGCCACTGCAAATAGGAGGAGCGATACTGGACAGCCTTGTTTGTTCCTTCATTTGTGAAATGAGCAGAGTTAACCCCATTAATGGTAATGCAAGCCAAGGATTCCAAATAAATTATTCAATTAAATGTAAAAATCTATTACCAAACAACATGTTTGATAAGAGTCTCTTGAGATAGCTCCATTCAATACAATCAAAGGCCTTGAAGGCATCTAATGAAATTAAAAGTTGCATGCATGGTGAATTATATTGAGAGCCCTTCTCATAGCATAAGAAATTATCCTCTGAGGAATAAAACCAGTTGGTCCAGAGCTTAATAATTGCCAATAAACACACTGAGTTGTTGGGCCATTGCAGATTCTAGTAATTTTGCATTAACATTCAATTATGCTGTAAGTCTATATGATTCCACCACAGTGGGGTCGGCATTAGGCTTAGGGATTAATACAATACTATAGGTTTGGTGGCGGGGAGCAGTGCCCCCTGACAGGATGTCCTTAAATAGTTCAGTCAGTTGAGGAGCTAAAGCCTCAATATCTCGAGTCTTGAGCCCTTGCAAACATAATCTTTTCCAAGTCAGTTTCAACCGAGACAAGGAATTGACATCTTGAACTTAATCTGACGCATCAGGCTTCATCCACAGACAGGAGAACATTTCGATCTACTTGCTGTGAACATTCTCTCTGCCCTAAAAGTGCTCATCATATAGTTTCCCACTGGGCTCCCCTCTGTTTTACCGGCAATAATTGGGAACTAAACACTGATGCCTTATTCAGAGGGGCTTTTGAGCAAAATGACTCTGTAAAGAAGAAAAGGAGGAGGAAGAAAGCTATCAACACCTGAGGAATAGGCCTGTGTTTTGTTTTGGCTTTGTTTTTCTTCCAGCCAGGAAGACAGAAGGTGCAATAAACCATTTAGGAACTCCATGCCTTCCTGGATGTCTTGTGACCCAAGCAATTACAAATCTTGAAGATCTCCATCCACCATGGTTGCCTTAAGCAGCTACTTACTACTAGTTTCTTAAACTAGAGAGCCAGAGTGGTGTAGTGGTTAAGAGTGGTATACTCGTAATCTGGTGAACCGGGTTCGCTTCTCTGCTCCTCCACATGCAGCTGCTGGGTGACCTTGGGTTAGTCACACTTCTCTGACGTCTCTCAGCATCACTCACCTCATAGTGTTTGTTGTGGGGGAGGAAGGGAAAGGAGAATGTTAGCCGCTCTGAGACTCCTTCGGGTAGTGATAAAGTGGGATATCAAGTCCAAACTCTTCTTCTTCTTCTTCTTAAACTTGGTTGTGACTCATAGTTTTTGACACCCTCACAGTACATTTTATAGCAAAACAAGATGGAGTATTAGCTCCAGCATAATGGAACATTTACCTTCATTTTCACACTGTGTTCCTGATGTCTTTGCGCAGGCTTTCTTGTGTATTCAACGTACTCCCCAGGCGTGGGTGGCTGTTTTTCTCCCCCGCCCCCCAAAAAGCCCCCCTACTAAATGCATTGCTTTAAGCGTTCTCCAAGGGATATTTAATGGCATTTCTGTAGATATGTTCCCATTTAGAGGGGGGGAATGCTGCTTACAAATGTATTCTTCCTACTCTCCCTCAACACAAGGCATTTTACTATAATGCACTTGACCATCCTCATAAATGCTTCTTAGCTTGAGGGATAAAACAAGATGTTTACTTGCTTGTAACATTTGGGAGCTGATTACCTTCTTGGATACGCAGGCTCCAATTTTTTTTAAAAAATGCAGGTAAAAGTGTTATTAAGGGATGCATTCTGTTGTATAAAGAAAATACGCCCTCCTCTTGTGAGTACTCACTAAACACTGGGACAGGGGAAAAAATGTTCCATCAATTGGTTAGAAATTATTTTTAACATGGAATTTCTATTTGTCTGAATGTTGAATGTGCGCTCAATTTTTATTGTCACGTTACCTGATGCTAGAGAAGATGTGAGTGACCGCTGACCCTCCAGATGTTGCTGAACTACCCCTACTTCAGCCCCAGCAAACATGGCCAGTAGCCAGGGATGATGGGTGTTGTTGTTCAGTGGTATCTTGAGGACCAAAGGTTTCCCATCCCTTTGCTATACAGATGAGTGAATCTGAAAACCACAGAGAGCTCTAACTAGCGTTAAGCATTCAGAATGTTTAGCCCAGGGCAGGTTCCTTTAGTAGAAGAAGAAGGGGCTGCATCAATAGGAGTATAGCATCTAGATCAAGGGAAGTAATAGTGCCACTGTATTCTGCTCTGGTCAGACCTCACCTGGAGTACTGTGTCCAGTTCTGGGCACCACAGTTCAAGAAGGACACTGACAAACTGGAACGTGTCCAGAGGAGGGCAACCAAAATGGTCAAAGGCCTGGAAACGATGCCTTATGAGGAACGGCTAAGGGAGCTGGGCATGTTTAGCCTGGAGAAGAGGAGGTTAAGGGGTGATATGATAGCCATGTTCAAATATATCAAAGGATGTCACATAGAGGAGGGAGAAAGGTTGTTTTCTGCTGCTCCAGAGAAGCAGACACGGAGCAATGGATCCAAACTACAAGAAAGAAGATTCCACCTAAACATTAGGAAGAACTTCCTGACAGTAAGAGCTGTTCGACAGTGGGATTTGCTGCCAAGGAGTGTGGTGGAGTCTCCTACTTTGGAGGTCTTTAAGCAGAGGCTTGACAACCATATGTCAGGAGTGCTCTGATGGTGTTTCCTGCTTGGCAGGGGGTTGGACTCGATGGCCCTTGTGGTCTCTTCCAACTCTATGATTCTATGATTCTAAGAAGAGTTTGAACTTGATATCCCGCCTTTCACTCCCTTTAAGGAGTCTCAAAGCGGCTAACATTCTCCTTTCCCTTCCTCCCCCACAACAAACCCTCTGTGAGGTGAGTGGGGCTGAGAGACTTCAAAGAAGTGTGACTGGCCCAAGGTCACCCAGCAGCTGCATGTGGAGGAGCGGAGACGCGAACCCGGTTCCCCAGATTACGAGACTACCGCT
Source organism: Podarcis vaucheri (assembly GCF_965113315.1). Lineage (NCBI taxonomy): Eukaryota > Metazoa > Chordata > Lepidosauria > Squamata > Lacertidae > Podarcis > Podarcis vaucheri. The sequence goes on along the minus strand of NC_138754.1, from coordinate 35,232,319 downwards.
CTTAACCACTACACCACACTGGCTCTCGGTGTCGCGGACTCATATAAGAAGCTTGTCCGTTCCATTCCAAACTAAATAGTTTTGCATATGTGTGCATTTTTGCACACCGCAAACTACTGTGTATCTCATTCAGGGACTGCTGTTGCTCCTGAGATTTTGTATTTTACAGTGGTCCCTCGGGTTAAGTACTTAATTCGTTCCGGAGGTCCGTACTTAACCTGAAACTGTTCTTAACCTGAAGCACCACTTTAGCTAATGGGGCCTCCTGCTGCCGCCGCGCCGTCGGAACACAATTTCTGTTCTCATCCTGAATCAAAGTTCTTAACCTGAAGCACTATTTCTGGGTTAGCAGAGTCTGTAACCTGAAGCGTATGTAACCTGAGGTACCACTGTAGTTTATATCTTTGGGGCCTTGAGAGCTAGAAATTTGCTTCCTTGTTCCTAAATTATGATCCAAGTTTTCCAACAAACATTGTGCTTCTGTGGAAGTGCAGTTGGAAGTCCTGGCTATGATTTGTCTTTTTTTTTCTTTACATCACAATAAGTGCAGAAGAGTTCTTCACCCCTGCCATCTTACCCCTTCAGCTCTTTATTCCTGTTTCTCACACAGGCCCCACAAGTTTCAACATACTTTCTGGAAAACTTTCACTTCGGATTCTGACCTGTTGCTGCTCTGTTTAGCCTTGGCCTTCTGCAGCTTTCCTCCTCCTATTAACAGCTGTCTGCAATAGCTGACATATGGTGCTGTGGGGAGAATCAACTCTTCCCCACTTCAATTAACCGAAAGTGAAAAGGGCGCTTCAGTTTCTCCCCTCCTTCCCCGCCTCCCCCAGGCTGAAAGTGTGAACTGACACTTTCTTTGCTTCTCCATTTACTTCTCTCAGCGTTGCAGGTTTTCTGCTTTCTCGCTATCACAGGTCGTCACAAAACTGGTAATCAAAGCCAAAATAATAGAGCAGAAGCTGCAGGGGGAGTAAAAACCATCAGCAGTCCTGCCCTGATTGTT